>NW_019211459.1:27158885-27363308 GCF_002443255.2 Varroa destructor
TATATAAATCGAAATTCTTTAGAAAACGAAACCGAATCATGGAACTCGTGTAAATTAACTGGCCCGGCCCTTTGGCAAGCTGGATTTCGGCGTTGTTATGCGTTGTCAGCTTTGTTGTACATGGACAATGTCAGATATTCCTAAGATTCCTAAAGCGCTACTATTGTCCTTCTTTGCGCCTTGCTATTCAAGGAAGGCATCCCTAGACACAAGCCTTGCTAGGCGCACTGATAGCGACCTCTGCAGTGTACGCAGGTGCAGTTTGCCTCTAGCTCATGGTACGGTTCATTAGCACACACAACATCGTGGAAGGCATATACTGTAGACGTAGACTATTACATGGCTCCTTTTATGTTCTGTCCGCTATGGCGCCACTAGTAAACAACTTTGGGTCGGCTTCGATCATTCGTTTCTCCTGTTGTCGGATAAATTTTAGTAATATATATATATATATATATATATATATATATATATATATATATATATATATATATGTAAATCGCAATAATGTTGGATGTTCTCAATAAAAAAGAATGTATCCCCTAGCAAGTACACGTAACGGTCGCGTTAGTATGTACGCAGACTTAGTGTTCTTTCGGAAAAAGTACACACGGCCTGACCGAATTGGACTGCGCTAAGGTTTTCACAAACGATTTACATGGGTCGTTGGGGCAGACTTGGAATTGAAATAGCGTATCGTCATATTCAATGAGAGAAGCAATAACTTCTTTATGACAATACTTGCTACCAGGATGGAGCAGATCTTGAAGTATGATAAAGCCAGGCCTAGACAGCAAAAATGCTTTACATGTTAAGGTGGCGATGAGTACAACGAAAGAGTGTCGTTTGCTGCTGCTGGTGGCCCTGCTTTTCAGAACTCAATTGTACTGACTTGTCTAAGTTGATTTCCAGGCTGGCATTTGTTATGAACTCCTAGAAGTGGGCCAATGTCTGCTGAACCTCAAAGCAACTTGTCCCGTGTATCCCAAGATCACGGCGTAGAGTAGAACATCTGACCTCATACCTTCGTTTACCGACTATTATGCTTGGAAGATCGTTAAAGATAACTGAGGAAGGTAGAACGCTGAAGTTGTTGCCTCGAATCACTTTTGTCGGCTGCTGAAAGAGGCCCAGTTCCGTCACATCATTTTGCAACGTTTAGGGGCTCCCGTGCAAGATTGAAACAATGAACTGGACTAGGTTCTGGAAGATTCCTGCCTCGACAAACTTCAACAAAGTTCTCAGTGCTCTGTCAAAGTCGACGGATACAATAGAGGTTACCTGTTTAGCGATCGTGCTATATATTACAAATTTTACCGTGGCAAACGATGTTAGGCAAGCAGTCGCTGTTAACTCTTTTCTACGGAACCTGTGTTGTTTTACTGAGATCATACATCGAGCTTACAAGAAAGTGGAGAGAGACCCGTGAAGTATATAACTGGAAGTACGTTGCCGCTGCAGCTCTCTACAGCAATTTTCCTTCACTATCTCGATACTAGGAAGTCGCCTTTGTCTTTCGGGATAGCAATGAGAAAGCCTTTCTACCATAGGCCATATTCTCCCATCCCGCAAGCAGTCCAACATGGAGCTAACACGAGCGCTTGTGTCAACTGTTTGGATCTAATCTCATCTAAACCGGCGCCCCATTGCTATACCATTGACCGTCGAGTCAGGGGGCTATTACAATTCCCATCTGGTTCGCCTGCTTGCCCCATACCGTATAATAGCACAATGGTATTCTCTTACGAAACCCTTTTGTTTAAAGCAACGGTACTTGTTTAGACCGGGTTTTTGCTGACAACAGTTGTGTAAATCGCTTGTACGTGTGTTCGTCTGTCCTGAGGCTAGTTTACGGGGAACTTATATTTCGCTTGTTTTTTTGACATCACTGATTTCGTCGCGCGTTTTGAAAAATCTTATATTTTGCCGACAGAAGTGCATCATCCATGTTCTGTTCTGCAGAAAAGCTTCCGTGATTATAACAATGTGTTTTTTTGCCCAAAATCCCGACGTGTAGTCATCTTCTCTAACTTCCAAGGGTTCGCTATTGATCTCGTTATATCAGTAACAAACTGTTCGTTTCCCTGAGTCTTCACGAATCTTTGACGGATTCCATTAGTGCTTTCATTTTCGAAAAGCAGAAGCTTTATTATTGTGCATTAATTTCCACCACAAAGCAATATCCTTACCCTTAAACCTATTACTCCCTGAGTTTGATGTCCTAAATCACAAAAAAAAAAGACACATTATATAAATATTTGCTGAATGTCGTTTATTAACGGTGCATAATTTAAAAAGTGCTCAAATTCTTCGGCCCGCTAAATATCTTAAGGCATTATATATCTATGCCTTTCTAGATACATTTGACAGGGTCACACTACCAATTGTGTACTGACGGCCTAATCCTACCTGTGTTTTAATCAAAACTGAGGAACAGACACCAACCGAATGGTACACTTAACAAAATAAAGTAATAAAAAAAGAAAAAAAAGTTCCTTCGACGTTAAATGCTAACTTGTACTAACTTACTTGATTATGTTTATCGTTTTGTCCATGTAGCAGCAACTTATACTGCGACTCACTTTGAGGCATTTGTTGAATCAAGCAAAAAGAAGTCTCTTTTTTGGGGCTTGCTTTAAACACAAGCAACTTTTGGAAGAGACTAGTTGTTCTTATTAAAGTTATTTGAGGTTGGGCTTTCGCTGGCTTGCCACTATTGATATGATGTCAGGCAGACCGCTTGACGCAGAAGAAAGTAGCCACGAAAGCGATCCATTTATAGACCCTTTGCCGGGTTTGCTGCCTAACTAGAAACAATTGAGCCGATGAAGCAAGGTTTGGGTTATAAGTCAGGCAAAAAAGAATTCCCCTTTCATGGTTTGTCCGAGTTTCCCTGTTGTCGTCATACGACATAGCCAGCTTGCAACGTGCTTCGTCTGCCTAAGGCTTTTCCTTGCTACTTTCCTAACTAGGTGTGATTCTAACTAGGGATTGACTTGCCGCCCGGCTTCATTTAGTAGAAAGTTGCTCATGGTTGAGCAGTCTTTTTAGACCTCGTTGAGAACATTGCCTAGTGATTTAGCTATCCCGTTTTAACAAGAGTTCCGCAAAAAGAGCCTTTTGAATTTTCGAAGTAGAATTTGTGCAGAAATTACTTTCAATCGATGTTACAAAAAGTCGATAGTACCGTTTTCAATGGGTTTACGTGGCATACACCGTTTCTATCTTCAAACTATTCCCTTGTGTGTATGGGTCATGCAAGACAGTTAATGCACAGCTCTGCAGAGAGCTCTTATGAGGATCAAGCCAAATTTTCATCTACTTTACCATTACCCACTTCCTGTGGCCATACGAAGCGTGGTTTAAGGCTTAAATGCTGGTTTTCATCTCCAATGCATTGAAACCAGTTTCGGCAAACGTATCTAATACTCCCCATCTCTCATAGATAGAGACCTCATGCATGGGTGCATTTTTCGTGAGAGATTGTAGTGAAGAGCGCGTTGTTGGATATTCAAAACTTCACGTTCTGACTGCACCGAAAACCGGCATGAACTAGCTTATCTTGAGAGCTGTGCAACACTTACAAATTTCCGATCGACTTAATAATACAATGTATAAAAGTGACGCTATATAGAAGTGCGTCGATCCGATTGATATTGGATATACGGGAAGCAGAGCGAATGTAATCAAAACATAACCAAGCCTATACATGCGAGTTACTATTTAAAGCTTTAGGGCAGCACAATGTCTACAACCTTTGATGTAGGCTAGATATAAGTGTATTTATACCCGAAGCCATGAAGGCCTAAAAAAAAATATCGTATACGGCTATTTTATACCATTTATTAATCACATAGCTTATACTCAAATATCGATTTGTTTTTATAAATAGATAGTTTAACAGTATCATCCAATTAGTATCATAAAATCTCTACATGTTTGTACATAAATGTGTATATACTTTAGATGCAAGCACCGTGAACGAAGTTTTCTTATATAAAATGTTTGATGTTGTCATTATCGCCTTAGAGCTTCATCTGTTCATTGGGGCTGCGACGCCTGAATTCCTGTTGGGAGGAAATAGTGGTCGTTCCTGATGGGTTACATATGTTTCGTTTTTTTCATCGTCTGTACTTCGCTTACAAATAGTATTAAACGTTTTAGAATTAGGTACTTAAATAAAGAAAAACGATGTCGTACGCATAATTTGTCTATCGGTAACCAAGAGCCGCTGCTTAAGTTTCGAATTTAAGACAACAACACGTTTGCTAGTATTTAGGTACGCTTCAATGCATTATATAATGGTAGCGATTCGCACCCAGTGCACTCTTAGATCCACAACTGGTTCAAGCGTTGTGTAGGAGTGATGGCGACCTTTATAGGTCGCAAGAACTCGTGATGATATGTTGTTCTATGCTCTTTTCCATTGTTTGCAATTGACAAGCGGGCAACCTGTTTATACTCCGCCTTAGAACTGTCGATAGGAACTTCATAGGTCCACATAGCACCTCTTTGTTAGTAAAAGGAAAGGTAGAGAAAGAACTGGAAACACGACTATAGAGCACTCGACGCCTTAGGATTACACATCCGCCAGAGGGAAGCTATAGAGCAAACGATTACAGTGACTAACATCAAATGGAAGTTTAGGGTCTGCATGAACACCCGCTATTTTCGTTTATCTACTAGGTAGAATGAAGTAAAAAAAAATGCAGCCGTCATTAGTCTTGTAATTCTGTCACGCTCAACCATGAGCTTTTGTACCTTTCATGGGGCGTGACGAATGCTGTGCGTTTCATCCAACATTGCTTTTAAATCGCCATAAATACTTCTATCTCTATCTTTATTATTTTTTCATTCCATATATATATATATATATATATATATATATATATATATATACGCTTGTAAGGTTGCCTTTGCTATTCTGTAATAAAAATAATGAAAACATCCTTCCTTTTTACATTAAATACATTGTAATCATGATTTTAGATTTACTACACAGAAACGTTCGCCGTTTACTCGTATGTAGGTGGCATTAGTGAACACAATGCCAAGATCTGTAAACAAGCCATACCCAAAGAAGAAGAACAACAACAACATTTGGCTTTATCGGATATTCTCAGACCTAATGTATAAAAAAAAAAAAAAAAAAAAAAAAAAACAAAAACTACAGATTAATCCAGAGGTATTTGTTTTAACAACTATGATTTTAAACTTGTGCTACTTGATGCGTTTAAGCCACGTAATAGCAGTTGAACCTGTGATACGCAATTGTGGATAGTGAGAATAAACGGGACAATCGATCACCATTATAATACGCTGCCCACATACATGAGGCTTATTCGTATCGACTATTTCAGCTTTTGGCTTTTTTCACGGTTCAAATCTTGAGCCATTTTGCCGCGTTAGCTCTGTACATATCTGCATATCGCCGCTATCCGCCATGTTGATTCATTACAGATACAGACAGGCAGATTTCCAGCTAGGTCTTGCGTCGACAACAGTCATGAACGAGAGTGACTGACAATAATATTACATCTTGCTCATTCTTTCAACGCCTTTTTTGATCAATACAACAATCTCACACGAGCAAGTACTATCAATTCACGATTAATCCTCAAGCAATACGTATACTGCCCAAATGATTGACTTTGAAAAGGCAATGTTTCCAAATTCAATAGCTACCTTTCATCTCTAGAAGGAACTATTTACTTTATGTTTACATCATTCACACATGATACTTTGTTTGACAAACGGGTAACAAGCACACCCTGAATGGTTTCCAGCCATGAATTAACTATAGTCATTAATCGTACGTTTCACTCATGCATCAATCATCACGTTCGGGACTGAGGCTGCCTGCTGTCCTCTTCAATAATGCGGTTTGACCAGGGCAAAGCGTCAGAGGACAATAGACCCAAATGTTCAAAACGCGTGATACCGAAACAGACAAATGGGCAAACGCCGAGAGGGTATTTAACTTAACAATTCACTAACAAATTTCCGTAGATGGCCGAACAATCCCTACGATATGTGACAACTATGTGAGTTGATCTAACTGCCGTAGCCCTTGACTTTTATCGAAAAGCCTTAAAAGTAGCGTCTAATCGCATACAGTTTGTCGGAGGTTTCCTGAATCCGAACGCGTTAGATGTTATGTTTGCACTGGGCAACAGCCTCAATTACGTGTTTCAAATATTTGCTCTGGGCTAGCTAAAGAGGCAAACTTGCATTCAGACTCAGGAACCCAGAGAAATTTCCTCAAAATAGTATCTGCATGCCTTGTTGTACGTTAGACAATTTGCGGAACAATGGTTTCCGTTGTTATTTGGCACACACACAAGACTCTCCTAAATGACATTCGACGAAATATATTCAGACACGGCTGAATGAATTAGAAAAATAGCTGCGGTAAAGCTCATTTTTTTTAAGTGTTTCTGCATGTTACTGTATATGGTTATGTAAACATGTACTGTAGAACTGCCCGTGATCCTCATCGTGCTCTAGTCAACCGAGTGGGTCTATTCATAAAATTACAAAGAACCTAACGCTTTTTTACGAGCTACTTAACCTTTTGGCTTTTATCAACCGTTTTTTGATCACCCGCATCATCCTCTTCAGTAAATCCGCTTTCCGTCCGCTCAATAGAACCGAGCTTAGCGCCATCGTCCTTTTGGGCTAACGATACATTTCTGTCTCGCTGACAGGCGGCTATTTCTGTGGAGAGCTGCGATATGGTGTCCTCGGAAAAGATTGCAGAATCACGAAAGATTTCGTCACGGCACGACATCTCAAAATTTCGTTCGTAAAATGATCCAGAACTGTTGTTCGATTCGAGCTCTTCCTCTTCACCGACCTCAACTTCAGAACCGTCAGAGTTGGCGCCGTAGAATAACGCCGAGTCCATTGATGCTGGCCGTAAAGGGCATCGATCTCGGCAGCGATGATCGCCAGTCGAATGCGTAGTACTACTGCATGCGCTATCCGAACTCATCAGCGATGCACGTAACCGGCTGCTCATATTGAATAGCATATGCTGCCACTGTCGACCTCTTGAAGCTTCGGCGAATGCATGACTTTTACCTACATTACTGGCGTCTAGCCGGGCACCTAATGCTCCTAGGTCCATCCACCGAGGGACTGAAGCGCTTCGTTGCATTGACCCCATGGCCGGGGACGCTCGGCTTTCGACAGACGCAATAATTTCACGAAGATCTATCTGGCTGTGGTACCTTCTCTGTTGATTATAGTAGCGCACCCGAAACGACAGTCCGCTTTTCCATGACTTTGAACTGGTGCGTCCTCCTCTACTGCGCGCACGTACTTCGTGAACTTCTTTACTCGGTCCGTGCACACGCGGATGCTGGCTAGAGGTATGTACAGTGTAGCCAACAGATAACGGGAGATCCTGAGATGTCTGCTGGACGGCCGCTTGTTTCGTCACTTCAATGCTGTCTGTCTTCTTCGTCTGCTGCGAAATGCCGTTGCTATCCATAGAAGCCCTTCGATTTCGGTGCAATATGTTTGTCGCCTTCTTCAACGAGTCTAGGCCACGGGAGGCCTTTTTGTGTATCTTACTTTGCTGCTGCTGCTGCTGCTGCTGTTTGCTAAGGTTGCGTTGCATACGAAGGTTCTCGAGAATTCTGGAACGCTGCTCGGGCGAAATGTTGAGAGACTCCAAAATAATTTTGTTCAGCCGATCACACCAGAGCTTTTTCCGTTCCCGTCCCGTCGTCTCGAAGACGAACGTAATTGCTCGGTTACTCTTTGAAAGCACCTACAGATTGTCACAGTGGAAAAAATCAATACTTAGCTTTCAATGAACGCGTCTCCCGTTGTGTCATTTCAAGGTTAATAATAATAAATTATATGCATTATTTTTTAAAAAGCCCTATATGCCGGTCCATTATCTAGAGCTATTTACATCACGCAGCTCACGACTACCATTTTCGAAGAACGACGCCACGTTAATGGAATAATAAGATTAGCTACGTAAACGTTTGGCCATAAATTGTAAAAATTTAATTTTTCACAGAAAAAAATGCACGATGTGGCTAATTGATTGCTATTCGTACCTGGAACGAGCAGTCACCCATGATAACCCTGTTTTCGTTCACCATGAGGTCGTTGGTGAAGATATGCTGTGCGTACCACAACAAATTGGGGGTCTTGCGCTTGCGTTTTGTGATGAGTAGCATTTTCTCGAAAAGAAAGATATGCATTAAATGCTTCTTTTGACACCTAAGACCACCGATGCAGAAAAACAGGTAGAATACAGAAATGTGATGAGTCGTTTAGGTTACGCAGTGTGTAAAATTATCCTACATTACTGGTAAAGGCTGTGAACCCCGTAGCCCTTGCGCTACGCATAGTTATTGAGAAAAAGAGTACGACCGCTTATACTCCGTTGCCGTATTTCCTTTTCATTTACAACATGCTACTTACATAACCCTCTCCTCGGCAACGAGTCCTCCGTAAGTTGTAAGGTCGTTCCCTGTCCAGCCTTGCAAAAAGCTTTGTACTTCCTGTACACGAACCGCATCTTCATCCAACTATGTCAAAATACCGAAAACGGAGTTCATACAAGCAGAAATAATCCCAATGTTATACTCTATACGGAACCAATGAAACTAGAAGACAGTGTAACATAGAACTCAGGCGATGATTCAAGTGGAATTAACGTGGTAAACACGACCTAACACTTGCTTGTGTCTAACATGGACCTTTTTGATTTCGTTGATTCGGTTAGCGATTCTTTGCATCGCTCTCAGTGCTCGTTCGATGAGCTCTTGACCAGGCCACCCGGGGTAATCCTTCTCATAGTGTCTCATTGCGTCCAGTAGAAGCGGATACTGAAAATCCGAAGTACATACTATTGTAATACGAAATACAACAAGCGTCGTCGAGTATTAAGTGGTTAATTTCGAATATAGATTGAAGTTAATATAGCTAGCATCATCCTTCGACATGGCTCCTCAAAAGTGGCTCTTTGACTTCGTTCTTAGTTTCGATTGCGGCCAAGCTCGCCGCTGCTTTATGCTCCTTCATAATACTATTTAATTATATCTAACATAATAATATTTTAGTTGAACGAATACCTTGAGAATTCTCTGGACGGGCTTAAGAAGGTATGACCCAAGCTGCATGCGATGTCCAAGTCCAAGCTGAAGTTTTGCAAGGAGCGCACAAGACCGTGACTCGGGTTGAACGAGCCGACTGAGAACTTGTAGACTTCGGGGGTAGTTTGTGCAATAATGCGCATATACCTTCACGCCACCTGTAGCTGCTGCTGAATTGTCCGCAAGAGAGGAATTGGTTCTGGGAACGCCATTTAGTGCCACTGCACCTATCGAGCCTTCAGTTTCCACTTGTCCTGAAGGTGCAAAGTGCGAAAGAAAACATTCTGCTACTGCGACAGCGTAACTTCCTGGACGTTGCCCAGTGAGTAGTCGACGAGAACACTCATTTGTCAGCCGTTTTAAAAATTGACTGCAAAGGTAAAAACAGATAACATCGATGCACGATCATCGATATCACACACATCAATGGTAACAACACCCAACACGTCAATGATAAAAGCTAGGCAGAAAGGCTTTTTCCTCACAACGGTCCTGTTGAACATCGCTGCTTGTCTCACTGCTTCAAAAACCTATACAAGTAAGCAACGGCATACTTACCTAATGTCTAGAAAATAGGCCTAGCGCAGAGCGGTTATGCGGACGACATTAAGCTCCTCCAATAATGACAATAACGAGATATATTATAATTACTACCTAATTATAAATCTAAGTTTTCTTACTTTGCAATAAGCCTTAGAGTACTTAAGTATGTTGGTCACTATATGCATTCATAAGAGGTTTTCTACTAAATGCGTATTACACATGTTTTAGTAAACGAATAGAAACCACCCTGGCTCATCACAAGTTCTAGCTGTGAGTAAATGTCAGCGAAATCTAACTCCTTGCTTCTTCGTAATGCTAGAGAAAAACGTAATGCGTAATTTTCTGTTCACTCGTCATTTGTCCTAAATATGTAGTAACAGAAGACAGACATAACTATAGAAACTAGCTGACTTAATCTAGGGTTCAAACAAAACTCTCGCAGCCGTTTAATGGCTACAATGAGCCTTGGTCTGCAGTTGTCAGCTGAGAAGAATCAAATGAGCGTATAAACCCATAGAAGTTTCGCCACCATTCAAATGTGTCCTGATAAGCGTTGACAGGTGTTATTAAATCTGAAAAAAAAAGGCTTTCGCTGCCGCATAGTGGAAATGCTGCATGGTGCATGGCGATAAAACGGTAGCTCGACAAGGCCTGAGCTTTTCTTTTTGTCGTTTCGGAAATTGCCAAAAGGAAATTCACTAACACTCCCAATGAGCGATAGTTGAACAACTATCTGCAGAAATAGGAATGCTTGCACGAAGGCCGTAGCAAATTCACCGTTGTTCCTTAGCATACGTGCTGGAACAGCATCTGTTGAGATAAAGAGCCAGTGACGCGCTGATCGACCAAGAATTAGATATTGTTTTCGACAAAGCAAGTGTTGCTAATTCGACTGCACACGTTTTCATAAGTATCACTCCTTTTGCGTTTTGCTTCACATGACACGTTTAGGTCATACCCAAACGCGACAGGCTCGAGTGCTGGATGTGATCGAGGTTGTACGTGGGCCTACTTCAAACACTGTTGTGTGTAACGTCTGTGTACCTTGCTAGTAAGCATAGGACTTTCAAATAAACCTAGGTAGGAAAAAATTCTCGGAGACGCATCGATTTTCCTTTCGATCTGTGGGTTTATGTACCAGTGTAAATGCTGGCTGCATTGAAGCTAAACTGTAAGTACCCGATTTTTTTGGCTGAAGGGCAGTCAGCGAAGAAGAATAACGCGTCAGTGAATGAACAGTGAAGCCAATGCTTTGTTCTACATGGAATCTTCGAGCGAACTAAGAGGATCATCAAAAGAGGAGAAAAAAATAGCCAGTGACTGTTGCTGCTGCTGCAGCTGTTCATATTACTGCCGGTGGAGTGACCTTCTTCGAAGAAACGTCTCGACGACGACAAAGGCCACAGCCATAAATGGCCTTCTCGATTTCTTGCCAGAAATACATGCCCATGAGTTTAGGTATTATAGTTGCCTATCTGACTTTGGTGATATAAGGAACGCTCTGCAGCTCGCTGCCACCAAATGGATTTTGGCAGCAGTTTTTGGTACTACCGCTTCGAGTAGTAGGCTGGCTGGCTGGCTGGCTGGCTGGCCTGAAATGAGTGAACAGTGGGGTACAACTGCTCTAGTGACGCAACTGTTCAAGCCTGCCCATTATTGCGAACGGTTCAATGTACAAAATAGGATCGTTCGAATCTCCTCTTTCGTACTCAGCCCGACAGAATCACAAGTGCTAAACGAGCGAGGTAAAGCATACGTAAGAGTGTCGAATGCAGTTGATTTTGTTTGTTTGTTTGTTTGTTTTTTTTCGATGCAGAAGATTTCCAGAGTTCGCCAACGAAAAAAAGTTCAGCGCTGCAACGATTTTCTATTAAATGTGACAGAAGCTTAATTTATGGTGACATGGTAATTTGTGATTTCTATAATCATCATTACCCTGGCTAGCGGATGTTGAATCACACTCATCAGTAATTATTCGTGCGGCGCTGAAAGTGAACATTGTCATAAAGGCAAAGAAGCATATTAACAGTAACAATATATGCGAGTTACCGTATTTTCACGGATTGGTTAACATGCCTGAATGGGACCCAAAGGGACAGATATAGGGAAAGTTCTTCGGAGGAAAATTTAGTTTTCCTCGCGTCCCTCCTAAGAAATTTGTGTAGCCTCTGTTTCCCTCTTCAACTACAACAGGGCTGCAAAGCGGTAAACGGTATTATTGCGAAAAAAAAGCGAATCAAGATAGTGCAGAATTCACGCTTCTCCCGCGCTCCATATCACAGCGTCAAGAGTGGACGGTGTAACGGCAGCATTGAGTCGAACTACGGCCACGACCTTCCACCGCCTTAACGGTCGAGGCTCTTTTACGCGGCATCGTCAATCGCAAGCTTGTGGACAGGTTGCTAGAATGCAGCCACAAGGTTCTCCCTGCTCTTAATGTGGTAAATACCAAAACTTCTGAACTAAAGTCTGACTGAAATTCTTCAGCTTATAGTACAGCCTTCTCGTGGCCCCTGGGAAATACAAGCCGTTGCTCAATTATTCCCGCAGTCTTATCCGGAGCCCCGATAGTCTCGAAATATATAGCCGAAATACGGCCCGAGTTGTACCCGAATTTAGCCTTTCTTTTAAGACGATCTGCCGAAGAACGTACGCATCACCAAGGCGACAATACCCGGAACGGCCGGAGACCCCTTTAATTCCCGATGTAGAACGTCAATCACTTAAATGGTTAACACGCCACTGCAGCTCGCCGACTCACCCGAGTGGCTACTCGTTTCTCATATATCACTCCTTGGAGATGTCTCTTTCAAGATATTCCACGATATCACACGCGGTATTTTTTCTAGCCGTAGATTGGGAAGAGGGGATCTCAATACAACGCAACATCCCCCAGGGTAGCAAGTAATGCGAGTTCTTGCGAATCTATGCAGTAAGAAAGCTGCCGGTCCAGATAGGATCCGCTGCGAGCATCTCAAATGCATCATCGTTCTGGCATTGGTCAGCTCTATTGAATGAACGTTTATATACCGATACAAAACGAAAAAAAACTACCCAACCACGCCGTCGTCACGGTGGAAAAATAACGAAAAAAAGAGCTACTCTCCGGCTTGCTGGCTAAGAGACTGAACAACTACCTACGAAGCGTTCACGCTATCCCAACGCAGCGACGTAGGTTTCGACAAGTACATTCCACAGAAACGACATGTAGAATCCTGGTAGTCGACGTCAAAAGAGCATCGGCGACGCCACGCAACGTGCTATATGCGGTGTTCGTCGACTTCAAAACAACTTCCGACTCGGCGCCTAGGGGCAAAGTTATGCTCACGAAGTATACGTCTCTATGAATGTGCTCAACCCTCTCGCTGCGATTGTACCAAAGAACAGAATGACTATCGACGACGGAGTGACCGAACTCCCGCCCTTTACACAGACAACGGACCCGGCTTAGAGACATAACTTGTCGCACCGTTATTCTACATCTTGCTGAGGGGCCTCCCTAATCAAATAAGAGGGCCGAGCAAATCAGTCGAAGTCATCCGTTATGCAGACGACTTAGTGATGAAAGGGTCGAACTTGTTTAAAGTGTGGCAA
This sequence comes from Varroa destructor, assembly GCF_002443255.2. Taxonomy (NCBI): domain Eukaryota; kingdom Metazoa; phylum Arthropoda; class Arachnida; order Mesostigmata; family Varroidae; genus Varroa; species Varroa destructor. The sequence continues at coordinate 27,172,142 of NW_019211459.1, forward strand.
GACTAGTCCGGCTCTATGCGGCAGTCGCAGATTTAGGGCCTGACTGACCCTGAATCTGACCAAGCTGTAAGCGATGACGTTCAGAAAAGGAGACAGTGGCACCTACACCTTGTATTTTGCCGGGTCGCCTCTTATAAAACGGGTTTTCAAACTTGGAGTTGGTCGTCTCCGTGAACAACAAAAGTTTCACTGTACATGTCATCGAAAAATGCAGGAAGACAGTATCGGCGGCATGGGCGACCAAATCGCACGGTATGGGATACACGTCAGATGGTCAAATCTTAAAGTACTGTAGAATTTCGAACAACTAAATCTCGTTAGTTTTTTTTCCTCACAGGAGTACTGGTACTAGGGCATGGCTACGATATAATGAGTATAGAACTGGAACAGAATTGGGTATATGATATGTCATTTCTCGCTCAGGTGTCGTTTCACCACAGAACCCGCAGAAAGTTAGGTTTCTGTGAACCTTATGCTACATGTGAATGCCCCATACGCACGGAAAATCCACATGACGCTGCTGCTCGTCGCCACCTAGTACTATGTTTAGGGCGTATGGAAAAATCTCTCAAATCAGCTTAGACTTCTTCTATTGATTTAAAAGGCGAATCTTAGATTCGTTTGACTCATATGACGGTAACGATTTTAGATAGAAAAATTCCCGATGTTGTGCCATTCACTTGTTATTATAAAGTTTTTGACTACCACATACATACACGGTTATTTGATTGAGTAATATTGGACGTGTTAAAAATAAATCTAAATAAAGTATAGTTCTCTTGATAAATATTTATGCATAATATATCTAATAGTGCTAATCTTTCCCTAAAAGTAGTTCGTAATTAATAGATGTCGAGAGCAAATCTAAAATGTTGAAAGCCTGAAAAATTCAACACGACCCTATTTGTCATAATTTGACAAATAGACGACAGTTTTGTCCACTTTGAAATCGATAACTGGTCATCATTGAAGGCACGTTTATGTTCTATAATTATGTATAGCGCATTTTTGATGTGTGTGTGCATAACTCCTAACGAGCACAGCCCCCGTGCCATGATCAACAAGAAGGGAAAGACAAAGCTATTTGTCGTTGGGTCGATAAATAACACGACGTATGTATGCCCGCAACAAATACTACTAATATTATTTTTTTTTAAAAGGGATTTATGAAACACTTGCTTCCTCTCAAGCAACTACTCCACCTAAAATATAACACTGAAGTACCGCACACCGACTGGTTGATATTAGAGTGGCCTATAATATAATATGTATTTAGTTATATAAATATGTACTTCGTAGTAGAGAGGAGCGGTCCTATTCTACTACTACAAGTAATACAATCAGAATGTAGTGCGTGCTACCTGTGCTTTAGAAATTTTACGCTTTTCGCGTAATGGCGATATAGACGTAATCGCCAAGAGCCTAACATCTCACACAGTAATTGCTTGAGCTAAGCTGGGTCTAGCAGACTAATAGTCACAAAAAAGTCCGATTGTTATGACTATATAAATTTTATTAGAAAGCCAACAAAGTCGATATGATCATCACGATACTAACGCAAGCCGCAAGCGCACCAAATCATAGTTACGGCAGAGATATGCGACCATAGCAGTCTTGCTTTCTACTTCAAATTCTGCTAGCTTGCCTATAAACACCTAGTTTTTCTTTGATTAAATTTATTATTGGCAGAATATGTTTTAATGTTCGTTTTGCGATCTAATATAATAGATGATTTTTTAGGTGTACTCAATCCGAATATCTAAAACGATTGTAATATCTATCGCAACCTTACATTGTACCGTGTTATTGGAAACAATCCAGCCGCATAGTGTGTGCCGGTCTGAAAATGTAAAGTTCACTCCCCCTTCTTTTCCCCAAGACAATATCCCTTTTGAACTTGTCAATGTAATCCTAACATACCTAGATAAATGCGACACCGTCTTCAAATTAATAATTGATAACAACTTACCTGTTAAATTCGAGAATTTCATCAAGATTCCCAAAAAGAACGAGGAGGTCCTTTTCATTAATGAAACCCTCACGTACCCCACATTCGCGCATAGGCCGCAGGTAACCCTGAAAAGCGAGACGATTATCTGTTTAGTTCTATCATTGGACATGTTCCGAACATCGAAGCGTTATCACCTGCCATGATTAATACAGTAATAATAATAGTAGTAATGTTAACCTCCAGGATATCTTTAGAGGTACAAACTAATAAAAAACTAACATTTTTTTAAACTACGCTTCTTGCCATAGCAGCAACACATCCCTCAGCGGTCAAACTTACGGCCTACGGTAAAAACGAAGACCTGCATAAAGAAGAAACTCCATCATTATTTCATCATTCCATCTCCATTCAGTATTTTTCAGGGCATAGAGATGCGAGTTGACCTTCAACAGGTCTTCATCAGACAGTGATTAACGTTGCCAATCGAAATTTACTGGCAAAAATATACAGCGTGACCAGAACATGGCTGAATGATGCTCAATGCCATTCTATTACTACGGCTATTATATAAATGTGTACATGTACACCGATGTACAAGGACTTCAAATATAAAATATACTATGATTTACAAACACCAACACGTTTCGCGAAAGGGAGAACGTGCGAAAATTTTTTCTCATCAAACAACATCGGCAATACAAGCTAACCACCGAGGATCAGAATAAACGTGAACCACTAGATGACGGTATCACACAATAGCACTCCTTGCTCTCTACAATCAATATGTTATATAAGACAAACAGAAGGTCGAGTTATGTGTATGCCAAATGTCAAAAAATTGCTTTTAATTGCGACACTGTCAGCTTAACAAACGATTCTATATCTTATTGAATCAACACATGTGTTAGTACGGGCCACACAAAAGCGCTCAGCGAACAACAGCTCCGGAACTAACGGAACAATTATGAGCCTCAACAAGCGCCGCTGCTGTGAGAGCTGTGTCATAGGTAGATGACGCAACTAGGACAATAAAACTGGAAGCAGACGACTGCAATTCGGGAGTGGAAGGGGAATTGTCATTCTGTCACCTTTTTCAACCAATTCTAAAGTTTTGTTCGACTTTCCCTTCAGTCAATAACATCCTACATCATCGACCGCCGTATGTAGAAACGCATAGACCCGTAAGTCCAACGCGTCTCTTGCCGTGGGTTGTGCTCGTAATCGTCGTAACGATCCACTAATGTTATTTATCCAACCGCTCCTTGCTATCTATTTCTCACGCTCGAGTTAGATGACCTGTTCCTGCCCCTACGCTCCTACTGCTCACCTATCAACAGCCGTTAGGTGTGCTATTGAACACCGGAATTCTCTCGCTCCGAAATGGCCGTCATCACGTTATATGCTTTGATAGCGCGTGTACGCTCAAAATCCCCCTACGTTCTAACACACCGGTTACAGCCAATCGCCAAAACATCTCGGACTGTCAAATTCAAGATCATGGCGGTGGCAGCAAAATTTCAATCCGCCAATAAAAGAAGTGGGCGTCTAATAGTGGCGACATTCCACTTCATTCCATAACATAAAAGTGTTCTCATGTAACTATAGCGATGTTTGCTATAGCACATAAGTTTACCCTGCATAAATGAACTATGCAAACATTACAACTGTAAGATAGCAGAAAACTTTTGCTGAGAAAAAAAAATTATCACGCAATATGTAACATCCCACGCATTAGTATGTCTTTAAGACTGCATTCACGTTTCGAGTCACTCAATGTTCATAGCAGAAACATATAAATGGAGTTTATTTTATGTTTGCCCTAGAAATACGTGCACCATCATTATCTGATGGCCTATCTCTTAGGTGAGTGATGATGGGATGTGCCAGGCTGACCCTCAGAGTCCTATTCTTTCGACGCGAGCTACACCTACCAAAGATACGAGGTACCCACGTGTTACGATGTGAAGTAGAACAGGTCTAGGGGTTACCAGTTTTTTAGGAAAACAGATACCTTACCGTATATCAAGTCGGACACCGACCCAGGCGGATCAAAACATTGTTGCCGTTCATATTGGCTACGCTTCAAGCAGGCCGACAAGACACTTTTTCCTAGAGTGTTCTACGTTTGCATCTCTTGCTGAAATTCAGGCTGTGAATGCCCCTTATATGAATCCTAAACTCATAGTTTAGGACAGAAGTTCCTGAGCTCAACACGGCTTGAAGTGACGCCAGTTGATTGGTGTTTAGGTGCAGATCGTTGTGTGGATATGTCTCATTTACTTCTTTCTAGGTAACCTAGTAACAAATAGTATATACGTTTGTATCTTATTTTAGTTAGCAATAGCCAATGATAACAACTGGGCCTTTACTCGAACGCGCGAGATTAATAAAAAAAAAAAATCACTGTGCACAAAAATCGGCTTACTTATCGACTGTTTTTGGTTGCGAAAAAAATCTAAATATTTCGCTATCGTTAGCAACATTACTCTGAGTGTTAAGTTATTATTAATTATGAATGCCCTGATACCACATACTTGTTCATCTGATTATAACTAGATCAGCCTGTCAAGAAACAATAACAGGCAAGATTTAAAAAATAGATCGTAAACCGACAGTAGGGATGCTTTTCCGATCGTATCTCCTAAAGTCTGATTCAATTAGGAATTAGTAAATCATAACAGTATCATACGTTACATTGTCAAACCTTGTAGATTTCTTTAAGATAGCAATTCTTTTGGTACGCGAAAATCGCGTCGTATGTACTAAACATCCAAAGCAAACACTGGCGAAAAATCTTTCTCAAAATGTCTTACGATTTTAGTCTGAATGGTCTTCATTCGTGCAATATCAAAAACTTTCGTTCCCGATCCCCCAAATAATTACCTGTTTTACTTATTCGCTAACGCTCTTCATCTATGATTCACACCGAAAAAACGCCCAGTCTCGATACCGTAAACGTCACTTAAATCGTCAATCATCTCCAAAACGAAGCCACACGGTGTTGCTTAACTTACCCTTCGTTCTCGCAATGTTTACTATGGGCAAATATACAGTCAACCATAGACAAGGTTGTCTGAAGGATCGTCTGCTTGTCTGGTTTTAACATAGTCAATCGGTTATTTCGTATTCAAGTGTTACTACGATTACGAAATGTCTACGGATGACAAGGGAGCAAGAGAGAACCTAGATCGCTACTCTGTTTCGCTCACGAATCGTCTGTAGTTTTCCCCATGAGCATGTATATCTCTGCATAGTAAAAGTTTGGACAAGTGTCTAGAAGCCTTCGTACTAATCTGCTCACGCAGCCACATTAGCAACAACGAGTTTCGCCCACACAGGGATCCTAGCCGGCAATCAAATAGTTACAGTACCGTTAAATATATAATAAATACTAAGGTTTTTTTCTTAACGCCCACAGCATGAACCGATGTGAGTCCCATAAGCTACTACAACGATGTCTACATTTACCTATTTCCCATTTAATATGCTTTTTATCGTATCGTAATTTCTAACCAGACGTTGTCATCATTTGCGCTGAATTGGGTATGAGCACGCACTTCCAAAACACACCTCGCAAAAGTGTTGCCCATCTATTGCTCAGATAAACACTAAGTACTATGCACGAATTCGTAGAACTCGGGCGAAAATAAAGCCATTTTATATATAAGGTTACTTGCAAAAAAAATAGGACTGCCTTATCATAGTATGTGGCAGATGCAGCACGCAAGCAAAAACACATTTCGCGTTGACTCATGACAACAAAGCGTGCACGCAGCAGCAAATAGGGCGGACAAGATGCCATGCTTGTCCGCTGGGCTGTTGTTGTGTTAATTTCCGTAAAAAATTAACCAGGGCTTCCGAGAAGGTTGTTAAGCGTAGGGCAAAACAAGAGTGGAACAACAATAGCATCATACGATAGCTACGACGAATTACGATGATATATGATAAAGATATAGTTGTTTGTATGATACATACCATTACATAATGATCTTAGCACAAATTGTCGATTTAGGATTGAAGACCAAATACTATGCACATACCTGAACATCAAACACTACCTCAAAAGAGCAAAAAATCAGCTACTTCCGCTGCCAAGTCAGCACCTTGGTCAGGCATGTATGTAAACAGCTGTCAAGGCGCCGAGGTGTACGCCTAGGTCGTTTCTGTGCGCAATAGAGGTTAAGCAACAAAGAAGCTCGTTGTTTTTACTTAGAGTGTTCGTATCTTTATCAGCCAGAGCTGCATTGTTTATATATTCTGACAGATTTTTGTTCTCTTGTAGCGCTCATATATGCAGCACAGCAAAGGCTACGACCAAACCCATATTTAAGATAAACATTTTAGGAAATAATATTCACCTCTGTATCTATGCAAAAGTAAAATTTTGATAGCTTGTGGTTTAACAAGTCCAGCCTTACGGGGTTTCACTACACTGTTTATTTTCCATACATATATCTAGCCAACGCACGCAGCATTTAATGTACACGAAAGCCAACATAGAAGGGGCACATCTGTAAAATATGGCTATTTTTGTAATCAGTATGCAGCATGTACCAGCGTGGACGCAGTCAATATTCAATTCCAATCTCTTTAAGCAATATTTTTGCAAGACACCACACAAAAACAAAGTTTCAGAGTCCAATTTCTCTGCCCTATTTTCTTTATATCTGCACGATCATGGCACTGGGCATGAATCACAAGTTTGTGCTACCAAAGTGGAAAACAGTTTTGAGACGTCCACCTCAATGCTTGCCGGGTCGGCCAGCGAGCTCTTCAAGGAGTGACCACACAGGCACCTTATCGAGATATCCTAGAGTACGCCATATGTAGGTCTTCACCTTGACCGCCAAAAAAGCGACAAACGATTTAGACCATCTAAGTCCTGTGACAGACCTATACACGGTCTAAGATTCATGGAAGCTACAGTGCCTTGCAGCAGATCAAAAGGCACAGGGTTCTCAGCTGCGGTATCTCTGCACAGAGACAGTAAAATATCACAAAAAATCAAGTTTTTTTTTTTTTTTTTTAACTGGATCAGCTTTTGATTTCATAATAAAAAAAAAAATATTCACATAATAAGAAATGTTAGGTTAAAACATGCTCATAACGAGTTTCAGAAAATTGGTTTTGGTTGGAGTTGATTACTATTGACAGTTGTTAAATATCAATTCGACCTATAAAAAGGCAAGGAAGATATTTGTGGGAAATTTTCGATGGAAACACCCAAATCTGCCTCATATCATATGCCGAGATCTACGTGGCAGTTTTTAACCGAATAATAACATCGCTACTAAGAAAAGACGTCTCTTTGTCGTCTTCGGAACCATCAGAATTGCGTGGCGATGTTGATTCGCTGTTCCTTCACGGCTCCATAGCATTAAGTTTGCTCTCAGACGACGTCTTCTGAGCAGGAAACGCTAAATGACCGCAGCCGACGACGTGAACAGCGTCTAACTGTCAGCAACTATACGTACGGCAGCTCAAGTACCAGCTGTCTCATCTAAACATTTACTGCATATAAACAGGAATAGGGTAAATCCCTGATTAGATAGGGAGACATGTTATTCTTTTCTTCTAGTAGTTCTATCCAGCCTTCTTTCCGCTAGCGACCTCTGGCACCAGTTTAAATAAGACTGTTAGCGCCACGATCTCTTGGCTTCAACTGAGACCAATAGGAAACAGGCCGAATAATTTAAAGTGCCCAAATGACAGCTGATCATTCAACTTTTATTAATATAGTGGACGGTTAAACTATTCAACTTGTGCCGCCAAACGTACAAGCGTATGGGACTATTTACTACTACATTTACAAAGTCTACTAACGTTTTCAATATATATTACAATAAACAACTAGGGGACACTTGAAAGAACTGTGGGAAAAGTCACACGCTTCCTTTAGATACGCACGTCTTTTTACTTTAATAGAATGTCACCCTTTTATAATTACACCTACACTTTAAAGATCCCTCGGGATAAGATTTTGAGCATGGAATAGGTATTGCATGCTATTTGGATATAGTTTGTGTCTACCTGATTAGTATGGCTAGAAATCTCTCCAGCTGATTGAGGGAACAGCGTTACCATTCAGCATAAGTTGAACATGATAGTAGCTAGTTTTATAGAATTTTACGCGGATTTTTTGACTGATATCTTCATCGTACCTATTCTAAAATATGTACTAGGAGAAGGCTGAAATCAATGAAGTCGGTAGTCTGCTCTAAACCATGAATACAAGTATCAAACTCGCGCAACAGAAAGATTTCGAAATGGTTTTCATCTGAAGGCAACAGTATTCACTTTTACTCTCGCTAACTGGAAGTGCGCGAGGCACCGCGAAAGGCGCGGGCTAAACGCAGCTTTTTCGACAAACCGATCGATCCCTCAGGGAAATGTAAGAAACTGATCTTAACAGCTTCGAACGCTCTGTACACCTCACGCAGATATGCTCTGTAGAAAACGTGATAACAAAGGCAAAGCCGTAGCAATGGTGAAGCCTACAAGACTAGCGTTGCCTTTACGTTTAAAATGATCGGCGTCACTGCACTGCGGCGACATTGGCCCCCAAAGCGTCTGTCAGTAGCGCCGACCACGCTTCTCATATCACTACACATTATTTCGCTTTGTCAATTTCCGTAGTTCAACAGCTGATAGTATTGTACTTGAACTGAAACAGAAACCGCTGCCACCGGGTTTTTGAATCTCTAGCTAGGGCTTCATGAAAGAGGGTCGAATGAACGAAGCGGACGAATATTGCGCGGTATTCAATTGATGTTGACAGCTATGGCCTCGAAAATATTGTACTTATAGACAATCGTACCCAAACAAGTACTCTTGGTCTAACATAGTCTTCCACCCTGCAATTCCGAACTTCATCGTGACCGTCGCGACAGTATGTAGTTGCCTATGAGCATTCCTACAGCGCGACCTACCGTAAACTACGTCTAGTAGAAGCAGCCTTAGCGGCCTTTTGTTGGTCAGAGAATGCCCACAAAGAGCCCAAACAATTATGGCTGTCATAGTTTTCGGGTATAATACCTATGGTATGCCAATCGAACATTCTCAATCGCGAAGAGCGCTACACGCATTCAACGAGGAGAGAGACAGTATCGATGGACACACGGATGACGGGCACACATTTCGCGTTCGCTACGCGAACAGTACCATTTCTTGTTACTAGTCGTAGAAAAAAAAAACCCGATTTAGCAAGATTGATTGAAATTTAGAAAAGATGCAACTGTACATGTAAATACAAAGTTTTTGGAATGACCTTTTCTACAATACACTACAAACATGTAGCAATAGAGCAAGGTTAGGCAATTGTAGGAACGCCTTAGACTGACCTGTATCACAGCAGCGAGATCGTGGATATAGGCTCGTTCGGTTTCAAGCAGTTCATGGACGACGTTGTCAGTGTACCGAAGAAGGCGATCTCCGTTTCCGGAGGAGCTTTCTGCTTCATCGTCTGAGATGGTTGCACCTCCACTCAAACAAACGGAACCATCCTGTACGCATGCAAACAGGTATCTATTATTACTTGCAATTAGTTAATTCGGTGGCTTCATTGAAATTCACTGATAAACCTTTATAAAACAGACGTTACATAAAGCATGACCCCGAGTCTGGAGCACGCAAAGAAACAGTATAACTAGGAAATAGTAAAAAGGATAATAGAGCAACAAACAAAAATGGTTCTTCCACACTTTTATTGGATCCCTGAGAGCCTGACCTTAGCGCTCTATAATACTGCCCTTCGATGACGCCTTCATATTCATTACATTGGCACATTCGAATTACACATGTAAGAGTAAATATTATATCTATTTTAGTAGAAATCTGGTGAGTGACATTGTATTATTATTATTATTTATGTACGTACTATTACTAATATACATACGCATTACCGATGTCTTTCGAGGCTTTTATGATACGTACGAAGCTTATTTTGGAACGCATTTCGACTGTTTTCCTGCTTTTGTGACAATGTATGAACTCGTATGGGGATTGCAAAAATGCTTCACGGAAGAGCAGCGGACTCTTTCGTCAAACTAGACTTTCAAGGACGCATTCGAGAACAGAAACCGAGAATTTGATGAGTTGGTTGGAGTGCTGAAGCATGCAGTGGACAAGGTAATTCGAAAGATAAAGGAAGGATGAGATGCCTACGTCTTCAGGAAAAATAGGAAGCAAAAGCCGAGAACGGTGCACAATGCAGCGAGCAGCGAGGATCGTTAGATTTGTGTTTCGAGTTCTACGTCCGGCACCGCTGTTAGGCATAGTTCCATCAGGTGGACAGAAAAACTGTGTCTATCCGCGGATTCGAACTTAGAGTGTGTCCCTAAAATTAGCAGATGAAGGCGTTACCCATTAGGCGACCACGAGGACACAGAGAATAACTGCCCTATAAAACGCTCGATTTGCGACGGCTTCTCAGTTGTGTCACAGGGTAGCAGAGCGTGGGGTACTGCGCTCATAAGAACCCTCCGACATCGTATTGAAATGACAGGCCTTAGCTAACGTAAAACAGCTGTAAAAACCTCCGCTAGGCTCTCTACACAAATATGCGCGTTTCAAATAGATCAAACAATTCTAATGTTGGACAGCTATGAACTGGAAAAGGGTTTGCTTCTCAAGCGAAACGCATTTGTAAATTTTATATCATAACGCTCAACGCGTCTACAAGCGCAAAACCCTACGCGAGTCCAGTGTAATCCAGTATGTCGAGCATCCCAGCAAAAGTGTCGGCCCTGATTTCCATCCTACGTTTCAGCAGCGTGATGATGCGAAACGACGGCTCAGTGAAGTAATGCTATTTCACGATAGACTATATGAACGAATGCTTTCGGATGGAAATTGTGTATTTAAGTATGACAAGTCACCATATCATCGGGCGAAGTGTGCCTTTAAAGAGCTTACCTTTAACTGTTTTTAGGTTCTACCAACGCTTGAAAATTCGCTCGACTTGAATCTGGTCAAAAGTGTACGGCATTGTGTCAAAGGATGAATGAGGACCAGATAAGAAATCAAGGACATCTCACAAGTCATGTATACAGTACTTCAAGTCTGTGCCTGCAGACGCCGATCCCAGTTTCAGGGGTGATCGTGGTAAAATGTAAGGAAATCAGAATATTAGCCTTAAGAATGTTTTTCCCTCCATAGCAATTTTAAAAAGCGTCTCTAACGATAGCGTCATATGTTTGCTATCATTGAAACGCAAAGGGAAGTATAAAAAAAAAACGCACATGGACATTGATTTTGGACGCCAAGCCAAAATAGCTGGATAGCTGCAGTTAACGATGCAAATGTATAATAATTATTTCCATTATTATAATTTAGTGCTACTAGTTAAGATCGTTTGCCCTTCCTCGTTCTCTGTAAAGAGTCATAGAGAGTACGGAAATACATACCGGAAAGAAAGGCAAAATAACGTATGGTGGAACATTCCCGAATTACCTTCAGGGAATTCGTAAGAGTACAACATCTTATAAAAGTCATGTCGAACTCTCTTCGGAGATCATTCGGAGGTAAGAAGGCTCACGACAAGGATTGTGCCAAAGGAGTTGAATTTCGAGCAAATGCAGACCTGTCAACAACTGACGCAGGAGAACATCAACGCACTCATAGAAAAACCGGATTTTCTTTAACGCACTTGTATGAATGGATGTGACGTCAAAAAAGACGCACGATGATTTAAATATCGCTTTTGGCGCCCAGGCAAGCCTGGGCCGAAAAAGGCTACAAAATCTAGGCCAAAAGTTAAGCTGTTCATTATGAATTCATTTCGAACTTTTCTAGTTTTACGAGGGAGTATTATTAAACATTTTTAAGACGATTGCATTATGCTATCCATCAAAATAGGCTTAAGCTTTAGAAAAATAGGGCCTGGGCTCTGGATAACAATCCTGTATCGGCGTACAGCTCACCACTTCTATCGGGGATTTTTCAGATAGACTGTATAATATTTTTTTATTATAAATGGCGTAGGTTTCTACTAGCACGAAGTTTGTTGACAATGGTGTAATGTTTACACATGTAAACAGACAATTACTTATCAGTGGTTGGTTTAGCATTACAACACTAGACATGTTTAAATCATCGACAATCACGCTACTTTTTTGCATTTGAATCGAGGCGGTCATAAGATGAGTGTTTAGGCCGTGCTCTAGCTTCAGAACCCGACCTGTCTCTGTCCGTACCATCTGGTAAGGGCAGTCACTTTCTGTGCCACTAACCTCCGAATCGAAGCTCGACTTGATCTTGCCGTATATTTAACGTTCCACGACGACGCTCAGGGACACAACTCCCGCTAGGCAAAAAGCCAAACTTTTTCTACAGGACCCGTTTAAATGGCCGAAATACGTAAAAGCTCGAAATATAGTATATTGAAATATCAAAAAAAAAAACGTTTATATTGAATAAAAAGTTTTACCGACTCAGCGTCTAGCCTATTTCTTTTAGATTTGAAAAACGGAAACAGATTACACACATTTTACATTTAGTAAAAACGAAATATTCCTGTTAAAATCATTAGTCGGCTGTACAATTGACTAAACTGATATCAGTCGACTGTATGGATTTATTTAAGCATATTTCCTATTTTAAGATCGATACTTGAGTAAGTAGCATATGTAAACTTTGGAATGAAAAATTACTCAACTATAAGATATAGACAAGGCCTAACCTAGCGTTTTTAATAAAGGTTGTAAATAAAGGACAATGGATGTCGAGATAAAAGGGAAAAATTGTTACTACTTTACGTTGCTATGTATTCTATCGGCATATTTAGCTTGGATACAGATGATTGTTCCGCCAAAAATTCGGGGAGCTACGGAGAATTCGCAATTAAGTGGTGGCTCTAGGAGAACTATCATGCTGCAGGTAAACGAACGATAGATAAACATTTGATTAAATTTGTTTCATGCGACATTATGGTCTTCTATTTGGGTGTAGACGTACACAAAATACAACAGAACAGCCTTGTGCGCTATAATATGGATAGTATAGATACAAAATTAGGTTTTCATAGGTCACTCTAATTCTGATAATCTGACCTGGAGACTTTCGGCGCTGGCTAGGTAACTGGAGGAATGATGCTTGCCAGAGCGTTTGCTGTGACTCGCATGGAAACCGGGCGAAGTGGTTGTACTAGATCCGCTACTTGTTGTCGAAGTTGATGAAGTCGAAGCAATTGATAAGGGCCGACCTGTTCATTATACAGAGATAGATTGACGTGTATTGTTGCTTATGAGCAACTATAACATTTTTCTATAGGTAAAGTAAAAGACAATGATCCACACAGAAGATTTATTTCGATAGCTAACTCTTTTTGCCAAGCTTCGTCATTAGGCGGACCAAAGCCAGTCAGGTAAGCTAGGCTATACGTATATAGATACTACATACAATAAAATGCAGACATCGAAGCATGACCGATTTTGTGTACCGCACACCAAGTGTCGTGTACAAAGAAATATAGTAACAGTGACAAGATTTCTAAAGTGATCGGAGATAATCAAATGAAAGATGTAAGAAGTTACCCGAAAAGGGGCACACTGAAGGACCGAGCGCACCCGGTGGAGCTGGGGGTCCCACCATTGACGACGCCCCTTGGGGAACTTCCCCCCCAAGCGATTCGTCTGAGAATTCCCTCATCGCCTCGACGTTGTGAAAGCAAAACAGCACCAAAAATGGAGCTGCCGGTTAACGGTAACGTCACCCCCACGCTAAAATGAACCGGTCAAACCTGAAACGGTATACAATCAGATGATAAAGTCAGTTTATTTGTAGAGTCACATTGGTGGATTTTAAGAAAAAAACTTCCATACAACGCGTATTGATACTAATGAATATATTCATTAATTAAATGTTTATAAACTGGAGAGTACAATTATAATGTATGAACGTATACATATATAGCGGATAAAGTGGTGTCAGGCTTTTTCCAACTAAGATTATATTCAAAGTCGTTTTGCCATTTAAAGACTATGCATTTGCACCCTGTTAGTCCCAAATAATTACTTTGCCTAAATTGGGATTAGTATTAGCTTCATACCAGGTTTATATTAGAATCAACAAGCCAGAAATGCTGTTTTTACGGCGACATGAAGCCAACAACTACGCGTGGCGGTCACAATACTGTTTATAGTTTGCGGTGATGATATTATTAGCAATAGTCGAAATATTGCCTCTGAGCTCGGTAATAAGAACAGACCCTACTGAAGTTCACCTGATAATGGGCATATGAGGACGAAGCTGCTACTTCCCGCAATCTAATTATTACAGGAAGATAGGGAGGTTTCTGTCGGTTCAGCGGTTAGAGCATGTGTTTTGTTGCGACTTATGCGTATGATATTTTTAGCCGCTGCCGGCGTGGTGATGCCGTTAGGAAAGGCGGCCGTCCACGCTCACGTCAACCTCTCACAACAGCAGCAATTGCTCGTCGACATGATCGCAGTGGTCGATAACGAGGCATCTGGCCTGTCTAACACATATGAATGATGTATTTCACTGTTGACTCTTAGATCGGACCAAGAAAAAGCGGGCTAAAAAGTGATCACTTCGTATTTATACGCATAGAAGATTAACTGTATTTTGAAAAAGCCGCCAATCAATCATTTCGTTCATATATATTCACAATAATAAAACAGCTGGTTTCAGAGTGAGCCTTACGGGTCCTGGTGTGAGACACCTCAATATACTCGCATCTTCACAGATTTCTTATAACCTAGGGTAAAATTAGTAAAGTTTCTTTCCTGAAATACTGAAATCATTATCTCTGCTTCAATAAAGGCTATTATTTCGAACTCTTTTGCATTTTTCATAACATAGTTCGAATATCTTGTGGAAATTGGGCTGCCCTTCGTAATATGTGAAATTTTACTGCAGAATAGAGAAAAGCCACTCGCTTCGATGATATGGAAACCGTTTTCCACTATTTATGTGTCGCCTTTACTTAGCAATCTTGAAAGCATTGCCAGTGATAAGAATGACGTGTTTGATATATCTTTAATAAACGCACGCTGTGCAAAATGACCTCCATTTCCGAAGCCCTACATATTCGCTAGCCAGTGGCTGCTTATACCTAGATGTATTTAATACAAGGCATTACTTCAGTCTTGTCGGCTGGTTTGTAGTTCTAAACGTAGCATGTGCTTGTGCTTAGAACGACAAAAAAGCGCAAAGTTTCCACGTTGTGCTGTCACTCTGAGTGGATAAAGGCAAAACCAGGTTGGAGAAAGACCTGCCCAGTCCGAACTGAAGAAACATCGCTGAGTAGACAATTAATCCCTTCATCCGTGTGTGTCCATTCATCGTATACCGAAAAATCTGGCTATATTAGCTATAGCTTTGTTGGCCGCACAAGGCTCCCACTAGCAGCATCGCTTGACCACCAGCCTATCATTACTCGCCTCGTTGTTCCTTCGAATCTATTTACCTAATCTTTACGTATGGATATTCTAAGCGATCGCCGCAATAGCAGCGGCCTTAGTCCGTTTAGAGGACGAAGTAGACATGTCGAGACAGATAGTCACTGTGATACGCATTTTTTACCAGGGGTTGAGGAGATAATGGACAAGGTAAAGGTGGAGGATGAACTCGTATGAGAATATCCACAGACGGCATTCTGGCCTCCAAGTGGGCAACTAGCTTTTGTTGAATAAGGGCTGTTTTCGCTTGCTTTGCTATTGCTATCACGGATGCTGCTGCCTTTGCGTGATTCGAAATCAAATAAGCTGTCGTTTATGGGCGACGCACCAATAGCGAGGTACAGCAACATGGCGGTAAGCTGGGTCGAACGGGTTAGACGAGGATGGTCTACAACGAAGACTCAGTAGTACCACAATCGAATCAAGTGTCGGCCATCTGTTATCGGTTAAGACGGCAATGACACGTTATACAATCATCACCCTCCAGCGCGAATAATCTTCGTGTATAAACAGGATTTGGATATGTAGAGCTTTATTTCATGAGTTGCTTTTATGCGACGTTTTAATTCGCATACGCTCAGAACAACTCGTAATAATAGCAAAATATTATAGAACAACTGAAGAGTGTGGGCATTTGGAGGTCTTCTTGCGACGTCACCCTCCTATGCAACACTCAGCTGCAAAGGACATAGCAGTGAATCACATAAAATGCACGCAAAGATGCTTCTTTCTTCACTGCAACGGTTGTTCGAAACCTACCAAATTTAGTTGTACCATGACCTCGATAACTCAGTTCCTTCCATTATGAAAAACGTGGGTGCGGGTTCAAGTATTGCGAGCAGAGAACGTAAACAGAACTCAAATTTACTGTGTTTGCTCGTACACTACCATGCTGTGGGGACAACAGCTCACACTGTGCTGTGAAGCGTACCTACAATTGATTTCCTAACTTCGACGACTTGTTCACTCGATAGACGTGATGCTGAATCACCGATTTACTTTCCGTATTCCTTTCACTATTCCTTCTACCATTATTGTTGACCAGTCGAACCCAGGTCTCAAACGTCAGCACGCTTGGCGAAACCCAGGACGCCGCCAAGCACACTAAACAACAATGTGCATAGCATCGAATCGAATAAGACTAACTGTACACAATATTCTATAAGCATTGATATTCAAATTTTCGCCGAGTATTAATGGAGTTATAGGATAGATAGGTGAATGCTATCCTAGAAGTCTGCTAGCTGTTTAACACATCTATAAGTTGGAACGGATTAGAGGCTCCGACAAGATCAAACGAAGAAGACAAACACTGCAGGAAAAGGTGCACACATTAAGTTGTGATTACGGACGGATATCACAGCGCACTGCAGCCATTCTACTCCGTGTGATGCCCCTTCGATTCAACATTTTTACATGGGTGCATCGCGTCGATAGGCGACACTGGTCCTGTGTAGGTCTCGCCTGGATTGCTTTCGATGTGAACAATTGCTAAGTATCCAATCTGAGAGGCCAGACCGCTCGTAGCATGTAATCCATTCGTGCAGAGTGCATAAATATTAACATGTTTTGCCACTCTTGATGTCCCGCTCGACAGTTTATGTGTAAATGTAAATAACATTTGCCTGAATAAAAGAGTTTCCCTTCTTATTGGCTCGATAGGGTCCTAAGCTAGCTGCCCGAACACAACGATTATCATCGTATTGGTTCGCGGTACAAACGATAATCCGTGCCTTTGAACTGATAGACCCCCCCCCCCCCCCCCGCCCGCCCCAGATCATTAACTACGGAAAAGATTTAGTATTGCTTATTGGCTACATAATTGATATATAATTGAACAAAAAACTCTTGACGACCAAACCACGATAGTATACGGCAAATCAAAAGTATGCTGTGGAGCATTAAGGCTGAAATCAAATATGTTCTAATTGAAGTATCTTCTCATTCGGATCAAATACAGATGCCTAACATCATCTGACGATTGCAAAATTGGCCGCATAGGGCCAATGACGATTCAATTTGTGTGTACAGTAAACAGGTCCTTCTGGGTTTGGCCTAGCTTTATTGCAACAGGCATTTCATCAACCCGACCGTTTCTGTTCAGGACCAAGCTTCCTCTCTATTCGAGAAATCAATCAACGCTAACTTTATATTCTAAGCATCACTTTACCAGTATGACCACCGCTATTGTTGTCAATTATTATTATAAGTCTATACAAGAGGTAACGTCTAATCCACAGGCGCAGTTATAACAAAATCATTAGGCTTGAACGTTAAAAGCTGGCAAAAAATGTTCTAATAAATAAAGCAGATAGAACGAGTGCCATGCTTTGCTGCCTATTTACTTTGTCAACCATCTGTCATGATTCTTTTATGACATGTTACCGATCAGAGAAGCGACTCAGATCGACATCGGTGGCCATCCTCGCCGTCGAAGAACAAACAAGTTGCCAAGCCGCTGCTTTTATTCTTTTTGGTAAATACGCGATGAAGAGGTGAGACCGATGCCTCACGCGGTCACCATTATCAATAATTAACAAACCAGTGGAGAATACGCTGACGATTCTAGATTGACAAGAGCACATTTCGTAGAAGCGCACCCATCCCTGACAATGAACAATAGGTTCAGTGGGCTTGACTGGCTTGTAGCGTCATCTCGAGTCAAAAGCGGCGTGTGGTTTGCCAGAGTGATGTTAATACCAGCTACTATACTCTATGCAGTCACAGGCCAAACGCTGACTCATTGACCTATCGAAAAGACAGCAGGTCCATTCAACAATTTTTCCTTCGGACGTGAAACTTTCGACGATAATCTTCTTGGAAATGAAGATTATTATTATTCTATCTGCTCATTTTTACAGTTCAGCTTTTAATTTTCAAGAAATGTGGAACTCTCGAATGTGGAAAGCTAATGAATGAAATGTATGGTACATAAATCCAACTTTTTATCTTTGTTTCTATGCCAAAAGATTCAGGCCACGCGGTTTTCGATATTCCGATTACTGGAAATGTTGCTGCAACCTAAAGAAATATAAGAGTCGTGCATACATGTCAAGTTATCTTACAAATCGATTTGTTCTCCGTTTCTAAAAGATTCTTAACTTACGAATTGCTTGGAGTGACTTTGTTTGCTATAAGCACCATACGCTTGGCAAATTGTACTCCATCTATATTATATATTTTTTAGGAATGTGTGAATCTGACTGTTTTTGAATGTTGTAAGGGTATCGATAGCTTTGTATTTGTTCTTTGGTGACATACATAGCTTTGTTGTTTTCTTACTACGCTGCTAATTACGTAGCGTATTCCCTGAACGAGCGAGTCACATTTGACATCATGCAGAATATTGTTACTGCAGAGCACAGAGACAAACAATAAAAAAACATCTGACAGACCTACCGATCGCCAAGCGATGACAACGAAGAAAACGTTTCTATATTCAAGCAAACAAACTTACCAAAGTGATTCATGGTGCTACGATGCACTCATACACAGAAAGCGAGCTCATCAGGCCATGACGCTAGGACCAGTCCGTTGGTCCGTGGGCTGCCGCCAGCAGAGTCCCCCATCGCAGGCGCACCAGCCGGCAACCAGACGTTCAGCAGGTAAATGAAAAGTCAAAGCTATTTATATAATATTATAGATAGATTCAGTTGGTTATAGCTGTAGCGGCAGCAACTGCTGGACCGGCATAACCCAATCGAAGAAGTGAGTAATAAACTCGGCAGGACGACAGACATGTCGCCTCGGCGTCCTTTGCAATACTTGCATTTGGTTCAGTAACGATAGCGGCAATTTTATGTGGGTCTGTTAGTACCCCGTGAAAGTTTAGTGGGTAATGTGTTTGCGTGCTAAGCTTGGACACATGTTATGGTCTAGGTTCGAACCCGAGCATAGACAGGCAGGCTTCGTTTCGTGCTGGGAGCCAGCCAGCCAGCCGTCTCTTTGATGGAGTGCCCAATGGCGATACCGGACGTAAAAGTCGAAACAAAGAGGTTCTGTTAGATGTGCGCATGGACGCATTGCTGGATGTAAGTAGCTGTTAAAGCGGGCGCGACAACAACCATAAACGAAATGAGGAAAAAAAAAGTCGAATTTCCAGGAATGGCAGCGTAGGGCGACGAGAGCACGACACTAGCTCGAGGAGAAGTAGTAGCTGTTGACTATTCTCTATGCTCACTGGGCCAGGGACGCTGACGAAGGGTGAAGGCAGCGCCTCAGCTGGCGAGCCCGAAAATCTACTGCTAAAACTCGAACAAGCACATCGAGTGACACTCTAAAAAATTGAGAAGCAACAACAAGAGTTCAATTGCATTTCGTTGATAACCAATAAAAACACTGAGAAATATAGGCGAAGCTATTGGTTTAACAGTGGACGAATGAAGCAAACCGAAGCGAGTAAACGACGTTAACCGTTAAATTCGCACAATCCAAATAGACTTGGTACATGTTAACACATCTAGCAAGAAAACGGTATTTTGATAATGATCCAATCTACGCTATTGCAAAGCGCAACTTTTGAATACTCACTAAAGGATTTGCAGCAGTCGGCCACGCCACTGACAACAGCTCTTTACATTCAGGTACGCATCTAGAGACATGTTATAAAAGGAGCATCTTTCCAGCATGACTGCTGCGGCCTGAATGCATGTGTTTAAAATTATTTCAGTAAAATTATACAGTTTGCTGGACATACGATTGATTCACAACGTGTTGACTGTTCGCATGGCCGCCTTTGCTATTTGCCAACTTTCTAACATGTTTAGGTATTTCTTACTTTGTGTGGTGTTTGCCATTTGGCAGACTGTCTGGTATATCTGCTAGTAATCTGTAAGTGTTCTGGGCATTTCGGGCAAGCCGTCAGGGACCATCTGAGTTTTTTGGAGGGTGGCGGGTAGGATAAATGGCCAAACGATTTCGATAGCATGAAGTACCGGAATGAGTTCAAGCTCTCGCTCTAGGACTTTCGCTTCATCGAGGCATCGCAGCAGGGCTGGTTTGTAGAGGCCAGAGATTATGCCGCTAACGCCACGAGATCTACAGCAATTGAAATGTGCACTAGTACACATCCCGGTTCCTACAACAAGCAAGTTGCTTCAATCCAGAAAGCGAACCTTATCTTGGTTAAGCACAGACGTCGGTACCGAACTTAGCTTGATGATCTAGCAATTATATATCTGCAGGTGTGTCTCAGAGCGCTAATGCACGCTTCATGTCGGGCTCGTCTAGGCTAGCAATGATTACGGAACAAATTCAGGAGAGCAACAATGCTTATAGAACCTTAATGAGATCCTATGTAAGCACATATGTCGATACCGCAGCGACGAATATAAGCTGCCGTACTACGAATGCGCGATCCGCGCAATGCGATAACGTTATCCTCAACTAATCTTGGATATAGAGACGCCCCTGTGGTTTATAATCACGTTAAAACGTCCTGGTCCGCCACTCTCTCGAGCTGGCAAATCGACCTGCGTAGAAGTCGAGGATATTAAATGGACAAGTCATTCAAGTTTCGGTCGGCATGAGGATTTAGATACTCTGCCATGCCCAGTATGCATTGAAAGCGCTAATTTCGTGGCACTCTTGCAATTCCGTTGGATAATTTTCAGCGTTTTGTTGGAGTGCAGCCGAGATCCCAAACTCAATCCCTGTTGTACTTGCGATGACATTGGGAAAGTGCGCATCCTGAGGGCATTCTATAAGCGGCCACCGCTGCGAGGAAGTGATACACAAAGTCCTCGGACGTTGGCGCTCGTGGTAGAAGAGGGTAGCTGTGGGGCTCGTTGATACGATGGAGGGTGCTATGTACGAACGACGATTCTTAGAAGCAGCATGATGCTGCTGCTGACCAGTCCCCACGAAGCTGACCTCGCTGTTGGGCCACCTCAGCTTCAGTGGATATTAGATATCGTGTCTTGGTATTCCTTGAGCTTCCATTGATTCTGATTTAGAGCTTCTTTTGTTCTAGATCCCAATTTGCTCGACCTTTATGACTTTTACACATAAAAAGGGCTTGATCTTTCTTACGACTTCAAAAGCCATTTTTCTTGCTATACCACCTCGCTAACTATGTTCTCTTGGACCGGCTTCTTCGCGAAAACATCGAACATAGCTTTGCAATCCTAACTAAATAGAAAGGCGAATAATACATGGACCTTTGACCCCAACCAGTAATAGCGAAGCAACTAGGCTGGGCGAAGGTCTGCGGAGCTCGACCACCTCGCTGTATATTGTTCAAATAGAGTGCACCTGTTTCCCTTTCATATAGGTTGCTTGCTTTTCCAAAGCCATTATGCGGTGAAATATCAGCGATAATGACGAAAATTGCTTAATTCCGACTCAAATGCGTGCGTATCGAGACACTTCATAGAGCGTCCTGTTGACCAGTCTGCTATTGACGCTGCGGGATCTCAGGGAGGTCGTGCGTAGGCACTGTTACAGTGCCTATTCGCAGATTCTGAAAGCCGATTTAACTATTTGCCCTCGACAGATCTGGGCTTTTGGGGTACTGGCGGGTGCACGTAGTGAAATTAAGTAAACTGACACTTTATGAAGTGATACTTGAGCAATAGGACTCGTTATAACGCACTGAAGCCGGCTACTGCCCCCCAAATATCTTCGCTCGGAAGCGTGGCACGCTGATGCTATCGCAAACAGAGCAATTATGTCGCGAAATGATAAATTTTTTAAATTTTATAAGCTTATACATATTATAAGTTAGAGGCTATACGGATAACTGATTATCATTGATTCTGCGATATATATATATATATATATATATATATATATATATATTGTGTTTGTGTATTTTTATACAAATGTGTTATTACAATCAAATTATTACATATCAAAAAATTATTCGATATTAATACTGCTCTAACAATTAGGAACGAAATTAAATTCCCCCATTCCCAATTTCCTTATCTGTGATCTAAAAACGTTTGTGATAAAGATATCACCCCAGTTTCATATGCGGTCGAGAAGTAAAAACATTTTGAAAGTTACCACTATGGCGCAAATGCTTCTCTAGCGCATGACCAGTGGCTGGAATCGGAGATTCAGAGCCCTATTCTGAGCTTGCTTTTATTTCTAAACCCTAGCATTCACTAATATCCGTATCAATATTGAGACTTATCTTTCTGGTAAAAAACTAGTTGGCAACCGTTGAATGAGGGGTCTTCAAACGTCCAAAACATTTCAGCCGCTCGATGAATGATTAGTACAGGTGTCTGGGTTTTGTTCTGTTAGACGGGCAGGTATCTCTATCAGCAATACATATATTAGCTGACGAACTTTACGAAAGGAATGGAAGCTGACTGCTAGCTCGGTAGGAAACAGCAAAAGCCCGAGAACATTTACATCACTTCTACAATGAATCCGACTAAAATATAATAATGAAATGAATACAATACATTATAAGGATAAAAGATCTATAGGGCAAAAGGTTGTCATTTCCTCAATGGTGTCATACAGAACTTGAAGATGGGATCGGTTTAGCATGAATCTCGGAGCACGCTTTGTTGCTATTCCGTAGTTAAATCATTGGTGGTATAAAAAATGTTTTTTCTCACAGCCCAGTAACAAAAACGCACGCTTATTTCAAAGAATGAATTGAACTTAAATAGGTGGCATCCAAATAATAAGAAGTTAAATCTACACAAAGTCTTTGTGTACGTCCTGTGATTAATCCACTCTGAGAGACACGTGCGAAATGCAAAGTAAGTTTAAATAGCAGTGCGACAAAGTAAGACGTCTGTTCACATTAGCTTTTCTAGTTTTTGTACGGTACTGAGTCACGTATTTCAGCTCCTCATAGCGATGGGTTTAGTATGCGCAATTACAGAGTAATGGGCACCGGACTGAGTCACCTTTCCGAAATTACAGCTGACCTTTCCTGGATAGTCTTCCTGCTTTATCTTTTGGATTTCAGATGATCCGAATACCCACAAATAGCACAGGGGCAATGTGATCAATTTATGACCTGAAGAGCAACAGATATTTTACAGAAGGATACAGGGGTAGCTTGAAAGAGGGAGATTGGTTTCAAATGACGAAACAGATCTCTGATCGTTCTCTTTTTGTTGCATATTAATGCATTTCGTTGATCGTTTGGCTAACCTACTTTTAGTCAGCTTTTATTATGCGATACTCTGTGAAACTGGATTATTACTTAGAGATGATGGGTGGTATGCCAAGAACGGCACCCTGATTCTAAGAACAAAAAAAACTTATATTTCATTGCCGGGCTCTCAAGATGTTACCTGCGAAGTCAATCAAGCTTCCCCTTGAATCGATAGTCTTTCCTTAGCTGAGGAAAATATATGGTTGTCAGAGTTCCACGGAAATATTTTGCAGTTGCACTGCTTGAAATTTTCTGAACCTTTTTTAGAGTAATTGGTCAAACCGTATTCAGGAGATGAGTTATTTTTCCGAGGTACTGCATACCCATAGTACTTCAGATAATGTATCATAGTCAAAGTTTAATTGAAGGTTGCTCGGAGTCACTTTTCTTATTTGTTCTTAGTCTGTTCTAATTGTAGCCTATGCGGCAGAAACCAACTTTTCTAACATCTAGGTTCGTAAACCTCAGTCACTTACCTAACAACACCGTAATGAAATATAAGTGTAATAGTAATACGTAAGAACATGTAAGAACAATTATTTCTATTAAATTAATGAAATACAAGTTGACAGCAAAGACAAAGTAAACATTTGTGTTTTTTCTTACTAGTTTCGTTTACCCATTTGTTATGTGGCTATAATAGCTTCCCCTTTCAATCAATAGGACCTATATTAAGCCCATTTTTCAGCATTAACGCCCATATCACTGGCACCAGTTATCGTAGAGCAAAAGCTAATTCTAGTGGTAACTACTTCTTTGTAACACACTTGTTCTATTCTATGTCTGGGCAACTGTTTGAGTCGATATTAAAATTAGCTCTGAATCAAGGCCCGAGGGCACGATGCACACGGTTTAGTAGGTAAGAGTCCGACGGTATCAAATAGTGGTTTATTAGCAATGACATTCGGTCTGCATTGTGCATTAGCTTTTAATTTTCTTAAAAAAAAAATACTTTACAAAATCGCTTACTGCAAATTTAACTAAAACGCATTCCTTCCTCTACGTTGATTTGGGAGGACAACATACTGTGACAAGCCTACCTTGATGTTACCTGATAAATACACCACTTTTGTTGCTATTATTTTCAATCAAGTAAGAAAGTACGCTGTGTACGATAGGTGCATGATATAGAAGAACATTCAAGGCCTTGAACAACAAAAATGTTCACATTTTATTGCCTGATTTCCCTCCCAGTTGAGCCAGCAGTATGTCAGGGTCTGAGTTAACGACAAAAGGATGTAGTTCAAAAAGAACGACGATGGCACTAAGAGTAATTGACTGATATTAACAGACCAAGAAAGCTAATCCGTGTTGAATTCTACCCTGTGTGAACCATTTTCGGAATAGAAATGGAACTTTTCTTGCATTTGCTTTATATTCAATTTTTAATATATTATTGCGATTTAGTTATCTAAGTATTGAAATACGCATCCTTTTACCTATAAACAGAAGAGCCACGTAAAAAAATGTACGCCAAGGGACTCATCGACAATGTAATACCTTCGTACATAAGCGAAGATAAGAGGAAAGTGTGTCAAGTTATTACACTATGAACAATATGCGTATTTATGTATTGTTGCCACGTACCGCAAAGAAGATATATTTAGTCGTCAATGAAAAGATTACAATTTTACTGTTTATTTCAGCGGAATCGGCGGATACGATTGAATCATCAGCTTGCCGTAGTATATATTTGTGGGATGGTGTCTAATAGCAACTGCATGTGAAGATCAAGGATCTCAAACCGAGCTTAATAAAGGAAAAGTGACCGGACCCGCTAGTGCAGCTAAATGGAACAGCGACACTGGATAGCTATATACAATAACAAGAAACTGACAAGCATACTCACGCACATATGTGTGCTTCTTCATAGGCATATATCGGAAAGTCTCGAACGCGGGACAACAGTTGGCCACAAGTACTGCTGTTGCCGTCAATGCTAAACTGACCGATCATCTCAGAGAGATATCCCAGTTAAATGTATTCATGACACGATGTCGTTGTTTTCGCCATCTAGGCTCCCCATTGCGATGGAAGTATCTTAGTGAATGGTTGCTATAAGAGGCCTTTGTTCATGACGTCGATCCTTGATCTTCGAAGTTCTACTACTATGCTTTGCTATGCTACATTCAGATATATACGTAGATAGTATCCCCGCGCACTTTCGTAACGCTATCGGCCGCCTGTTTTTTGCATTATTGCCATAAGGGGTGTATGTTCCTTGATTATAATGCATGTTTTACATAATCATGATGGTTATCATTGCAGTCCACAATGATGTGCTGGTCACAAACCGCGGAAGGACGCTAGTTCCCATCTGCTCATTAGAAGTACTTCACAAAACAAATCTCGTCACAATCGCCTAAAAGCGAAAAGTCTATATGAACATCTTCTGAAAGAACTTATAGAAAGTGATAATTCGACGTAACATTTATAGAAATTAACTAACAATCTGCTACCTCAAAGCTTTCAATATTGTTTTTATTCTGTCCGACGGTCTTGGTGGTTTGCCGGTCACAAACTTAACTACATCAGAAGTTCCATTTTGGACAATACGAATAGGTATATTGATCAATAAACTTTTAGTATTTAGAATGCGAAAACCAGATCTCTTCCTGCGTTTGTCATCAGCATTATAAATCGAGCAAACCTCTACCACTGACGTCCATATTATGAACGATTATCGCAATAACTCACTTCAACATGAAAGATTTATTTCTATTTCTGTTATGTTTTTGATAGTCATTGAGTATGCACATATAAACAAGGTGCATTGGCTGTGCTCTGTTCCCCCATCCCCCGTCCCCCCCTAAAACAGTGATGCTCTATGATCATTCGCTTCAGGCGGCATCTTCAACTACGAGACCAACAACTACTGTCGTTTAAACTGCAAGCTTGAACGAGACATGAATTCCAAGGTACACAATATTTGTGGTTAAAAGAAAAAACAGCTGATCTGTAACACCAGCACGCCCTCTCGTGTTGTTTGATCCAACTATTTCGTTTCACCAAGTAAGTTCACTCGGTGTGTGTCGATACGTCCAGCTCGATACGGCGGCGTTTATTGCCAAGATGCTACATTCTAGGAGCTCGACGCTACTATTTTTAACTACGTTCTAGCAACCTGATATTGAGCTATTAAACGCCATCACCCGAGCGCAGATGGAGGGACTCGTTTAACTTCAAGAACGAAAACATGGCCAAGGGGATCGGCAAACACTATACTTAGGTATGCTGACATTAATCGAAAAGAGGATGAAATACTTTGAAGAGAATAAGCTGGCAGGCATGTGCCCAGTGGATATTGGGAAACAACTTTCGAGTACAAAGTAATTTCGTCCAGTTCGAATTATTGTAACGGTTATCTTGAGGACATCAAGATTATATCTAGTTACACTGAGCACCAATAGTGTAGCAATGTCATGTTGAGGCGACCTCATAACGTTTCGCTAATGTCACAAAATGCCGTCCGTACACAACTAGGAAAGTCTCCATTTGCATCGTCTGTATGACTGCTTTTACTCAGAGACAATTTATCTCATGACCTCTGTAACTGTTGATACTAGATATATATAATAGAAGCTCTCTGGAAGAGGGAGAAAGATCGGCTGTGTGGCTGGTCAGCAAAGAGTGGAATCCTCCAGCCGTCCGTCGATCGGTCGAGAGAAGCTTTGGGCAACGGTCGTTGATAAAAGTTAACATCGCGTCTCCGCTCTATAGACTCCTCTACCGACTCGACGACGACGACGACGACGACGACGACGACTGTCACCAGTGCTGCCATTACAAACTGCTTTCCTTTACGGTCTCAAACTGACGGCGGTCAACTGCGCGCGAAAATACAGACGTTACCATTCTACGCCGTCTGATGGCTGTCGTTGAATAGCTGTTGACGATGGTGGCGTCAAACCGAATAAAGAAAATCGTTGTGATTATCCCACCCAGCGAGCTGTATCTTCAAATCATTGAAGATTCAAAGCAAATTATAATCTTCTTCAAGATTCGCAGCGATGCCTCTAAAAGATGTTTTCTATTTCTACTCTATAAAAGTATTTTAGTTACAGCACGCTGACAAAATTTCTGGTAAAGGGGAGAGTGCGAAGCGGAAATACCGAGAAATTTTTCGAGTTATTAGTACATTGTTCCTTTTATATCGAACGTACATAACACATAGTACTAGTTTAATAAATATGCTCTTGGGCGTAGTACCTCAATGAAAACGATTCTTGATAATATCGTAACTTGAAAAAAGGAAAGTGTCCCAGACTCATGCCAGGCGTAAATTCTGTGAAAATTCCTTACGCATAAAAGTCCGTGCAACACATATTTCCTGTCCAGGGTAGCTACTGTTGTATCCGTATGTCGTTGAAAAAATTACATTATACTGTAGATCGTCTCTAAACACCCTCTATGGCGAGATTGAAAAATTTTCAGCTGAATTGTCGTTGGACACACAACGCATTAATGCAGCAAGTGATCGCCCATATTCGATTGGGGCGTAGCCTGCAATAATTAGCTGGTACACACTTTTCAAGCTTATGGACGAGACGGCATTATCTAGCACTAGTGCGATGAAGTTTAAGTTTAGCTGGCACCCTCACCAAAGCTACACCTTGAACGTCATCTCATTTTTCTCTTTCAACGACATCGGCGTAGTACCATTTTGTTTTACGATACCATAGTGTGCCATTTTTATAAAGCGTTAGATTGCAGATGTGAATCAACTGTAACCGTGGCTATTTATTTCCCTGGTGGCCTTTGCGGTCAGCAGCATAAACATTTGCTGGCTATATGAATTGATGTCGTCTCCTCTGTTTATGAGTCTGTTAGTCTTCTCGAAAATCACCTTTCGCCTGCTGCTGGCGGCCGATGTCGTCGTCCATTCCGCAGCAACGCGTTGACTAGCCGTCATCATGATCACGGCCATCATTGCCAACATCAAAAAGTATCTTGATCGCTTAGCGCAACAACAACGGCGGTGACGGCTAGCGCACACAGAATGGACAGAAGCGGTAAGTTATGGTGGCTCTGGTCGGTTCTCCATTTTGTAGTGGCCGCTATTATTGCGGTTGTTGTTGAGATTAGTGCTGTGCCAGTGGAAGGATGATCAAAAAAGAGAACATGCGCATAGTGACTCTCAAGGACGAAGCGACTCGAACAAATGTGGTCGGCGGATATTAGCCACCGTTCTGTGCCCATACAACTTGCTTTGTCGTTGACTTTCGACCACCGTCGATGAGTTCTCTACTTTTCGGAGTATTTATTTTATATCGGAGGGTCAACGGATTACCTTTCCGCCACACCAACGGCACATAGCTCACCAGCTCTGGGTTGTCAGTTACCGACCGCAAAGAATAAATAACAACAATCACAGATCTGCATAACAGTTGCCAACGGCCAGCAAGCAAAGGAAGACGTCAGTCGTACGAACAAGGTGACGCTTCTTAATGCCGACTATCTTTTCATTTTCATGCCGTGCCAATTGAGTTTGACCGACTTGGGTTGCCTATACTGAAGAACAGCTGTTGCCATCTGGCGGCCATACGATAACACAGTGGAGTGGGTATTCATTGCGCTTAGTCGTGTGCATATCTCGTACTTAAGACAAACACTGATCTCTGTGTCGCTGTAGCAGTGAGAACAGGCCTCCAACCACGTCTTTTATTTTGAACTTTCAACGTAAGAGATTATTGCTTATTATCACAACTGCAACGCACATGACTTATGTTAAAACGTGCCGTAGCTAACAGATTTTTTTTGGAATTTAGACAGATTGCTATGTCTTTACTTAAACGAGCCTAGGCGTCTTTATGGGCTCGCAAACAAAAACGAAATTACTCAGTCCTGATTAGCGCTGCTATTGACTATATTTCACAAATTTTACACATGCTTTAGTTTGTCATGTTACTCATTTAAAGCGGAACAACGGAATAGATGGGACGCAGCACTAGCTATTTAGTACTAGGTAAAACTTAATGACACGAGTACAGGTTTTGTGTATCGCACTCTAGCGTCTGCCACCATCCGGATATGGGGGTCTGAAGCGGGACCCATAAAGGGGTCGGCATCGCGAAAGCATACTTGGCTCTCGAATGCTCCAAATCCTTCTCCGAAAATAGACCAAAGGATATTGTCTACTAAGAATAGCACCGGTAGGTCGAAGAGCCATTGGCGAAGAAATTCAAGAATCTAGGAGATTTCATGTCACCACAAATGTTCTTCTAGACTATGTTGTCGTGAACAGAGAGCAGTTATCAGC
Organism: Varroa destructor; assembly: GCF_002443255.2. Taxonomy (NCBI): domain Eukaryota; kingdom Metazoa; phylum Arthropoda; class Arachnida; order Mesostigmata; family Varroidae; genus Varroa; species Varroa destructor. The sequence continues at coordinate 27,201,898 of NW_019211459.1, forward strand.
TCTAAGGTTCTTGTCGGGATACCTTTGACGAGAACCACAGAACATCTTCAATGGAAACGCTACGACTCATTCCAGGGAGCGCAGAAACAATGGGACGCGTTTGTTAAAAGGCAAATAACATTTCTGTTATCACGATGTTTAAAATGGGACAACATTGCTTCACAAGCCACAAGAACGATTCTAAATAAAATACGGGTTTTCCGGTGAATTTAATGTCAGCACAGAATTTAGGTGACCCTTGCACTTGATACGACCAAGCGCGCTATCAGAATGAAAGGGCCTTTGCTTTCGTTTGTTTACTTTGTACGAATACTGTTTTAAGAAAAAGCACTGCGATCGCTAGAAGAGTTACTTCTTTTTTTCCGACATTTCATAATATTTTATATGAACGCGTACCATAATTTTCTCGGTTTTGCTAACAAACTCGAAAGATTAGAGACCGGCGGAAATACATCGTTTTATCACTATATCCTTTGTAGCCACGAGCCGTTGTGGATCATGAGCATTTTCCTGCTTAATTATGATTGCTCGATTTAAAAGCTATTCAGCCTCCCACCATCCGTGCACAAACGTCGACGCTGGTTTATACAAAGTCGCCATTCATCATCATATGATATACAGATATGATGATAGCAGTGATTATGACGATTTCCTACTTGTGCCGATAATGATTTCTATGGATACCCAAGGAACTTGTGACCGCATCCATTCGTGGCTGGCTCATCAGTTTGTGTTCTTAGCGGCTACTAGCGAGAGCTATCTTTGCCTCTGCTTGTGCTCAGTCCCGCATTTCTCCAGCGAATATCGTACATTTGTCGTCCAGTGAGGACGACGGAGATGAGCGAGAGTCGCAATAACCGTGTCGATGGTGCACATTGGCATCCCTGTACCCCATGGCGAGTCCCCCACCCCACCCCGTGCTGATGCTGATGATGGGTATGATTCTGAGAATTGTTCGACTGCAGCATCAGAAGCCGAAAACCCGGGAGAGGTGGAGAAAGAAGACGAAGAGGCAGGCCGGCCGGTGGGCCGGCCGGCCGGCCGGCCGGCGATCCGTCCGTTTGACCGATCCAGCTACCAATCGACCGATGAGTTCGTAGTGATATCGGAGTATTGTCAATAACAAACATCGTCGTGATCATCAGTTCAAGCAGCAGCGACTGCCTGATGAAACACGCTGACGAGACCGACGGAGTGGAGCCATTCACGTCATTGTAGCGACTTGCTGCTGCTGCTGCTGCTGTTATTCTAAACGCTGGATCCGGCACTCCGCAACTACCATAGTAGTATCTATGCTGGCATCGGCGTTGGTGACCTGTTAGCGATGCCGCTACTGTCCCAGCCACAACAACCACCCCACGGCTGACAGACAGGCATCAATCGGTCCCTCATCGCTGCGGCCAACAAAGACAACCTAGCGGTCAGGTCAGGTAAATACCGACTATGATGTGATGAATGTTATGAACGCCATATATCAGTACCTGACACTCACCCTGCCATTTCAATACTACTCTCTGTGGCGCGAGGGAAACGTGTGGAGAGTTAGCGAGGAGTTATGAGATGAGTAATATCTAGAAAAAAGCAATTACGACGATAGCGATAATGCTGATGATGGACTATTCTAAATAACAAATGGTTCCTGGTTTCACTTTCTAGTCTACACCTATTTAGAATCAGAACGAAATTATTGGCATTGCCGGCGGACGTCACAGTTTGCTCACGTAACAACAATGATAAAAGTAGAACCCGGTATAAAACTAGCTTGAGCAAACTGACATGTACCTCAAAGCATATTAAGATATAACAATCAAATTCATGAACGTATGTAGTTCCTCTTCAGTTATTTATGCAAAAGTTCAATTTTTTTTTTTTTTTTTTTTTTTAATATAAAGGAAGCTGATGCAAAGACGATGTCGTTGACTCGGATAATTGTTTTCATTTCAATTGCCCAAAGCACACTAAAGTCGATACGGTCTTACATTTACAGATTAGTCAATGGCGTCTTCAAATTATCAGTGTATGCTTTGGCTTTTTCCGACTTCGGCAAAGCTTTTATGAAGAATCGTACGTGCTTCCTTCTATCGGCTCTGCAGTTTGCAGAGCCATCTAGAACTGATCTATTCAAATTGGCTAAGCTCGATCACTTTATGCTCTTAGTACACTAATACCTCCTTCTTGAATGCTATCAATATATTAACAAAAAGCTTGTATTTCGGTGTATAGGCAAATGTTTCCTTGTCTTGCACGACCCATAAAATCCTCCTAAGCAGCAGCAGCAGCAGCGGCAGTTCCATGATAACTTCACTTTCTCAACTTACGACATGACAAGTTGTATTGTTCGACTTTCCAGCATGCACCTAGTGATTAAATAGAGCAGCAGGACGGCAGATGTACTGAGTGGCAATGACGCATCAAGGCGGAGCGGAAACAACTTTGACAACCATCCATCTTTGCTTTTACAAGACCCACTGTTTTATCATCATTATCGACATAATCAATATAGTCATCTTCGTTTTCATGGAATAATACCAATATTACGATTCAATAACGGATATACGAAATAGGAGTCTCGGACCATTTGTTTTATTTAGTCAATACGACAGTTGTCGCCAAAAAGACGCTTGATCAGCGTATGCGTTTCCAGTACCCTGTACGAGAGTTTAGAACAGACAACGATTTATATTGTGCTTCGGTGCTGATATCGATATTCCACGGAAGTCGATAGCTTTCGAACTCCGACTGATTCAAATCATAGCAAAAAAAAGTAACGCATTGTTTTTATATACGGAATAAATTATTTGACGGTCCATGGCTCTGTGGACTATAAAGCTAAACGAAGACATAGAGGTTGAAAACAAACGCTTGAGAAAAGTAACTGTTGATCTTCTTAGTTGAGTGCGACGTTTAGCTACATCTTTATGAAATCTTTTGAATATCAAAATGAGTAATAATTGTGCTAATCATTAGTCAATCGGAGACAACCGGACAGCTCGAAACCGACTGGATATTGAATTTGCCCCCATCGAACGTTCTTCTATTAGTATACTCCAAATTGATCTATATCCTTCTTCACTCGTTGTACCAGTCGAGTAGACAAACGTCTTTCAACCTAAAATCAGATAGTCCCAACTACGGTGTACATGAAGCAAGCGTAGCATGGCTTGATTATGATTGGCATATTGAATTATATATAAGTTTCCGCTATAATATACAGGAACTGGTAGGGAACGGCGTCTTGGCATCGATTTGAATAGGAAGAGCTCATTGAGATCTTTTAACAGTAGGGATTGTTGGGTTGGCTCGCAAAAATGTCTAAAAGAACTAGGTCTGTGTACGATATTCCGCAGTTCTGTCCGATAGAGATCGTTACTACGGTAGCAGAGAGCATGGAACTCGAACGGCCAAATGCTAGCTGACACAAGAGTTGGGATTATCGGATGGTATAAGCTGCATGCACGTGCTGCATGAAAAGGCTGACTTTCGATCCTATAACAATAGGTAGACCGAAACACCGCCACTCAAACGGCCTACAGACCATGACATACAAAACTGTTATACATAAGCATACGGCATACGTCTTTGTACAAGCAGAGTGATTGCATGGTATGAACTTTGAAAAGGACAATGTACTGGTCCTTCCTCACGTGTAAATAATTTTCGTTTAAACAAATGTTGAAAGATTTTGTGGCAGCAGAACTAGATAAAGTTGACTGAACAAACATGGGCTTCTAACAAGACGATGCCATTTGTCACGGCGCATTCAGCACGTGTGTGTTCCTGAGGGAGAGCTTTAAGTGTGGTGAGGAATGCCTTGTAGGGCATTCGTAATACGTCCGCTCTGTTCATGAGACATAAATATGGCAATGAGTTTTTTTCTAAGATTTTTTAAAAAGCAAGGTCTATAGAAGGCTGTATCCGGTACAAATAAAAATGCAAAACCTGGCAGATTGACTTAACAAAAATATTCGAAACTGCGTATTGCTTTCTAGGCTCGTAAAGCTTCTCCTAAAGCTCTTCTAAACTATGGTTATGGACATTGCTGTTCGTAGTTGAATTTAGATATTGTGCATTTATGGGCTATATATCATAGCTTGAAGCTAATATATTAAGAATAGATAACCCTGTGTCGTTTCTTCTTTGTAAAGTCGAGCTTGACGGGGTTGAACCATCCTGCGCTAGGTAGGCACTCAAATGTTTTTAACAGACCGAGCTACCGCCGTGGCACCTGTTGCATACCACTGCTAACCAAAGCGTTTACATATGTTATTCCGACCAAACACCCGATCCCCTACTGTTTTTTAATTATTTTTTTCTGTAGAATACATCAGAGAATAGACAATCGATTTGGCTATCGTTTGCCAGCCAACATGTACCACAGCTTACAGCCGGTTCCTCAAAAGCGTTCAAAATTTCTATTTACTTTCGTATATACTTTTTTCATATTGCTGTGCGCGTAACGCGCTGATGATCCTACGCAAAATGCAGCAAACCCGTGTAAGTGGGTAATATCAGAGCTTCACATTATTTTCCAGCGGATCGGCTATGACGGTGTCCAAATGAAGCAGGTTCTGCGGTTATCAGCTTGATAGAAAAACGTATACCAGTCGTGGAACAAGTGGCGGCCAAACAAACTGGCCTGGAGAAGGTGTGAAAGAGGCTTCATACAGAAAGAAAAAAAGATTAAGCAAGTAGTAGAAATGGGGCCCCTTCGGGAGCGGCTAGATCCTAAAACCACAACCAATTGATTCGCGAACGTCGGTTGACATAATACCGCTGTGCCTATGAATATTGAGAAATGATAGTAAAAACCATTTCGTACACAGAACAAATCAAAATGGGGGTGGTTCTTCACATTAACGGAGGGTCAAAAAAGGCATTCGTGATGACTGGAAGCAGGTAAATTCGATTTTGCCCGCCGTTACCAGCGGTCGCTCAAAGGGAATTCTTGAACATGCACGCTTGCCGGCTTCACGTTGACGAAAAGATAAGCATCCCATTTATTAAAAGTAATATAGCAGTCGCAGATATCTCGTGTGGTCAACCATTGTAATTGCTGGTCTAAAGGCCTATCGAAATTGAAACATTTCGCTATATACACAATTAGTTTTTAATCGAATTCGCCCACAACTACCAGTTCGAAGCACGTACGCTATGTTTACTTTTAAACAACTCCTTATCGGTAATATAGTATAATAAAGTAAAATTAATTCTGTCAGATAATAGTTGGCTTCCGCATATGATTTAACAAAAACTCTAACCCAACAACAAAGCTATCTTTCAAACAAATTTGACTTTCTGGGCAGTTGCATTGCTCATCTGTAAATGCCTTGTCGGAACATCATAGAGACGTGCATGAGCGTCTAAGCATCACAACGATGCATACTTTACGTTAAACTGGCAGTTTGAATCCCCTTCTTTACTTTGTCTTTCCGTATTGATTTCCGTTTTTGAGGAGTTTTTATTGTTTATAAAACAAAAATGTCATCGAGCAAATCAGCTCCAGATAAAAAAAAATCACCACTTCATCTATTATCTGGGGGCACAGAATGCGCATCGACGTCTCGTACTGAATAGCTCGTATATAATTACTATGCGTTTTTACTTTTCCTATAGACCGCAATCGTCCAACACGTTTTAGGTCATCAGAATAACTTATGCCAACGTGGATGTGAGCATAGATATAGACATATTCGTTATACATATACGCAGAGTGGGGCATTTGAATTTGGACGGACTTAGACAGGCTGCTTGTTGTATTAAGCATGCGTTTATTCGCTATTATTGGTATCCGAGGAAAGCCAGTTCCTGTAAGAACTAGTGCAAGAGAGTTCCGTAACGAAAAACAGCGCGCGCTTTTCGAATTTGAGCGAAGAACAGCTATGATCCAACGTGTTCACGCGGTCAGCGGAGCCCTCCGCCGAAATTATAAATTAATTTTTGGCCCGAATTCGACGGCCTAAGTCACTGCTGCAGTCGAAAAATTCGAGAAAGATTCATCGGCAACAAGTCGGAAAATCTTCAATAGCGTACACATTTAAAGGGCACAGGAATTTACCCAAGTTAGCCTTTTTGAGACTTTCTGCGCCCTTTCATACTATCTTATGAGAAAATAATCGCGAGAGCTCAACCCTTTTTTAGTTAATAGAGTTAATTATTAATATTAGCAACAGCAGAGTATTGACGAAGTTAGCTTCATCTATATCATACAAGTCTCTAAAAAATGCGTAATTTTATTCCTTAGTTGTACCTTTCTGCACTTTCGCACCCTTACGCAGACCAATAATATTCAGGAATGCAGAAGAACGCAATTTGTATAGTATAACGATTCTTCCTGGTACTACTATATATGTATAATAAAATGCAAGATATTTACTTTTCAACGAACTTTACTTAAAAGTGAAGCAGTGGTTAAGCTAATGGCTGTAGCCAATTATGAATTTGTCTTGGCTTACACCCACCAGCGCGACGTCATCATTGAAATATGATTGCGTTGAAGATTCGATTTTCCGGCTCGTCACAAATGAATAGATATCGCCTTTGCTTCAAATGACGTTTCGTACAACAATTTTGGGCAAGCAATCATACTTAATAATGATAATATAAGTAACTACATGTGACGAACTAAAGGAAGGGGACATAATTCATATAATTCATCCGGGGCATTAATGATAATAATTAGAAACGTTAGTTCGTTAACGTATACTTTGTATGCGCGAAAGTCACGTAGAAATGATTCCAGCCGTTTTCTCAGCCATTATGCTTTAAAATGACAATAAAACTTCAAAGCTAAAGGGCAAATAGCCCCTTGCTCAGTCCAATTATTCCACTGTCTTCTTGATATTAATATTCTTAAAAAGTCCTATTGACATTAGTGCTTTCCTATGCAAAGTGGACCGCGAAAAATTAGCTAGTCGTGCCTCGTGTAAGAATGCCGCTATTAATTTGCACATAAAATTTCTAGTAGTCATCCCTTAGATGAACGATCTATTGAGAAAAAGCTGTATGGCATTAGATGGACATAGTCACGGCTATCCGATCGTAGCGCAACGTCATCAGTGCTAGCGTCAGTCGACGGTGAAAATTGAAGTCATTATAGGGTACCCTCTATTCTTGTCGATTAACTATCTGGAAAACGCTAGTTCTCACCGTAGAGTGCTTAGGTAGACAGAACCGATGTCGCCTTGTAGCTGACGAACTATGTCAATATTCATTTTGTAAATGTGCTGGGGACTAGCCAGTTAGCAAGGATAATATATTTTCTTCTGGGTACGCAGCTTTTCTAAGACACCGATAATATCAGCACAGTAGTATCATTATTCAGTATTTGTTGATAAAAGGGTTTTTGAAGTAAACTTGACACTGTTTTGACACTGATATGAGGAGCTGTAGCCATAGTCAGCCTGAAGCCAAATAGTCACTGTTAGCTGGGGTAACCTGGATATCGATGGCCCTCTACGGGTAAAGGATTGACGGATTTTTTCTCGACTATGTCCTTCGATTGTTTCCGTTCTTATATAAATCGTTGTTTCTTTGCCTCGACCGGCTCATGCTTATATATTTATTACGTTTAGTTCTTGCCCTTCTCTGCTGTCCTTGAGCTTGCCTTATTGCGCTATCATTATGACCGTCTCCTTTCAAAAAGTAATCGCATCTATACTATTAGCGTTAATTTGTACATGAAATTTTGAGACTTTTCATTTTAACGGGTAGTTCACCTAGAAGTAAACACGCACGAAGGTACAGTCGACAGTAGCAGAGATAGATAACTGCTTGCGATACGACGTTGAATAGCAACCTCGCAAGAGCTGTAATAGCACTCATCATCTGAAACTCTAGTGAAGACAATTCTGATATGGAAGTTCATCAACGTTCTCTTCGTACTTCGATTTATCGTCCGATATCCCCAAATCCAACTTGCTCTTTCTACAAAATATCTCCTATGCCGTTTCCACACCTACGGGGAAAAATCCTAGACTTTAGTTAGTCACAGGGTCTGGTACTTCCTACTGATTTGCTGTCTCCGTCTCTATATAAAGAGGCCAAGTGGAGGTGCAGGTAAGTGCGACATCACTGATGTCCGATTGTTTTGACGCAGTGAATGCGTTAAGTGTTGTGAGACAATTGATAAATAACAATTAGAGGCCTTGTCGTCTGCGAATATAGGCAGGCATTCATACATGTTGAGTTTTCAGTCAGCCATTAAGTAAAAGGCCTTGATGCGGCCTACACTTTAATATGTCCTCTAGTGCATTAAGTCTATTTTTCCCTAGAAATATTACGACAACCAACTTAAAAATAGACGTGGACGTATTTCACGTAGACATGTAGAAAGGTTTAAAACCTCCCCAAATGCACTTTGGATACCTTGTGCATTTTAAGCAAAATTATCTGTGTGTGTTTACGGAAAATTTATGAATAACGTTTCGTGTGTCTAGTGCCATGTGTGTTTTTTATTTTTCTGAAAATGCCAGAAAATCTTTAGAACTAGCCATTGCAACAGCAAAAAATACTCAATATGCTGTACAGACATCATGGGCTTACGAATATTTCGAAACGTGGTAAACGGTACCTAATATTTCTATTAGGGATGTATTCTGCATGTTATGCCATGCTTGTCCATCTGTCTGCCTTCGTCTACGCGAATAATAGGTTCTATACCTTACAGAATATGTAAGCGGTAGTTCAATGTAGTTCAAATGGCAGGTAAACTAACATATTACCTATAGCATAAATCCTCCTGAGTGCCCAGTTTAGGATTTTTTTTACGGCAGCGATATCCAACGAAACGTGCACAACTCACCCTAGCTCATGCGTTAAGTAACCTTGAGGGCTCAATTATATCACCCAGCGTGACAAGTTAATTGCGGTTATTTTGTGGATTTACTGCACAGGTTGTAGCTAGACTTGGTAGCCCCTAACAATTTGCCTGACTTTTGCTCCCTCTTAGAATGTAAACGGTAAAAACGCGCTTACACCGGCTCGTTTTTATGGTTATTAGTGTTTTCTGAGAAATAGAGCATTGGTAATCATTCGACAAATATACCTGTGTTACTTATGGCATATACTTTAACCATTGTAATGAAATGATTGCCATGTTTAGTGTTCAGTTCCAATTTGAATATCTACTTAATAGAATAACAACACAGTGAAAAAAAAAAAAAAAAAAAAAAAAAAAAACAGTGAAACTTCTGACGGAATCACTTTTTCGGGTTTCGAATAAGCAAGTTTCGAGTCTGCGATGAATCATCATAGATAATAGGTGTACGAACATCCGGTGAATTGGTACCGAACTCAAAGACCTCATCTAAATACGACAGAAAACGCACTTATTTGATGGTATCATTTTTCTGCCTTTGCTATAGTTATACAACCGCAAACGGGGTGACTCTACACTGGCTATATTTTTTAGGCTGTTAGATCATTCCCTTGGCGGCTGATCACGCTTACAGTGCCGTGATTTTTCCCACTCGTGTTTTCTGTGCCATAGCTGCTAATGGGCTCGCCGATATAGTTTTTTTTTTTTGTACTAAGGGTTTACCTGTAGCGTTTGCTCCGTCGATATGTTGATATTACCTTTGAATTTATGGAAAGTGTCAAGCTGTATAAATTTATGTAGCAAAACAGGATACAAATTGTATTTTATTACAGACCCCATTGTTTGCCAATATGGATCCACTCGATAGTAATCTTGTTTCTATAATCTAGGCTTTGGATAGCTGCGAAAGGGAAAATATATTGGTTTTGACAAGCGATACAAATTACATGAGCAAAATAAATAGCTGGGGGGCTTATCTTCTAATGTACCAAATGCTAAGAATCGTCCTGATTTTGTTATGTGTTCGGTTAAACGGAAACAAATGTATGTAAGAATTTTATGAGTCCGAATTAGGAAGTTTCGCAGTACCTACTCAATTACCTATTCAACTTACCGATTCGCATCTGCGAACGCAATTTATGCTGGAATTCCTAGCCGATTCAAATAGGCAGATCACCACACTCGTCAAGTTGACGACCCATGACCCCCCTCCCTAGACGGTTCTTTCATCTTTCTCCTTTTTTGTTTTGCTGCGGTTTCCTTGCTTTCCCTCTGTCAGCTATCTTCCACAAAGAATAAAGTTTAATACGTTCCGCTGACAGAACGCTTCCTTAGATAAATTTATCCATTCAACTTTATGCAATTGACAATTTTATCAACTCTAAATACTGTCACACTTAATCCAACGAGGCTTTGAGAGCGTTTTTACCACGTGTATATAACATCATAAACACAGGCGGGTTCTCGTTGACGTTTGCCCAAATAGTGGCTTTTGGCTAATGGTAAAGTTGCTACACTACACAGACGCACGATCGACGGCACTGGAAACTTCATTTAAGCTCTTTCCTTTTTAACTTTTGCTGAACTATTTCGTTTTATCTCTGTATACCAGTGAAGTTTTCCAAAAACATCAACTTGTCAGGTGTTCTAAGATGCGCGAAAGGTTCTTCCTTGGGGCTAAATTATTTCACGCATTTACATGCAATTACTTTGCAATTCAACAACGTACCACCGCGAAGTGAAAATTTTGCCGTAAAAATGCAAATGACGACTGTGCGGAAAGGCCAGAAAACTTCACCGTGAAACAGCAGAACGGGACAAGTTGGCCTGTTCAAAAGACAGTTGCACACCACGATAGACGTCATCGACGTCGACGACCAATGGCAGAAGATTTGTTGACTGTCGTCACTTTCTCGTTTGATGTTTCTAGAGCTTCGGCAGTTTCTGTAGAGCTGCCGTCCCGTTTCTGAGTCTCTGGCGTAGCCGAAGACGACAACTACAGCTGCCCGATTTTCCAGCAGATGCTACTTTCTAGACTCCTGCCACATATTTACGCCGCTACACCGCACTCCATAATATCCTCCAACAGCTGTACCACATAGGCAACTAATTACCACTGCTGGTGATGGTTTGACTTTTCGTCAGGCTGTTGTTGATGTGTTTTGATTCCGCCAGTTCTTGTTCCTTCTTCGTCGTTCTTTTTTTTTGCTGCGTTCCACTCGGCGCCGTCAACAGCACCACGACGACGACAATGCGTCTACTGCCAATACTATAGCAGCGGCGCCACCGCTGCGGCTGCTCTGTTATGTTCGCTCGTCGCGGTTGATCATGTAGCGCCGCTGCCAGTCGCCGCTCCCTGTTCACTGCCACTTCACTACGATCTATTATCGTATTCACTGGTACTGTGGCGCTGGTGGCGCTACGGATGCTGTCGCTGCTGCTGTTACCGCTGCAGCCGCTTTTGCGGCCTGTCTGCTTATCCGGCCATAGAACAGAATAGCTCTCACAACGCACGCTCAGCTACGAGACGGCGAAGCTGCATGCACATAGGCTTGTGTGTCTATCGGGGTATGAACGTACGGTGCGGCGTTTGACTAGGCCGATACCAGCACAGCTGCTGGTGCTCTGCTGCTGCTGTGACTAGCTAGCTTCGCAGAGTTCGGCGAGATGGCCGTACCGTCAGTTACATACTGTTAGATTGGAACTCCCTTTCTCTTTTCTGCGAAAGCGAAGAGATATAATTAATTATAAATTGGTTAGTTTTCAAGCTGTCTGAGAATTACAATTGTGAGGTCGGCGAGTTTTGAAATACTGGTTCATGATTGGGGTGTTATCACGGTATTATAAACCTTGTACGGTAAGGTAACCCAGTAGAAAGGGAGTGCCTGTTACGTGGGCCTGTTCCCTCTCTGTACGTTCAGCGACAGTTTTTATAGTAAAAACTCCTTCTCCTGTTCTGCGATTGTAATGCGTCTTCCATGCTAGCTTGTTATTTATGTTGACCGCTTATTGCGGCAGGTAATATTGGCCCAGCGCGATCTTTCCCTTTCCATTCTGTCTCGTTGCCAACAGTAGTTCTGGTGTTAAGATGAAAATAGAGTTCATGAATGTGGGTGAGACAGCCCGAGCCGATCGGATGTAAACTTTCGCAGATGTTTGTGAGCAAGAGCCACCCGTTACCGCCATACAACTTCTAACAGGTTTATGGTCTACCGGCCACAGGCCTCTCGCCACCACGCGCCGCTCACGAGCCATGAGCGCCATCTGGCGGACGCGGGCGGCACAAGTCGCAAGTACAACGGAACGAAGACGGCGCTCACGCGTTCAAGCGCACCAAAGACACAAAGCCACCGACGGAACAGTTGTTGTATAGAACTTATCCACGGACAAGACATACAATCAACATCTATAAAGGAGCACATTATTATATAGAACTGGCTTTTCCTCTTATCGCCAGTTGTTTAGGTACAATATCGCCTCAAAGACCAGAGAGACGAGATTTCATAACAGAGTCGTGTTCGATGCGAATGAACGTACATTGGGTATTGTAAGCATCTAGATTCTTCCCGATCCACTGGGTACCAGAAAGTTATAGCGATGGATTTTTGTCGGTCACTTTGTCATTCCCCATCCAGATGACGCTGTTGCTGTCGCCACTGCTGCTGGTACTTGCATGATCTCGAAACTCGGTGGTAGGCCGGTTTAATGGGCACCATTCAGTTGGGGCTGCTGTAGCCGCTCACCTGGCCGCGACGCGTGGCTCTTCGAAATCGTTTTTGCTGCGCTTCTAGGGCGCCTATAGGAAGACTGTCTCCTCGCATAGATTAAGCCACTTTACTAATTAACAAATTAAGGAAGATTACGATAGAATGGAGAAACTAGGAAGGTCATAGAAAAGCCAATATGAACGACAGCTGAAGTCTGATTATTAACGTATTACTTAATTAACAAATGTACCAACACATGTCCTGTTCGTCGCGAAGAGCATCACGCTAAGATCATCATCCTATGAAAGTTTACCTGCTCACAATTTTTTTTAGTTAAATCAATAGGTAAATATAGGGTTCCTTTATAGGTCCGTGCGATTTTTACGTCGTCTAAAACACTCGACGAGTGATATGATACACATAAACAGTAAAGTATACACAGTACGTCTAAAAAGTGTTTTTACTACTTAATGAATGACAATTTTCTGATTCTTTGCTCTTCTCAGGGCGCAATAGATTAGAGATATTGAGTAGTATTAGGCTTGTAGACAACCTTTAGAAAAACCAAGAACATCGACGAGCTTTATCAACCAGGAAATAGTACTGGGAAGTCATAATCAGGCGTCTCGAACCAATGTAATCCAATCAAGTCATATATATGACGTCAGAGGACTAAGATGTTACAAATGGAAAAGTTTAATTTCAGCAACGGTACATTCGATAAGTGAAGATGACGCGGACCATATTTAGAAATATTTCGGGAAAAATCGTTTAGCGAACTTTATATTAAGTCGCACAATTGATAGATGCGGCTACACTTACTGGCCGGCTTGTAAATCCACATGTTATACAGGAGTACCATGCAAATTTAGCAGGATCTAAGTGAAGCGTTGCATTTTAAGAAAAGGGTTAATTGGACCATTCTTTTTTGACAGTACAGTGATTGGTATAAATTACTTGAATTTATAGCAGGAATCTATTTTACCGTGCATTCGGAAAGCCTTTGATGGTGATAACAAATTTTGTTCACAATTGGACGGGCCACCTGTACACTATCACCGTGATGCAAGAGCACCTCTCGATCGGAATCTTCAAAACAGAAGGGTTGGACGAAGGGGTCCCATAAAATATTCTGCCCGCTTTCGAATCCGACGCTAATAGACTTTTAGCGTAGAAAAGGATACCGTAATTCTGCGCCAGAAAGCCGATGACATTGGAGCGTTTAGATATTGTAATTAAACAAGAAATATTTGTCAAAGTTTGCGAATCAATAACATGTATTGACCATTATGATAATAATTTTGGATATGTGCGCTAGAAAGAAGTACATACGTTTTTTGAAAATCGAATATTAATTATATGTAAATAAAAGCAAGAATCATGATCGTTTAAACTAGGTATACATTTTTGGACCCCTGTACATATATACAGATAGCGAGCAGGGCAGATAATTTCGGACAAGGCTCAGGACCTTTTTTCTGACATCTGTTTGACCGGTTATCGCTATGGGAAATAGCTGTGTCTTGAGAAGTAGATCTACTCTCCTTTTTTGGTCTATCGACAACTCCATTTTTGGTTTCCTTCATATCACGAATACATATGTTGCAGCCATGATCACGACCGCACATAAGGTCGCCGGAACAATTCCTTCACCAGTTGACCGCATGTCAATACGTACTTCCATCGAGATCTTTGAGTAAAAAAGTTTCCTTTCTTTATATCATCAGCGTCTTATTAGTGTCCGGCCTGCAATACCAGTGTTGCCATTTGGTACCTATCTATTAGCTTTTGGTTAGCCTGAGCGTATTTGGCTGTTCTTCCACCCCTTTTCCGCTTTCGTTCGAAGTCTTCGGAGAAACTCGTGCAAGCCTAGCTCCCATCGTCCTTAGCTCCAGTCAGAAAGAGTTGATACTCGTCAACAAAGGCACTAGTCTTTTGATAGTGTTAGGATAGAGTCGGTTGAAAAACCCAAGTACTTTTACGAGTCTTCTGTTTTAGGCCAGAAATATCTTTAGTTCCTCGTTGTGGCCTACTATATCCGACAAAAACAGCTCAGAAATTGTTTCACCCGATGATTATATTGAGCTAACGATAAACTCACCTGGTACAATCCAGTGCCTAATGCTTGAATTCTTGCTTCACGGGAACCGTCAGGGATGTCGTGATTAGCCCCAAATGAGTGGGTTTTGTAGGTCGGGTTGACCTGGATCGGACGGCGGAAGAGAAAAATTAATTATGACGAAAAACAGATAAGTTTTTGTAAATAATTGTCTTGAAACAGAATCTGGGACTTCTGAACAGTAATTTAAATTTTAATTTACTGGATTGACGTAATACTTAATCATGGACAAGCGATCCCTAACATACACACAGTTATCTGGAACGATCTATGGTAGATGTAAAAACCTAAAAAAGTCCTGACTAAGCTGGATCTCTTTATCAGTTCACAGTAAATAGTCAAACACATTATTTTGAAGAAAAAATCGAGAATAAAAAAGGACTAGCGGATTTTGGTGGAACCAAGTCTAACTATCATGGGAGGAGTTCCAAGCTGAACAAGCGTTGTCCTGGGGACGTTCGGCTACAAGCAAATCGCATTAGTCGAACCCCCTTAAATAAGCATTGAAAGAAAATAAAAAATTATGTATATATATATATATATGTATTGTGGTCATTGAAAATGTACTGATGGTTCTTCCAGCTGCATACGTTAGGTAATATGAGTCACCTCGTATCGGCGTTGGTGTCATTTGAAGAGCTGAGATCTAACTGTAGCAGATGTTCCAAAATGTTTGGAATTATTTTTCTTGAAACTTACAATAGAGCGCCTCGATCAGAGCGAAATTTCTACGAAAATTCGTTATATGCTACACTTTTTTTTTGCACTAAAAGAGTAAATGCTGCCTCGACTTATAAGAGAAAAAGTGTTGTCTATGATCAAAGTACGCTACAGGAACAAAGTGGCCCAAAGATTTTTTTGCCGGGTATTTTGTTGTGAAAAATGCTTTTCGTAGTGATAGACCCATTACGGGCGAAATTGATGATACTATCGCGCAGATTGAACAACACCGACACGTGAGTAGCCATGACATCGCGAGGAAGCCAAACCTTCACTATCAAACAGCTTTAAGCCATTTAAAGAAAGTTAGCTGTTAAAAAATTATTGATGTTTAAGTGCTACAAGAATTGAAGGAATCTATTTGATCGCGTTTCCGCGCCGAAACTCCACAGAAATATAACGAAATCGAGCCATTTCTGAGCGGTTGATTATGGGTCATGAAAAGTGGGTCACGTACAACAATAACGTACGAAAACCATAACGCTAGGCGAGAAAACACTCCCTGTAGCAACGCCCGAACTGACATCAAGACAGAAGGAAATGTTATGCGTTTAGTGGAAATGGAGGGGAATCGCGCATTATAGGCTGCTGCCACCGGGTAAAACGATTCATTCGGGCCTCTACTAGTAACGACTACTATAATTACAACAGGCCATTCAAGAAAATGACCGGAACAAGTGAGAAAAATGAAACTTCATTTTCTTCCGTTACAATGTAGCATTACATACATCTCTATTTAACCAGCAAAAATTGAGAAAACTCGACTAAGAAAGTCTAATGCATCCGCTCCGTAGCCCGGCTATTGCACCATCAGACGTTTATTGGTGTTAATTTGGCTTCAATTTTTCGTTACTATTTTTTGTACAGAGACCCCCAGAAATTCGACGGCAATAGAATGGTGGTGTTACAAGAAAAACGGCAGAAAACCATCGATTGAACTGAGGCATAATGAGTTGATTGATATTTTATCAAAATATGGAAAGAATGGCTCCAAAAGCCGTTCAGACTTTTTCTGACGACCCCATACACAATAGTTCAGCCGCCGTCTCAAAAAAATTCTTGCAGACCCGGCAATCAAACTGATCAGCTGCAGCTGCTATTCGGCAATAAATAGCCGTATTTGATTTCTTTTTTGATTTGAGCACGCGACGAAGGACGTAGAAAGGCTTTGCCTACCGGGGAGTATTGGATAAGCAAGTTCTAAAGAGCATTCGACTTCTATTCTATAATTGTTGGAGCTGCCTTAGTACAGTGGTGCCCGCACGTATCGAAATCTAGGAGACACTGTGGGGCTTATGGGCAAAGTGACGGTGCCGAAGAAGAATAGCTTCAAGAGTGTTTTCTTTCCAAGCAGCCATGGTAGTCCTCCAGCAAATCAATGTGAAATAATCTTAAAGATAGACTAGAGAAGCTCGGGTGGTGGAATTTGGAACTTAGCTCAGCTATCCGCACTCCGATTAGCACCGTACTAGCTGACAAAATCCTATCGTATTTTGGCAATCTGCACTATCTTACTTCATAGCGAGTTAATGAATGAGGACAACAGTTAATTAATTCGGTAACTTAGTTTGACAGTACTCCTTGAATACGTCCTTTCACACATCCAGATATGATCATCGGCCGATGTTATATGCAGACAGGACGTGCGCATTTTTCAAACACGCGACAACTACCATGACTTGCTATAATAGTTTTCATAAACGTTAGAGTCGTATCGTTAAGACGCGCATTTGGTTCAGTACGAGGAGTGGAACAGCAGGGCGAGTAAGGGTAACTATGAGTCGAGATGTCTACGTTCAGTCTTTTTTCGTGTTTATCTTGTTGTGTATTTATGCTTTTGTTTGCGTGGATGTTGTGTGCGGCGGCATCAACGAGAAATGCCAATGTATTTTCTATATAAGTATAAACGAAACAAATGTATCTCTGTTGGTAGTAGTTCTTTTTGTGAGGCCTCAATTAGAGTATAAGCAACAATGCAGCCGGCTTCCTTACGACAACAGGGATGGATTAAATCGACTCTACTATTCTTATGAATGGCTCAAAAGACGTGACTAAACAGCGAGATATCTAAACACTATTTTCATTGAAATTAGGAAAAAACTGCACGTATTCTCGCCGTTTGTGTAGTATTGTTCAAGGAATACTTATGATCTCGGCTGGTTTCCAATGCTGTCAAAAAGTTTACATCTAATATGTCTCATCTGCGCTAAATTATAAATGAGTGATGCCTTCTCGCATGCAGACATTTCAAAATATCAGGGACGATAAAAACACTTACAGTTCATGTATAACGTTTATGTATATATAAAACGTATAACTTTTGACAATAGTGAATTGAATTAACGCATGGATCGTTGCGTTTTCATTTCATAGATCTCCTAGCGCAATGGTCAACGACCAATGCGAATCAATCAGTACTAACGATCCTGAATCATTGAGCTGCAGCTGCAAAGGGGCATTGACCTGTTTGTTATTTATCAAACCCGATTCCGATTCGATTTCTCAGAAGTAGTCTACTATCGATCTAAATTTCAAGTTCCATGATTCATTGCTGAACTCTTCGAACGTACTATTATACGAACAATAAAACAGTTCCAAAAATTAGAGAAATTTCTTTTTAACTCGTCGTCTCTTTCGGAATAGATTTTCCTAACTAGGCGTAACAAAAATACGCAGAAGTACACTGTGACTATACTTTTTTTTCCATATAATATGCAGAAACAGTATGAGAGTTTGAAAAGGCTGTCATTTGATTTTACGGCGTTTAAAATTCATCAAGTAGAATCAGCGAAAATTACTATACTATATATATATAGAATAGCGTCAAACTCATTATACTGATGTCTGGCCACTTTAGTTGGCCAGATATCAGCATAATGGCTAATCATAGGTTGTTAGTGATGCATTTTCTCGCCTACGTACTCCATACAAGTTTCAAAGTGAACTAGTATCTAGTACATCTACCTTCGCTTTGTGGCAGCCATTGTATACGCACAGGGTCACCGACTTCAACTCGGCATTTGGCCGACATGTGAGCGACGTTTGCCATTCGAGTTAGCTATCCATGCAAGCAGTACAATTACCAATGCAAACATGATTTTCAGTGCAAATTTGCTTATGGCTGATTTGGGGAAGACGCGATAACCAGGTGCTAGTTCGATTTAAGGTGCGCGGGCGCTAACTTCCCTGCGGAGTAAACACTTCTTCGTTGGCCTTTGGCTTCTCCGTCGCGTATTCGTTCCGAATCATAGTGAACGAGTACTTTCTGATGATTACGATCTCGCCCCTGAACCCATTTGTCCACTTTCCGGACCCAGGAAGGGAACAGCGGTGTTCATAAGCGAGGATGGATGTCTGAAACGAAATAAAGTCGATGTCAACGAGACAGGAAGCACTTGCCTGTTCCACCCTCGACGACAAAATTGGCACCTCCGTGTTTATGCTGTCTGCGGGAAGTGCGCTTCAATACATCCAAACAGAATGTAGCAATTTCAAAAAAAAATCAAGTTCGAAAATCGTAGATTCGAGTGAATTCCAAAGGCATAGCAACCGTGATCGCGGCGTTAGCGACAATTCGTTGGCCGTCACTAACTCCTGTTAATCGATTTCAAATTTCGCGCGCCAAGCCGTAGTGATCTCCATTGGATACGTGTAAGATAGGAACGGGAAAAATCAAGGAGGTTAGTTAAAATGGCTTTTTCTACCATTTTAGTAAAAAATTAAGAAGCAGATGAAACCTTCGTTTGTACAGTACGTCGAAGGTAGTACAGTTGAGAATACGTATTCGCAGGCTAAAGATCAAAAGTGAAGCTATCGCGTATTTTTGTGAAGCGTTTCACGAAATCTGCAGTATTAAAAAATCCTAAATGACGATAAAGAGTAATGCTAGTAAAGGTCCTCTGCAATGCTAATCGAAGCGATCGCAAGCGGCGAACCGTTGTGCCTTTTATCAAAACTTCAGGACTTACCACGTAGAGGGAACAAATGTGCTGCGATGTTCTTTGTCCGAGGTGTACCCTATGAGGGCCACAAGTGCGTGTAGTATAAACTTAAAAGTTTAGTTTCGATGAAACGGAAAAGACCTTTGCTACACGTGTTGCCGGTTTACAATAAATTAAATAGAAGCATCGCAATTGAATGTGAATTGTGACAGCTGTTTAGACACATTATAGTTATTTCAAGAATCAAATAAAGACGACACGCTTTTGATTTACTAATCTGTCCCCCCGCGCCCAATGTGAATTAGTATAGCTATAATGCTCGAAATTTGCGATCCACTGCTCCGGTAACTAGCGATAAGTGGCGACGGAAGAGAACGTAGCTGCCCCTAGCATTGCAATCGCAGCCGAAAAGTGGGCCTCCGGCGGCAGCTATATCTATTGTGAGACTGTAATAGATTGTGTTGCTATTAGTTTGTAATCTTACGTAATTCGATCTATGGATAATAGAAAAAAAGTCGATACCGATATCGAGTATATCTATCGATAATAAGATAAAAAGTAGGGCTTTATATTTAAAAGTGTATCTACGATATACCGATTTGCGGTCCCATTCCTCAGGTTCCTACCTTGACAGTCAAGAAACTTCCATCATTTTCTTGTGACTTATTGACACTTCATATATGTGATTTTCGACAAAAGGCATAATGGCCTGTACCCGTGCCTCATATTCGCGCTTAAGGCATCACAGATATTAATTATATTTTACGCGGGCTCGCAGAGGTTCGAACCCAAGCAAGAGTTATAATAGTAATGTGTTTTGTTGTTCGTACTTGTCTTAATTCTGGTAGATTGTAGAGTCCAATCCTGTTTAGGTTGCAAACCCATATAAACTAGAATGCTCTTTGGTGTAAAGCTATTGCCTATCGTCGGAGCTGGGCGTCGTTTAAATTAGAAGGCGCCACTTTACTTAATCATGATTCGATTTATAGTTGGGTTTAAGTCGATTTGTCCTGTTCGTTACTGGCCACATTACTTGTTGTTAAAAACTGGCCACATTACTTGTTGTTAAAAACTGGCCACATTATCTTTTTTCTGCCGATGAAGGCCATAGAAACCGAGCTTCGGTAGGAAGTTCCTCAGTTGACAGATGAGCCGGACAGTGAAAAGTCGGTTGCAGTGCTCAGCTAGCTACGTACTGAGGTACTGTGAACGCGTAGTAAGTACAAATGTCTGCTAGAAGACCGTATTCAGCTGAACACACAAGGCAAGGTACAAAAACATTGTCAGGTACTGCAGAAATATAGATATCGTTGTCGCAACAAATAGATTAGGGAGATGCATCGAGTCCAGCCCAAGAAATATTAGGAGAATATCTCGTACCATTAAAATAGGTGGACAATTAATTGCAATAAATAAACTGAAGATAAACTGAAGGCCCAAGGCAAAATTAGTTGCACTGGCGGTGGTGAGCACTTTTCTGAGAAAAAATACGCGATACGCCACTCACTTTTTTCATGTCCTGGTCTCCATCACAACACACCAACATCCTATCACCCACAACTTTTCTCCAATTTTCTTGAGAAGGTACCTTTATTCCGCTTATTGAAGATCTCTTTGCCCCGAGCGCTTCATTATAACCGCCTAATAAACAACTATAAGTTTAGTTATCGGTGAACGACAGGCAACACTTAAATCAGTACTTGTTTGACAACACTTATCGAAAATTACTCGTTGAATGATATGAGAAAAGGAAGTCTTGCGAAGTAGAGCACAAACGCAAACTAGCCGAGAAGGGTCGTCTCTGTCTGCGGCCACGTTAGGACGTTAAGGGGTCTTACACACCAGAGAGTTCTGTCGATTCTGTAAGCCCAGTATACTATGTATACCTTGTCAATTGTCAGATTAAGCCAGTTGGACAATAGAATATGTGCTACTAAAACGTAACAAAGTTCACCTTGGTAAGCTAAAAGCCCTACGCTGGCTAACAGTTCCAAATGAGGCAGCACTCACCGCTTTTCAAACGTTAACCACGCACATGGGCGTCTGACACCTTGAGAATTAGCTTGAACAGTCGCTGCGTTGACTCAAGTATCGTACGATACAACCTTTACTCAGGAGAATGCTACCGTGACAAACTGTTAGTGCACGTCAGAATGTGGACAGGGATCGAACGACCATCGCGGCTCAAACTATGTAGCTTGCGAAGAGCGTATTACATCCCCAATAGCCACCCACGTTTATCTGTAAATTTTCAAATGCTTACGCATTTAGTATCCGTTTCGTGCATATATTGTTTACTAGACATACATACAGGACGCTAACCAATAATATTTTCTTATTTATCGATAAAACGATCTTCTGCAAAATGTTAATAAATGGTAAAATAGCAAACAGACAGTTTCTTGAAATAGTTCTATAATAGCTTGCTTACGCTAATTTATATGTCTGGTTCCATGTTGCCTCAAACCTGATTTGCCGATTCCTCAAAAAGACTTGCTGAATACCAGCCAGTGAAATATATAATTGAAGTATTGGATATGCATATTTTCGCCATGGTGAGACAAATGTGTTAAGAACACTGTTTTCGGAAAGTTTCTCTAGCTTTTTTGCGTAAATCCTACTCATCTATTATGTCATCTATGATATTACAGAAACTATAAATTACACATTGTTATAGCCTTAATACCATAGACCATCATACTTAACGCATATTCAGACGTCGACACTATGAACGTCAATAGGTAATACGTAGCTAGGTAAGGCTTTAGCGATATCTTAAAGAATTTCTCCATTGAAATTTATTTTTTGGAAAGTTTCATGGGTGATTTCCGGTGTATATAAAACCAGGTGTAGGTTACAATAGTAAAAATATTATTTACTAAAGTTAACAAATTGGTCAATCCAATATAATAATAATAAATAATATAATTGAACTATATTGATATGGAAAAAGAGCTTCTACGAGAATGAATCTTACTTTAGCCGTTTAAATTTGACCGCTGAAAGTAAACCGTTTTGCCTCTGTCTGACTCAACGACAACTAAAAGACAGAGCTTTATTTATAGGTATTCTCAAAATAGAGACACCGATCAGTTTCCGAAGAGAGAGAGACAGCTACCATCCACGGAACTGGAATCTGAGTCCTAAAGTGCTGGAACTTCTCTAGTGTTTGTGTCAGATTCGTGGAATCGCACAATCAGGCAGTTGTTCTTTTTTGCTTGGCTTTTTCGTTTCGGGTACCTTTTGCTTAATACACTAGCAATAAATGTTCAAAGCTTTCTTCCTCCTGTGTTTTATTGCGAGTTCTGTGGAGGGAAGCACCAGGTACACTTGAGAATCGGTTACTTCTCTTTGAAAGATAAATGAACAAAGCGACTCTATAACCTTCCCGACATCTTTCTTAATAAACCATGTTTTTGCCTTTTAGTCTACCGGTCCGTCCACCCCTCACGTTATGGTCTTTCGGTGTATCGCCTACGTTCTCGTACGCGACTCACTTTTTACATGCCCTAGTCGTCAGCACCAATCGATATGTCAAAATCCCAAATGACCAACATCCTATTACCCAAAACTTCTCTCCAATTTTTTTTGAAAAAGTCCCGTTATTCCGCTTATTGAAGAGCTCTGTTATCAAGTATTTCTTTCATAGATTCATTCAGTCCATTCCTACCCCAAGCCCTTCATTATAACAACCAGTCTCCACTTTGAATGGCTAACCTAGTTTTAATTAACCATTAACCCGTTCTACTCTTTATTTTTCTCGTAATAGTGTTATCGATGCTTATTATTTAGTTTATTATTTATTTCTTTTTACTATACTTGGTTATACCTTTCCCCTTTAAACCCCTGCAGCTTGATTGGTTATCGACAACCACATTAGGCACGAATGCAATAGCTGGTTTTGCACTGAACTTGAAATCCAAGCTAACTTCTAGTTTATATTGTATAAATGTACTCTTGAGTTAATAAAAGGTCGATGAGACAGATAATTCTATATGTTGGTACGATCCTAATTAATAAAGTAGGCGTTTTCTCTAAGTAGAGAGAGGAGGTAGAGCTTTTAGGCAAACCTTGACATATTTTTTAAGCAGTTTTATGTTCGAAGGTCGTGTTGCGTTTGTGATATTCGCTATATTTTTTTTTTCCCCAAAAACCTGGCACCTTTTGAACTTCTTTCCTGTTGTTAAAATTAATTCGGTTTTGCTTTAATTTATAATTAAGAAATGCATGTTAAGCAATGATCTTATGGTGATTATTTAAGTCTAAGATTAAGCTTATTATTCTAGTTCCTAGGCTTATTATTCCTAGCCAACCTCCATACGGTTCAAGTTCGGGGAATACTTCGACCAAGCTCTAATAAGCTTAGGAGTTTAAACGTTCCCGCGGTTTCTACGACATCCACCATCTTAGTTGGCACCACCACTTGTCTCGTACACTGCTCTTTCCCTCGTGAGTTGCCGAAGGAGCCCAATGTCAACAATGCTTGGGTTCGCGATACGCGCGGGAGTCCAAGGAGCTCGAGTTCTAAGCCGCTATGGACCTTCGACTAACCGGGGACTCTTTCGTAGTTTCCACGAATCTCTCGCGGTATTCGGCATCGATGGAATCCATCTACGAATGCCCTCTCTATCGCCCACCATGACCGAAGGTTAGTTCGCTACTATCTGTTTAAGCACTCTGCTATTCTACACTACTTCTATCAGCTGAAAAGAAACCATATCTAGCGGTCGACTCCGGCGTTCGATTCGTTCTAGGAACTTATTGCTGACCGTATAGTTTCTTCATAACTTACACATGGTGGAACATCATACTGTACCGTCATGGTATGACAATTAAAATACTAGCTTCCTTGTCGTTGTCAGACAGTGAGAAAACAGAAACTGCTGGGAATTGCGTACAGAGGCATAAGACCGTTATTATACATAATACCATTATAAAAGTCTACAAATAAAATCGCTTAGCGGCATAAATTCTTCTTTTACAATTTAGCTATATTTGAGTTGTTGCATTTTAAAATAAATAAATTCTGCTGGTCGATGTAAAACCCACTTTAGTCGATCTGGCCGTTCTAGTCAATTTACGCCAAATTAATACCAATTTTACACGTGCCGTTCAAGATCTAAAAACAGCGATCTTTCTTATTGTACCTGTTAGCTTTCCGATCTCAACAACACATAGAAATGACAGAACACACGTACAAACAATAGAAATGATAAAATAGATGGATGATTTTAGCTCGAGATTTCAGACGCGGATACCGCGCAAACACAGATTCGCGCTCTTTGTTTTCTATTACAATATTAATTACATAATATTTTGATTAATGTCTTCTGGATAAGAAAACGTCGAATAACTATTCAAGAACTATAGGTATTGCGAATGAATCGGAATGTACCAAGTCTCAAACCATCTATCGACCGTGAAAAAATACACCTTTTTAATGCATTTAGCGGCAACTTTTCTATTAAAATGGATTTTTGACATTATTGTGATGTTGTTGTTGCGAGAATAGTAGAAGGCGACTTTGACTCTGTTTAGTGAGTGTATCCTACTCTTACTACAATGAAATCGCTTGAAAGCGTTATTTGAACGGTTAGGAAACACTGGTTTAAACAAATAGAAACAGACCACTGGCGCACGAGGCATGAAATACCAAACGACCCGACTACGATTATTTATCCATTAAAATTATACCTTTGGCAATGATTTTCCGCTAGAAATGAACGATCGGCTTCTGTGTAAATGAACGTATTAGAGGACGACGATGATGGCGAATATTAGGAAAACAGCCTTTATGAAACTATATAACATCAAGGAACCCAATATTTAATATGGATCTCTTCTTCATGTGAATTACTCGCATTTTTTAAGAAACGTTGTTTGTAGGACCGATTATAGTCTGATAGAATTCAAGGACACCTAGGACCTAGGCTCAAAGTATAGCTTTTAAATTGACTTTAACATGCGTGATATTTTCTAAGACTCAGAAAAGCGTTAAAAAAGTTCTTGAATATGTCTTCTCTTATAGGCGTTATCGTGCGTTGGCTAAAGCAGGAAGGAGATCCTATTCAGCCCGGAGATGTTCTCTGTGAAATCCAAACAGACAAGGCCGTTGTTGCCTTTGAGGTCATCATCTAGGAAAAATGGGAACCGTCATGAAAAATTCATAGCTGTCATACCTTTTTAGTATTTCACGACAAACATGTTCTTTATACTAATATCGAATTTTCATTAAGCGTCTATTGTTACTTCCGATTAGTTTCCTTTTTTGGAACATGCCTATCATGCTGTTACGTTTATTTACAATAATTCATATTCCGTAGGTGGAAGAAGCTGGGACATTGGCGAAAATCATTGAACCCAGCGGCGACAAGAGCATCCCAATCAACACTCTAATAGGTACAACCTTAACCACTAATGATCATAGGGCAAACTCGAGAGATCAGTCGATGAATGATCGCATATTTCTGTGGATATCTAGTTTACGTCGGATTTATTAAGAAATTTAATGGGAGTATTCTACCGCTAAGCTAGGTAAACGTAACGTACCATTTCTATGTGGCGTATTTTTCGTTTTGTCATCTTCATAGGCATAATGGTTGAAGAGGGAGAAGATTGGAAGGACGTGAATATTCCTGTTGAAACGGTTGCAGCCCCAGCAGCAGCCCCGTCTGCTCCGAAAGGAAGCCCAGCTGTTGTACCTGCAACTTCAAGTACGGCCAGTGGGACAATGAGAACTAAATTACATCTTCTTGGTCCCGCCGTTAAATTATTACTACATCAGCACGGCCTTGATGCATTTCAGGTATTTTTATCGTCTACTCCGGTAAAAAAAAATGGGCGCGTATTGCTATGGCTCACTTATTGGCTTAGACCAATGTATGGAAATATTGCTGTGCTTGTCTTTAAGTAAGAAACAATGCAGTAGAAAGTTTACCATTGATATCATTAGAGCCGTTAGTCCTTTCTGCAAAAGTACAAATCAGATCAACAGCTCCATTAAGACGGCCATTTTTTTAAGGGTTTAGCGTAAGGTTTGAGCTCTGTTTTCGTCTATTGGATCGCTATATGTTAAACCAAATGTGTACGCGCTCACTAATACAGGGCATTTTGTAGTGAAATATCTGGTTTATCAATGGCACCGCTCGTGTAATGTCCATGTGTTAATGTCTGCTTGGTTCTAGGTGCCTGCTAGTGGACCGAAAAATATTTTGCTGAAAGGCGATGTTCTTCATTTCATCGAAAGTGGTGAAAACAATCACTTTAAACATTGTGTTGACTTTGCAAAAGTGGCTTTAGTGTTTTTTATGGAAAATTAACATTTCCCATACTGACCCCATAGGTATGATCGCTGGAAATGTTTTTGTTCGATTGAACAAAGATAAGTCTCTAGGTAGACACATAAATAGACATAAATAATATAACACATACACAATCGAGTTATTTTTTATTATTATCAATTATCTATGCTATTTAAGCTTTAATGTAAAAGTAACACCATATTAGATACAAGGAAGACATGCGGCTACCCGGAAACTTATTCGACTAATCTATCTGATAGCGATTGACATAAACAAACGGATTTGCCATTGAGAAAGCTCAGTGGCTGGGCTTTAAGGCCCACACTGCTGCCCATTAATTGTTCATGCTAAATCTAACGTCTATATATAATATTTCACTAGTTATGACGTTTAATTATCTTGCATGTACTATGACGTTTAGGCGGTGTGTCGCAGTTGTCTAGATCCGCTTCATCTCCTGCTGTACAAGCCCGTGGAGGTCCAAGCGCAGGAATCGATCCTCCAGCGGTTCCACCTTTCCGCGACATCGAATTAAGCAGCATGCGACGCGCAATAGCCAAACGTTTGTCATTGTCCAAATCAACCATTCCCCACAGTTATACGTCTGTTGACGTTTCGGTCGCATCTGTACTAAATACGAGGAAACGCCTCGCTCAGGAGGGCACCAAAGCAAGTGACGTACAAATACAAAAGTTTACCGGCCTATCGTAATTAATTTAATACTGTTTGTTGTATAAACTGAAATTTTTAGCGCAAGTGGTAGCACTGCCTTTACCATAATGCGTCTATAAATTTCGAGTTCATCAGGCATTAGTATACTTCTTACCGGTGACAGATTCGATGGGAAAATAGTCAGTCGTCTTTCCTCCAGCTCTAGAATCAAACCTATTTAGCGTCTCTATGCAGCTGATCAGCAATTGCAAATTGTAGTATGAGCACTTACTGCATGCCAGCTATGTATGACGACATTAGTCGAATGCGAAAAAGGAGCAAATCGAGAAATGACAGACTATTATTTGAATTCATTATAGCTTATCGCCAATGGTTTTTTGTCTTCGCAAAAGGTGTCTGTCAACGATTTCGTAGTAAAAGCAGTCGCGCTCGCCCTGAAGAAGGTTCCACAGATGAATGTCGTATGGGACGCTGCAGCTGGAGATGCTATACAACTTGATAAAGTTGATATCTCTGTCGCCGTTGCAACGGAAAATGGGTTAGCGATGTCTTAATATGCTAAAACGATGCGAATAGACGAAATAGAATTCTAATCTACGTATGTATATAGGAGCGCGTGTATGAGGTAAAGAATCACTAAAAAGGCAAATATCTGTTTCATTTACAAACACATTTATTTTGCCGTATCAATTAATATTATTACACACAGTTAAGAAACTTATCAAGCGACTTTTACTAGAAATGATATAAGTCGAACAATGAAAGCGGCCAGATTAAAATTGGATTGGACAATATCTCTCCGCTAATTTATCATTCTAGATTGATTACTCCAATTGTAACGGACGCTGACGCTAGGATGATCGGGGATATTGCTGCTTCCATTAGAGAGTTGGCCGGACGAGCACGCGAAAACAAGCTGAAGCCGAATGAATTTGAAGGTGGCTCGTTTAGCGTAAGCAATCTCGGAATGTTTGGCATCAGGGAATTTACGGCCGTTATCAATCCACCTCAGGTTTGTACGACTGACCTTACTACGCAGAAAAGTATGTGCTTGAAAAAATAAAACGTAATATATTGAGACTTCAGCTCTTCTCGTCAGACAAGTGTTTTGATCAGCACTTGTTTATTAATCGAACTTACAGGCGGCTATCATGGCTGTCGGAGGTAGCCGCCAGGTGTTTACTGCGAACCGAACGGTCGACACCATTATGACTGTCACGGTATCTTTCGACGCGCGTCTTATCAGCGATAGTGACGCAGGTGACTTTCTCAAAGCATTTCGTGGATTCTTGGAAAATCCAGATACTATGCTTGGAGCATAGGGCGTGAAACAGTACATCTGAAATAGACATGAGACCGCAAAGTCAAAACTGCTTCTTTTTAAAAATCTAATTATATAAAACCACAGTAATTATTTGATCTTAAAGAATCGCAAAGGACATTCAGGCTTATACATCAGTAGAATGCTAATTTATTGTTTATATTAATGCAGCCATAATGTCAGCTTTCAATAGATCGTAATCTATTCATTAACCTTGCTATGCTGCGATCAGTTTGATTCAGGGATTCCGAATATCTGAAACGCTAGTTAAAAGGCGCCACGGCACCATCAGAGGGCTGTCGAACCTATACTTCCACAAATCATGGGCTGATGCATTTGTTTTATTTAATTATTGGTTAGAACAATACTACCGACTACAATTTTAGTTAAGAGGATTGCAAATTGGAAGATTAGAGGTTGTAGGTGTTTGAGGAAGAAATACACTCCTACATTACCCTGCTCCATCATGCGCAGTGATTCTACTCGAAAACGTACAATAGCAACGCGCGATGTGACGCGGCGCGGCTTATGTATTAAAATCTCATTTGATATAGATCCGGAGTGTTTTTTTTTTTTTTTTTTTTTTATTAAACGTAATAATATCGCTTTTTTTTGTACGAAATGTCTGTCTAATTGGGCGAATTACGATAAAAGCTCATGAATATGAGCATAATGGTTTAGTTAAGGTCCTTCTTCTTTGTCTTAATTGACTTCTACCCGCCAATCATGGTGAAATGAGCCATCTCAGTCCCATTGTCCATAAGATTTCAACTGTTTTATTAAGCAGCTTTGACGTACATACCAAATATAAGTTTCGAAGCAAGAATATTGAAGAATGATAGTTAGAGGTTTTGATGTGACGAAATAAAAATATATATGATGAAAGTAAAAAAATTGTAAAATGAGGTGTCATATGAATGAGGGATAACAAAATGCGTTATATCGTCGAAAAAATAAACAATGATGTACAATGTTTGTTATATGTTTTCGCGGTTAGTGGAGACAATTTTAGTTATCTTTGAATAGTCATTTGTGTTCGACTAAGGTCACTGCATCTCGGTGGCGTGGTACGACGCAGATACAGTATAGGCCCAATTTCGAGGGAGGTAACGTTTCGGGCACCTCCAAAAAAATAATTCCTACACCGCACGTGGGTGTTATAGCCTCACGCGAATGAACAGATCCAAAATATATATTACCAAGAAAGTATAAACTTTCTCAGACTCATTGTAGCTTGTAAAAATTTAGCATGTGGAATACTCAAGCGGGGTTGGCTCCACTTTTAAACGACTGTGACAAATCTATGTGCAATGATATAGACAAATTTAACTTCTGACAAGAACGTTTCGTCACTTCATGCTACAAAGAAATATTTTGCTAATGTATGTTTGCTATGCATCATATGTCACTTTTCAGAACAACAATTATAACTTTTAGCTTTTAATAAGGCAATGCTATATTAGGATGTTCTATAACATTCCTTCCTAAGCTCCTAGTAACTTGGTTAAATGACCCCTTGGAATGACCAAATATTGCTTTGAGCATGAACAGGTAATGCTCCCAAAGATTTTGAATGAATGCGATAGATAGATAGATATATATGAAGGAAAAATCGCAGAATGATAATTTTTTATGAGCTCTAATGGTCTATGGCTATATGTGATCAGTGTAGTGATTTGAGGCGCGGATGATTGCTGATGAAGTTTCTAATGCAGCTCGTGGCTAAAGTGGCTGTGAGGGTGATCACATGTTGCTTACAGGCCAGATTACGAGGAAAGTGGTAGGAGTTCTTGAACCGTTGAGCTTACGATGTATACGGGAACGACAGGAGCGTCGTTGTGATCTGTCTTCGTCTGCTCGATCTGTTTTACGATCGCAGTGCCCTCAAGGACCTGCCGACAAATCGGTAAATGAAATAAAGATATAAAAAGTCAAGAAAAGACTGATACTGGTAGGTTGTGCAGGAAGGATAGGACAGTTGATCCAACTAATAGCCGATTATCCGTTTTACTTAACTTACTATTTGCGTAGTTCATGGCAAAATTAGGAAATGTACGTTGCTAATAACTGTACGTTTTTTTATTTACCTTGCCAAATACGACGTGCTTTCCATCGAGCCACGGCGTAGGTGCTGTGGTGATGAAAAACTGAGACCCATTTGTGTCCTGCAGAAATAGCAAATATAATAGATACCAACTACAACCAGCCTTTCCCGATTACAATCGTAAAATAAAACATTTAGCTTTGCTACAGGCCGTCCCGTAACCGGTAGATAGATACACTTTTAGGAAATAATTAGATAAGGCGAATAAGATCAATTGAAATAGTTGAACCTTTAAATATAATAACAGCAATTTTCCTTACCTTGCCTGCGTTCGCCATTGAAAGGACGTAAGGCTCGGTGTGCTTAAGAATGAAATTCTCGTCTTCAAATTGGGGCCCGTAAATAGACCATGAGCCCAGTCCATTTTTGTGGTCGACGTCTCCCCCTAAAAGCAGCGCACCATTTAGTGTAACGATATTTAGCCAATGTGCTTACGAAACATAATAGTAAAAAAACAAGCGACGAAACACAGCTTGAAATAGATAGCTACTGCGTAGAAATCATCATAGTGATGTGATCAACTATAGTAGTACAATGGTTACTTAATAATGTGGCAAAACACTTACAAGTGTTTTTTATTGTGTGTGAATTTTAATTTAGCTACGTGTTAATATGATACTATTACTGGCGCTGTCAAAAACCGCAGGTGACACCTCCAGATCGGGTTAGCGCGTACCAACCTATAACTTTTGGCCTTTTTTTCTTATGGGGAGCCGAATTTCTTTGTTATCGTTCAAAGCAGTGTGCTCTGACGATGCGCGTCACGTTCCGAGGCGATTGAGCCATACAGATTCTATAGCATAGAATGGTGTTGTAGACAAGATTACGTCATAAGATTAATTTGCATATATATCAATTATCGTATATCGCAATTTAACGAATTGAAACGTCACCTGGCTACCTTAAGCGTAATTAAGAGGTTAGGTTGAACAAAAGTCCGCTAGGAATGGATGTAGCATTATGTTGTAACATTGTGTACAAATATGTGCGCAGTAACTTTCAAGACGTAGCGTCGAAAGGACTACGTAGGCAAACGTACGTCTTTTATCACGGCAGGAACCGGTCAATGACCGCAAGACCGTTGTCTTCTGAACATTGGCACACTTTGAAAGCACAAAGTCGCATCAGAACAGTCTTCTTTGACACTAATGGAAGCACATATGGAAAGCAAAGCACCAATAATCAAGATGTCAAGATATGTTTTGAAGACTTGTCTCTTGCTTTTTCCTAACTTGAAATATGGTTTCCCCCGCACGAGCTACACAAATGCATCGCAAAAAGAAAATGCAAACATGCATTTCTCAATGGAAACGGAAACACAATCCAATATATATATATATATTATAGTTTACTTAACTTTAAGTGAGAACTATCTAGTTTTACAGATGTTTATTTATGCATGTCTGTATCAACAGGTTCTGAAAGAACTCGATAAATGTATAAACCTCGTACCAGGATATAGTGGAACTAGGTTACGGTAGCTTAGCTCGAATAAAATAACAACTATCAAGAGCTGTTTCTACCATGTATGAGTAAAACTTGGCAACAAACCTTGTAACATGAACTTTTGAATAACCCTGTGGAAGGCTGTTCCTTCGTATTTCTTAGGTTGCCGACCTGAAGCTATTTCGACGAAATTGCGTACCGTTCTAGGTGCTACACGTCCGTAGAGACCTAATACGATGGTGCCGACATGCTTGTTACCCTGGTTTATTACGAAGTTTACATGATGAGTGATAGTTAAATCCGGTTTCTGAAACGTGAAAATGATAAGTAAGTTTGCTTTGATCTCATTCATGTAACATTTAGTTAACGAATTTAACATCAAAGAAAAAAAAATCTATTATAAATGCACCACTTAACAACTGTTTCGTAATATTTTCTATTTGTTTGTTCCTACAATCGTCTCTGTTAGTCGATGCCCTGTATCAAAAAAGTTGTTCAAACATAAAGTTAAAGTATTATTTAATTGCTTTAGAGGTATGGTTTCCACTACATCACTGAAATGAAGAATCTTGTCCCTGACCAAAAATACTTCACTTTCAGTGTATTTAGAAGCAAGCCTGGTGCAAGTAATAAATTAAATTGATAGCCCATATCATACTGCGATATTTTGAATGGCAAGTGAACTAGCTCAATATTTTATTTCAAATAAACTTGGGCATTTTGGTCCGATTTTCTTCAAACGAAGGTTTGTCGACCCTTACCATTAACATGCAATGTAATTTTCGTCACAAACATGCAATAAGTGATGCAAGTAGATGTGTATGCCTATAGTACTTGTCAATTGTGTCATTTGTCCCTCTCCCTTTTTAAATAAAATGACTCCTATGCGGCCAGCCACAAGGATCGTTACACATACGTTATATAATAATAATAATAGCATTGATAATAATAATTGTAATAAACTGAAGGTAGGTTGGATACAGGCTAGGGCCACTATCGGAGTCAAAAATGTTTACCATAATAAATTAATTCATCCCGTTCGGGGGGCCTCATTAAACGATGCTACGGAGTAAACAGAAGCTAAAATTTGCCGTGAGGGTACTGTAGCCGAGCAAACAGGATTGAGCTAATCCGTGACAAGTGGCAAAAAGCAAAACCGTCCATCCAGAGTCAGTTACTATAGAAAAATAAACTTTTACAAAGTACAATAAGTAATGACCCCTATGGGGAATATTATTCTCTCATAAGTGATTGACGCCAGTCACGATAGGTAGACTACTAAAGCAGTATTATCAATATGACTGTCGTCTCCTTCTACCCCTAAATCTAACTTGTTGAAAAACACCAAGGATCGCTGCTCTAAGCCCCTCCAACGGCACAACGAATACAATTCGTATATTTAAAGAAAGTATTATAGTAAAAATTGTTATCCTGGTGTTGTCTTGTGATAAGAAACGATTTTTTACTATAATATAGATCTAATTATACTCAACTCAATATTTTCGTAAGTGTGGTTCTCGTTTATGATAAGCCCTTCTTCTTTATGCCTCCTGCAATATACAAAATCGATAAGATCTTTGGATATGATTGTTTGCTGTTACACTAGAGTTAGATGCTAGAAAATAAATGCTGAAATTTACTGTCGCTAGTAGGATACGAAGGACTCAAAACTCATATGCATAGTTTTAAATGGACTAAATATGTTCCAAACGTCCTCAGCTCTTCATATCGTCTCATCGATCTGTTACTTTCGATCAACATATATCACATATAATATGGTTATTTCCTTATCGGTAGGATTTACAAGAATGACGCCACATAAATTGTTGATCGTTGCGGATGGAGCAATGCACATACAGATACTTTTTCATCTACACATGTTTTATTTGTATACCTAGCTGCTTTGCTATTTAAATATCTTGACAAGTTTCTTTTATAGCTTAGGTTGCGCAGTTTACGATATAATAGGCTATAAATGGGAGCAAATGCTACTAAACTGAGGAAACTTTTATTTCTCTTTAAGAATATATATTAGGATTAAGCTTTTGCCTATACAGATTTGATCTTCGTGGGCAATGTTCGGTCAGGAGGGAATTTATAAAGCATGTACTGTTTCCGAAATTCCTCTGCCCATAACTATTAGTTGCAGTTATCTAATGGGTTTACAAGTGTAAACAAAGTAGGTGACTAGAAACGTATAGTCTCTTAAATTGTAAACTAGTTTAGAGATATGCAGTGAATGCTAGCATCATTGGAGTTAATTTAAATTTGAATCATAACATGCATTGGCAATATTATTGATTCGTAGGTTGTTCGCACAATGTAAGCCCATAGCAACAATTTCGACAGGGAAAATTATTGGATGTAAAAGAAGCGGTGCTTCTTTGCGGCAGATATTCAACATTCGACTCAGGCGTTAATTATCTAATATTACATGCCCTTGTGATGATTCTGCACAACATTAGTTTTAACACGGTTCCTTATTGCGACAATACTCTTGGATGAGGGCTGGCAGATGTTATTTTTAGAGGCACACGTTAACGATACTACGTAAGCTCGTCATCCGATATTAACTATCTCTGAAGATTTACCAAGAGCCGTTTTTATTTATCGTCTACAAAAAGAACTTTTGCAAGCCAATATGTCCCTCCGGCAGTGGTATTCGATCGACCACAATATTAGTCACATGAAGTCTTCTATTATAGGAGTTTACTTGCCATGCATAAGCCCTTGGTAGTACACAAGGGC
Source organism: Varroa destructor (assembly GCF_002443255.2). Taxonomy (NCBI): domain Eukaryota; kingdom Metazoa; phylum Arthropoda; class Arachnida; order Mesostigmata; family Varroidae; genus Varroa; species Varroa destructor. Next base: position 27,236,792 of record NW_019211459.1, read on the forward strand.
ATTGAAGGAACTAGATCCTTCTTACAAGGGCTTTGTAGTTCTCACTAAGCCTATGATGGAAGTTAATTTGTTTTGTCATCGAGGACAACATTAAGTTACCGGAAAACATTTATTCGGCAAAACCTCAATGTACTTCAAAATAAACCATCTGGACAAATTTGAGGTTGTGAGGTTATGCATTAAGTTCTGCGAAATTTCAAGCCACGACAAAGCACAATCAGCATGGTCACACCGTGAATTATTTGAATAGAGAGAGTCATTTGCACAGAAACTTTCATTTATTGTTTATGGATCAACCATTCGTTGTACAGCCGAGGGTGTTTAGACTTGAATATTTCTGAATGGAAAAAAATGTGTAAATGTAAGAAATATTTTTAAGCTTTCAGATAAAGAAAAATTAAAATTGGTTCTGACTAAGTTGACTAAACAGAAATAATTCAGCGTTTGATAGATTATTGCGTGCCAGAATATTGAGGTATTAGAATATTTTTTATAGTTTGCGCATATTACACAAATATTAGAAAGAAAAAGGTAGAGTATTAATATAACCTACAACTATCTCAAGTATTCATTAAATACATGTACTTATTTACATCAGAAAAGATAGGTAGGGATAACAAAGAAATCGGCAGATTGAACTTTGATGGAAAACTGATGTATCCCCCATCGTCTTTCTGCTGAAGCGAAACGATGTCTTTCGTTTTTAAAATTAACAAGGTGACTTATGAGAAAGAGCGTGAGCGTTTATAATATTGTGGTGGTATAAATAGGGTGTGGGTGCGTAGCCTATTTAGCCCTAGCTAGCCTACATCTTCAGGCCTGCTAAAAACGCAAACGACAAAGAGGGATTTCACAATACTCGATACATCAATCCAGTTCAATTAACGCTGACAGTCTAGACTAGAAAGTAAAAGATCATCGTAATTTGCTGACAAATGATTGCGACTAGTATAATACTATCTGCTCTTTCATATTCCAATATACAGTCATCTATTGCGGGATAGCTTCAAGTTAAAAATAGTTTTATCTCAAATCCACGCCAGGTAATGTAAGTTCTACATATATATATATATATGGCGCAGATGCTTTTCTTTAATAAGTAAATTTGAATTGCACGCATGTATCAGTATTCTGTAAGGTGACACTGTTGTCAGATACAAAGCAGTTTTATTTTGGCAATATCGAGCCAGACCATCCAAGCAATGCTCTACCTAAGCTTCAAACAAAGGGCAGCCCATCGTCATTGTCAACGCCGTTCAGTTCGACAACAAACAAATCGGATTGCTCCTCTCGTTATCTCAGTCGGAATGGCATTTAACGGTACAATAGCCTCTCTCTACAGCCTACCGCAGCCGATTACTGAATTCATCAGCAGAAGTAACTCCACATAGTCGTGTCTTACTTCAGCCGAAAATGTGCAGTCATGTGAGGAAAATGTCTTTTCCGTTGCATCCGTTAGTGAGTAAATGGATTTGTTCCGGCCAGACAGCCCGCCTACCTGCCGCCGCCACTGAGTCTATTGAATCCCTACTGTTGGGTCGAACTTACCAAATGATGTGAACCATGTGTATGTTGTGGGTACGGGGCAAACACGGGTGTCTGCACGGGAAAGCCACGGTAGCACGGGTACAGAGAGCAGATGAGTGAATTTACACTTACTGATCCTGCGGTGTTACTGACTCCGGAAGAGGAGCCGGATTCTGCGGAGATAGCTAGCCACACAATGGTGAATAGGACCAAAGGTAACTCAAGGACCTTGCGGGGTTGAAGATGCATCTTGCAGCCGCGTAGAATATTGACACGAAAAATACGGTTTTAATAAGCAATGAAGCTCTAATGTCAGATAACTAGCAGGCAGTTGATTGTCTTGAGACTGCTATAACTCTATGATATATTGCAACGATAGAGATCTTCTGACTGAGCCTTAAATTTCTGGTTGAAAAGTCGGTGATGGTCACCGGCACCCTGTATCATGTGGCTCCACACAACACGTTCTACGCACTACATCTGCTTAGGAGGACGGGGGGCTCAACCGGCTGTCTCTTGCAGCAGTTTATGGCTGGAGAGGAGGCGGTGGCAGAACTTATCTGCCTCTTACTGCTTTATATTGTGGCTGCGGAGAGGGTGTCCTAAATAAATGGACGGCATGTCTCACCGGGCAAGCTGCCTCCTCTCTGCCCTAAGCATTAAGGTCTCTTTCAGTACAGCAGCAGTGAACCGTACTTCTCAACAGAAATTACGTATAGAAATTACGCTCTGAAAGAACAGGACTTCTTGCGACATGAAAACTTGCTATCCATGTATGTAGTAGCGTATAGTAGAAACTGCTTCTGTTATTTTATCAGTGTGATCGATTTGCCTAAGCCTCCAAAATTAGACTAAAATTAAAGGTGAAAAACGCAGTACTTACTTTTTTAAATAAATTGTTTTGTAAATAAGGCACAAGGCAATAAAGACAATAAAAAATGTATATAATACGTACTGGTTTCTAAAGGCGCTTTGTTTATGTTTAATGTCAAATACGCTACGTCAGGTTAAAACGTAAACGGTCCGCTAAAGCAAAAGTGAAAATGTAATTCCAGTTTATGTTTTATTAACGACAATTATCAAATTCGTGAATTAAAGTTGCGCGTTCAGCGATGGTAGACTTTTTTTATTTATACTTTATTATAATTTTTTTTAGGTCGCAGCTTCTAAAGAGAGTCACTATGTTCAAACGAAGTTGAAATTAAATATTCGTATTGACATTTAAAAATATGGTGTATTTAATTAAATAGTGGGAGAATATGAACATACAAACTGTTCAAGTACAAGAATGCTGGCTGCTAAGGTCCACCGGAGTCGACGTGACGGTACGGGTTATAACCAATATTTTAGTACTCCACGATACTACCGTAACGATTGCTATAGAAAGCCAGCTGAGCAGGAACATACAGTTCACTTTTCCTCGAAAACACGAAGCATGAAAAATTAATGCTGTCCTAGATAGCTTAGTTTAGTACATCTGTATTTGCTATGTTGGCTGTTCTCACCCCATCTATGGCTACGATAAACGCCTACAGACGCACTCTTGTGGGAAGATCTCTAATGATAAGGTTCAGAATCCTTTATGAATAATATGCTCATATCCTGCTATTGAATAGTTACTAGAGCACAAGTTTAGCCTATCCGAAAGCAAATTATAGATATTTCGATCTGCGCATCCACAGTACTTTAATATAACATCAGAACCAGGACATAAGAACAATCATGAAAAAGCTTTAGGTTGTTCGGAAAACGCTCCGCTCACTCCGTTTTTTCTGTGCTCAGATATCAGAATATACTGTTGGAGAGTCGTTTGCTTGCTGTTCAGTATCATCGGTCTATAGCTACCGCTTTGTCCAGCTCACAAAATTTATCTTAAATTTAAACTCCAAAGATGCGTATCTCAGACGAAGAAGAAGTGCACCTGCGGCATCGATTTCCCGCCGTAGATGCAACCAAGGAGATATGTTTTACGTTTAATTAAGACTCCGCCTCTAAGGGAGATGGCCTCATCTCATCACCACGTCATTTTGAAAGAGTACTTTTGGATACGAAGTTTTTTAGTACATGCCTCCCCCTAGAAACGATGTTTCGGCAGCTTTTAAACTGATAGAAAATCACTAATGAATATTTGCAGTGCCGTACCGTTCCAGAGAAAGTTCCCAGGCTAAGTTCCAGAGAAAGTTTTGTGACTGAAGCGGAATCATTAGCCTCACATATATAATGACCAGAGACTGTAGGAGAAAGGGATAACCTTCTAACATTTAACCACTGGTAAACTAAGAATTAAAAAAAAAAACAAGCGATAAGCAAACATTTCTATTGCTCTCCACAATCGTGCTATAACTGACTTAATGAAAACCCTTTATAGCTTTGGTTGCTTTCGTAACTTAAAATGCTAGCGTCGGCAAGTAAAACTTCCTGTGTGGAATTACAATAAAAAGACATTTCATGTATGTATGTATAGGTTAAGTTTTCCGTCATTACATGTAGATGCGGGCAGACCTTATGTTACCATCTAATAATAATAGCCGTACTGACAGATACGACTACAGCCTGCTTTGTGATATTGTTTCGGCTTACATCGAATCGATTCTAATATTTTAGGTCGTTAGTGGTAATTCAGTTTAAAATATTTTTTGGATGGTTTTAATTAGGTAATGTAATCGGAGAAATTTCGACTCAAAAAAGCCGCAAAACGCAATGCATTATACACGTAAGCAGATTTTCGGAGCTGCAAAACGGTTACAGATAGAAATATTATTTATCTTTATGCAGTGTTACTTGCGGCAGGTGCCTGACCCGAATTAGCCTACCTTAAAATGTAGTTAGATGATCGTATAAATACATATTATTACGATGTTCAGACAAATTGCAGTCGCCAACGTATTTTAATGCAGATCTAATTGTGCCTACACTGAGGAAATATGCTTGAGAGCATTTCAAATATTTGCGCGGGAAGTCCCTAACACACTCAAATGTTATCGTAAGGCGTCGTCCGCCAGTGAGTGGTGCAAGAAACAGGTAATGGCAGCGTTCGTCTGTCGTCCTTTAGCTGCTGTGCGTGAGTGCTTGGTACTCAAAAGAAACTGTTGTTATTAGCGGTCGTTGTATGTTGTGCGGTTTGTGAGGCGTTGCGCAGACGGCCAGATTCGCGGTGTCAGCGCCAATTGAGCTGCACGTGGTGAGATAGGTTTTACATGTGCAGATTCGGCTTTAAGTGTGGATTAAATACATTCGTTCCTCTATGACAATAGACCGAACTGGTTCATCTAGAGACGTAGAATACTCTAGGTGGCCTGTGCTGCGGTTCAGTGCGAAGTGCGGTTTGAGATTTTCCAATAGATTAAAGTCGTTACACATTAATAAGCCAAGATGGGAAAAAAACAGCATCAAAAAGACAAAATGTACGTATTAAGCAGCGACATCAGTCTTTTCGCGACGTTTTAGTTGTGATTGTTTCTTTAGAAGGCAATTAAAATGTTCGTAAATGCGTGTACGGGTGTTGTTACACCCACATCCTCCCTTACCTCGTACAAGTATACAAAATAGATCGACTCGGAAATACATGTGTGAGGTTATAATGGTCATTGATGAAAGAATATTTATTTATTATTTCATTTGATTTTATCTATTGATCCACACCACTCAAGCTCAACGTGCTTCTGGCACGAAAATGTATACTTTCTTGCCAATAAACTCGAGCGACAAGTACAAGATGCAATAATAAACATTAATAATATTTTATTATACTTTTTCCATTTTATTATGTACCAGAAATGGCCACATTTACCATCTGTAACATCCAACATTAAGTACTGTGTAGTAAATCAGGTACGGTTATTAACGTCTAGCATAGATCTCATAAAACAAATAACTGTGTTGACTACCAAGATTAAGATAATAGCTTTGTGTAATTGTCTAGCTTGAATATTTAGTTGAATAGTCTCTAAAAACTATAATCGTTTTTCCTTTCAGGTATCTCACGACAACAGAGTGGTCAACCCTTTACGGTGGTAAAAAGGCTGGTAAGTTTGAATACACTAATGAATATCATTATGTTTATAGTAATATAGAACCTCCAGCTGTATTGAGACCCATTTGTTATTTTCATGCTTATAATAATTACCATTATTAGGATACACGATAATTATCAAACAAAACTCGATCGAAAGGAAAGAAGCCGTCTCGATCGTGAACCGTTTTAAGTCGTATTCTGCAAGCGGGGCGATCTTGAAATGGGAACCTATTCGTCACTTTCTCCTACAAAGAATGTCATACAAACATGCCTGCGTCTTCTATAAAAGAATAATGTCCTGCCTGAACCTTCAACGTCTCGATTGGCAGTTGAGTCAAGTTGTCGCCTGCAATGAGCTATCCAGTGCTGTTGGGCCTGTGCGGCGTCGCAAGCTACCGGCAGATTTGTCTGGCCTACTGCGGATCTTCAGATTCACCCAGGCACAATGGCAGTATATGGTAGTGACGATGAAGTAGCGTGACTGCAATATCAGAAGTAGCGTTCGTCGAGTACTGTTTGATCGGGTGGTAGAGTCTCGCTAGAGTACCGTCTACTAAGCGCGTTGTGTCATTGTGTTTTTGTGGTTCTGTTTTTAGACGTTCCGGGTGGTAGACAGACTAATCCAGTCAGCTTCTTGGACCAGTTTTCTCTATTGGCCGAATTCGACTCCAGAGTACGACTTGAAGCAGTCGCTTGCATAGTAGAGCTGGTATTCGAACACTCCAGTGGCGGGGACGGTACCCGAGAAGATCGCCACGTTGAGGCCGAGAAATTGAAGGTCAATGTTGGAGATAGGCGACAGTACACCTTAAAACGCCTTCTCCGTGGATTGGCGTCATCGAATAAGTGCGCTCGAATCGGCTATTCCGCTGCGCTTACCGAACTCCTTCGAAGAGTTCATTACACTCCGGAAGAAATTATCGAATCTATGAATAAGTGGCTTTGTCTTCAGACAAAAGAGGACAAAGCGCAGATATTTATTGGTCGTCTTCTCGCTTGGGGTGCGTTGATCCGTGCGCGCCGTGTAGCTCCGTTATTGGCAGAGTGCACGGATGATATGCTTTCGATGGGGGAGAAAGAATTTCTCGAATCTATTGTGTGTCATCTGTTTGCGGAACTCGTACTCTCTATAGACAAGGATAAGTTTGAACAAGTGGCGTGGCCAGTGATACAACGGCGCTTGACAGGGAACTCAGAAGATTTAAAGCCGTTAGATGTCTATCTGATGATACTAGTTCGGCAGCATTGCCCTGCTCTTGCTGGGGAAGTGACTTCAAAGAAGCTGCTTCAACAGGATACAATGTGCTCAGTGTTGCAGAAAAGCACTTCACAACTACCACAAATACACCCCGTGGTTCCCATTATGGTGGAAGAGGCGTCTAACAATGACCAATTGGATGAATTTTGGTCGACTGTGGTAGGCCAGCTTTCAACTGCGCCAACGGCTGAGAAGCATTTTCTGCTTCTACATATGCTGAAGAGTGCCTTCGTCCAATTTGATTCGCTGGACTTTCTCATGAAAGAAACCTATGTTGATCAGCTAGTGTATCCTCTTGTTAAAACTGGAAGTCCTTTGTATGCTCAAGCTAGATCGTTCGTAACCACACTTGAGGGACTTGCTGACAAAAAGGCTAAGGATATACTTCGTTTTGTACTTAGCCACTCGAAAGGGTACCGTTTCGATCACATGACAAAGAGCTCTCTGGTAGCAAAGACTCTTCAAAAAGCGCAGCCTGATGTCGTTCGATGGTATTCGAAAAAATTGCAGAAACGCCTTGCTGGTTTGCAAGGAATCAATGGCGAACACCAGCCAGACGAAGGTCATTTAAAATTCGACATAATTATCATGGAACAGCTGGCTAATCTCACGCATATGGCTAACATGCTTAATCAACCGGATTTCAAGCGCCATATATGCGAGTACATTTCTGTGACCTATTTCTCCGGCGATGCTCGAATCAGCAAAAAGCCAAATATTCAAGCACTCCTCAAAGCATTGGCACCTTCAGGCAAGACAAACTCGCTTGCTGAGGCGGCCGACAATATTGCTGCTGTCCTCCATATCTACCTCAATATGGACAACCGACACGCGTCCTTTCGACATGAAAAAAAACTTCGTTCAGCGAACAAACTCATGTTGAAACTAAACAAGTGCAACAAAGAAGCAGATACTTGCGTTGCATTTCGAATTCTCGTGGGTTACCTTTCATTGTCTTACGCGCTCGATATTCAACAGGATGTCACTGTTCTTGATGACCTGATGTCTTCGGCTAAGGCGTTCTTAAATGGTCCACAAGAAGCTGACGAGGTAGAATGGATTGACCTGGTTATGGAGGCTCTCGTAGCTGCGCTTTCTGTCGAAAATAATCATTTCCGATCGATGATTATGGCCGCGTTGGCTCTTTTGCATAAGGACATCACCACTGATTCACTGGCTATCTTACTGGGCGTATTTAAAGGCAATGAAGAACTTGAAGATCTAACGAAGCTAGAGGAGCTAACGAGCGGTGAGGAAGACTTGGATGATTACGACGACGACGACGACTCTGAAGAAAAAGAAGACTACGAAGCTGAAACAAATCGCAATGCGGCTGAGGAAAAAGAAAACGAAAGTGGATCTGAAATTGATTTCGGGGATGTAATCCTTCGAAACCAGCTGTCGACAGTATTAGGCGTTGCTGGCAGCGACGACAGCGAATCTGAAGTGGAAGCTACAGACGAGGAAATGATGAAACTTGATAAAGCCATATCAGCAGCTTTCGGGGCGCGTTTTAGATCCCTTTCATCTGCAAACAAAAAAGAGAGTAAGAAGAAAGAGTTGCAAGCGTTGCATTTTGAGATGAAATGTCTTCACATCCTCGATTCTTATGTTAAGAGCAATAATGTATCTCTGTCGCATATCATTCTTATCTGCAGAACTCTTCTAGTCTTCGCTACCTCAAAGCGCGCTAAAAACGTCCATCGGCCAATCGTCTCGCACATCGCAGAGACACTTCGAGATGTTAGCTCTTTGAAAATGGGCACACTTTGTACGGACGAGGCAAGCGTAGACGAAATAAAGGAGTTCGGTACGCTGATTGCTGAAAAAATTCGTACTGTTTACGAACCTGAATTGAGAGTTGCACTAAACAGTTTGTTGCCGTTTGTTGTTAAATGTGTTAAAATACGGAATGATGACGAAGAGTGGTACTTCGGTATTTACCGTGACTTAATTCAAACCTATATTGAGCAACAAATGACGCCTGTTGCACCTCCAGTATTTGTCCGGTTTGTTGAGGTTTTTAACGAGCACTGCCTAGTCATGGTCGACGTCATTGAAACCGTACTAGTGGATTGCTGCGTACAGAAGCGCGATAAACGTGTTCAGCTAATGGGCCTTCTAGTGGCGGCGTTAAAACTCTGTAATCCAGCAAACATTGAAAAAAAACGTCTGAAGAAATCGATGAAGAAGCTGGCAGCTGCGATTAGTGGACTATTAGAACGCAGAGAAGAACTGGCATTTACAACTAATTTGTACGTCGAGTTCCTCGACCTTATGCGACTCATTAGCAAAAAATGCCAAGAGGCAGAACTTGAAGATCCCATGCCTTCCCATAGTTCCCTTCTTAGGGCTATGTTCAAGGATCTGTCTAATAAAAACATGCCTTCAAAGGTAAAGCGACGATTGAATGGAGTATACCGGCAATTCTTTCCTGGGGAGCATTTTCAATTGAACAAGAAACAAGGCAAAAAGACTAAGAAAGAGGCAGACAAGGCAGGCAATGACAATGATCAATGCATCTCCGCAACAAAGAAGCGCAAAATCAATGGCCATAGTTATACGAACAACGGTCGTGATGACGTAAATGGTGAAGAACCAGGAGAAGAAGAGGAAGGTGGGCTAGATATGGAGCAGGAAGAAGAGGAGGAAGTTGAGCAAACTGAAGAAATGGAAGAGTGATTCAAGAATCGCCATCTGAAAAATGTAAAGATCAAAATTTCAGCTAAACTTTCAATTTAGGCTGTATTGGAAAACTTTACACTATTTTTTGAAGAATAGTGATATTTTTGCATTCTCAAACCTGTGGTTGAGTCCCTTATGACGACAATACGAAATGAAAAAAAACGTTATCTTTTATTTTGTTAAAAAAAAAGTTTTGTTAACATATAACTGCATGATCATAGTAAAAATTTGCTCGAAGCCTGGATATCGACAAACCTTTCGTGCTTGTACGACATTATTGAATATCTCATACTGATGAAACAAATGTATGAAATTATATATATATATATATATATATATATATATATATTAGCACTAATAAATAACGTAATTCTAATCTGGGAAACAGCCTTATGAAGGCAAAGGTTTTCTGAATTGAAATGGTGCTAATATAATGTGCGATCTTGGTGAGCCTGAATTCTTCTATGCATCATTAAGCATGGACAAAACAGGAGCAGGGTTATTTTGTCATTATTTAGACAGCAGTGAATCATTTAAGCCATTCTGAAAACACGCTTATTGGACGAACTTCTAAAGTGGTCAACTATGAAAGAGGGCCTGGCCTATTACAGCTTTCTGTTGATGTGTGAATGAGTTTTCCGCCTTCATTTAATGCAAAATGAATGATTTGTTAATGCCGCAGAAACTGCCTCGTCTTAGATATGCATAAATTTATCAAACTGGATGTACATATAAAATGTTGTATCGTATTTGATTTTATGGTTGTTGTCATTGTACAAATTTAGGAGTCTTAGCATATTAACAAAGTCTAATAAATAAATTAATAAAAAGTATATAGTCATAAATGTGCTTCTTAAGTAGACGTTGAGGTATTACATACATATACATCTCTGATGTGGAAAACAGCCTTATATGTACAAATACGCCGGCAGAGTTGCTAAAGAAAATTTTTCAAGAGTCTTCAAGGGTCAATGTATTGTGATTATTTAAAACTAAATTACTATCATTAAGGGAGTTTCAGAGGTTGAAGTAAATGATAATTTGATGGTGCAAGATTCGGGCCATACGGCAAAGGCATAAAAACTATCCATCTAAGTTCTCTCAATTTTGGCTGGTTAGCTTGTCATGGTAAAATACGAAGCTTTTCTTCGAAACTTGTTTTTTTTACTGTTTTCTTAAGCAATTTTTTTTAATGGTTTATTGTAATATCGTTTGTCGTTGACAGTTGTGGTCCGAATCAATCGTCCTATCAGGCGGCAGTAGCTTATAGTGTAAAATTCTTCTCCAATCACATAACATTACCTCCTTTGGCGTCAGTGTAGGCTCTCCTGTGGATTACGGAGTGCATCTTTTTAATTTGTTTATTTGCACATTATTGTCATATGCGACGCGTTTTATCAATTGTGATCTTTAGGAATGACCCCACTTTGTTACGTTTCTGTGATATTCCACAGATAGAGATGCGATCGAGTAAATTTTTTGCGTCAATTCGTGCGGCATCGAAATATTGAGCTTTTTTTATAAGTAGCATTCTACAAATGGTTTTAAACCATTTGGTGGCGGGTGTTTAGTCTTTTGACAATGTCATGTGCACTCATGCATTGGTCTTGTTCAGCTTTCGCAATAGTTTCATCAACTTTTTCTATAATTCGTCGACTATGATGAAAACTGCTTCTTATAAGAAAGTTTCAAAACGAAAAGGACGGAACCATCTTTGAAACGTGTCCTCTTATAAACGCCACAATTTTTCTATGAGCCGAGGTAGCATCTGCATCTTTATTGTAGTAGCTTTCAGCAGTTTCACTCATCTTCAGTCGCTCTATTTTAGGCTTAAATAAAGGCTTTCTAATAACTCCGTACATTTACTCCAGCATCCAAATGGCACCAGCGCCAATCAGACCCATATTACCTGAGATTTTAAAGCCATCTTTTTAGAAAGATGGTTAACACTTTTTCGACAGCACAATATTTTATTCATTTAAATCATTTACTAAAATATCGTGCTTTGGTAAGTTAGATAGGGTTTCCAAAGATCTTTATGAAGATTCGACTAAACGTTACGGCGCATGCTATGCGCTGCAAATGTTTTACATAATAAATATAATTAAGGTAGTTACATTTTTTATCCGTCAGCTGAACATACAGATGAAGGGCAGCTAATCAGATTACATGTTTAGTTACTAGGTTTTTTCGTGAACACGCCGTTATGTCACAGAGTTACATGTACCGCTTTTCACTATGCATAGTCCTAAAAGCTATTTGGTATTATACGCTATGCATCCCATGTAGACACTGGAAAAACTGGTAATATGTGTTTTTATATTTATCATTTATTTGGGATGAAATCATGTTGCAGGCACCAGCGGTTCAGGCGAATTTCGTCGGCTTCCATTCGACCACTGCGCTCTTTCATTACAACCGTTTGAAAATCCGATGTGTACAAGCGAAGGTGTAGTTTATGACCTCGAAAATATTGCACCATTTATTAAAAAGTTTGGAATCGATCCCACCTCGGGAAAGGTAAGCTTGTATTTTGCTAGTCCAGCGTATAATAAAAGTTCGACATTCTAGTGCACATCTAGCATGAGTGAAAGGAGAAATGGGAAAAAGGCTTTAGGCTTGTTTGAGAATAATTATAAAAACCTGAATATATATATTTCTTATAAACATGTATTCATAGCACAGGTTTGCTCACTGTGTATTAAGTCAAAAGCCATTATAGTAGAGTTTAAGCATATATTGGTTGTAATTTCCCTTATAAAAAATGCGACTAGAAAAGGCAACATTAGGTAGTAATTAGAGAGGATCTGAAAGCGGTAAAAACTATATAAGCGCCCTTGTTCTGATACGCGGAGTGCCTCAAAATAGTTTTATTGTTAACATTTGAGAGTACCAAATATTTAAGTTGGATAATTATATAATTATAATAATAAAGAGAAAGCTTATGTTACAAAATCCAATATGACTTATCTAATCGTGTACACAATATATATATATATATATATATATATTATTCGGTTGTCATCTGTTGCATAAGATCTGTAATGGGTTTACTTTTGCCTGCTATACAAGCTTGACTTTAAGTAGGGTAAGTGACCTTAGCTAATCAAGCTTTCCGGTGCAGCGCCGTAATGAACGCGCTCAATTTTTTTTTTTACATTAACTAAGTTTTTTTGCAGAAACTTGAAGCAAAATCCCTGATTACCCTACACTTCAAAAAAAATGCTGATGGAATGTACCACTGTCCAGTATTGTTCAAAGTTTTCAATGAAAATTCACATATCGTTGCATTAAAGACGACTGGAAACGTGTATTCGTATGAAGCTGTTGAGCAGCTCAACTTCAAAGCGAAAAATTTCAAGGCAAGTTTACTTAATCATAAAAAGTTGTTAATATGAAGGGTAATACCAGTAGGATTTTAAAAATGTTCGAATGAAGTATCCCTGACACCTTTTTCTTGCTTTACTGACATGTTTAATTATCTAGAGTCAAAAAAAGGTGCATGTTTTCCTTATCTTACAAGATACGACCGATCTGCTAAAGAAAGTACAAAAAGTATTTTCACATATCGGCAGACTACGTGGTATTACAATATTACCGGTTGTGCCCATTTTGGCCTACAAAGTTAAGTCTTGAATGTGCGTATGCATTATTTTAGGATATATGTGTACATTTAGATATAAACCAAACTGACCTTAATTTCGCCCAAAGAGGCCGCTAACTCTGATGTCATTATGCAATTGCTTGACATTTTTACAAGTATACCGATTCGCATGATAAACTGTACTGTGTAACTTAGCTTACGATATAAAGCAAAAAATTCTGGCAACCCTATTTGTTTCCACAACATAAAAATTAAAGTAGCACGTGTTAGCATAAGTTGCCTTACCATCACGTTGTTGGTTTAAATAGTTTTTTGCTAATTGTGTTTAAAGGATCTTCTCGATGACTCACCCTTTACACGTGCTGATGTCATTCATCTTCAAGATCCACAGAATCTTGAAAAATTCAATTTGTCAGCGTTTTACCACCTAAAGGTAGTCCTTATTTATACATAGTTTTCGTTTAATTGTTACTTGGTATAATACTGGTGTAAAGTCCCCTGTTTTTTTATAGATCGTTATTAGAATCATTAAAATAATAAATTTGCATGAATAGAGAGCTCGTCCGAGTTAATCTCAACTGAGTGATAATATAGCGAATATAGCTTATATACTCGATGTCGAGTCAGAAATGAGAAGTTTTGTGAGAATTGCTCCGATCATTAACTACATATCTGTAGAAGAATCTATTGAGGTGACTTATTTAATATGCTTAAATAATATAACGAAGTAATAAATAATGCGTGATTTTACTCTGTATTAACTTATAGAACAATCTTCGTCTTGAAGATGAATCTGCGAAAAAGGATCCACGTGCGAACCTTAAACATATCAACAATGAGACTCGAGATATTCTCGATACCCTCGACAAGGAGCACAAGGTACAAAAAAATACTTATACCCAACAAAGCTATTGTTAGAGTTCGCAAGAAGTATAGTATCAGCATAGTACATATTTTTCTAGATGTAAAACAAATATGTTGTAAAAGCCTTTTTTAGATAGCAAGCATCACAAAAATGGGCAGCAATACCTGTGTGTGCATATATGTTGTATAGTTATTTTGTTACTATTAGATTAATTTCGAAAGTTTTTAGGAAAAGCTAATTTTCGGTTTATAAAATTTTAGCCTCCGGCAGCGAAAGTCGAATCCGGATCCGAAAAGCCTGCAAGGGACCGATTCAATGCCGCTCATTTTTCTACAGGTGCTGCAGCAGCCAGTTTTACCTCAACGGCCGTAGATCCATCCACAAGAGTCGAGGCAGGTAAGCCATCACGTGGCAGATGAATTGTGCTAACAAAGCGCGTGCAGAACAACAGAAATACTCAAAAAAGTTGGATATGAAAAAAATTTCATGCCGCGTGTTATTTTCATTACTGCAAATGTTTAGCTTGTGAATATATGAAGAATCGTGAAGCGAATTCATTCAATACATTCACTCAGTACATATATAGGCACCCTAAAAAACAGATGTACGTTTTTATTGTTCAGCTATATTGGAGGACGACGTCGTCCGATATTCTATGGTCAAGAAGAAAGGCTATGTTCAATTGACAACAAACCATGGCAACCTTAACCTTGAGTTGCTCTGTGATATCGTTCCCAAGACCTGCGAAAACTTCATCAAGCTTTGCGAAAGGGAGTACTATGATGGATCTATATTTCATAGATCTATTCGAAATTTTATCGTAAGTATTGTCATGAGGTATAGTGGATATCTCATTTCTTTAATTTATAGCATAAATTATTTTTAGTACCATTTAGAAGCCTTTGAATTCCAGTAAAGCGGAACATGCGGCGTTGCGGAAAGTAGGTCTTCATTATGTGTAACCTTTTTAGCTTCTTAAAAATACATACAAAAAAAAGATACAAACGCAGTTTCGACTGGACAACGACCTGTATAATTGAGCTTCCGCAAGATTAAATACTTCCACAAATAAGATGCAACTTTTTTTGAAGTAACTAACCACATAAAAGAATTGCGAAAACATTGACCTACACAGATTTATTTTTAAACACAATGTGCTAATTATGAGATTTAAACCTGGCCTGTTTTTAGCTTCAAGGCGGAGACCCGACAGGAACAGGTCGAGGTGGCGAATCAGCCTGGGGCGAACCATTTTCGGACGAATTCAAATCGCATCTAGTTCACCAAGGCAGGGGTGTTCTTAGTATGGCCAACTCCGGACCAAACACAAACAAGTCTCAATTGTGAGTTTTCCTTTGCTGTTTATTTCAACCTCTTAATCATTCTACGCATTGGTTCAGGTTGTTGCTGATTATTTCTTATACCGAGAACGCATGACATATCAGTGCTTTCATTCAGGTGTCCCGCAGCATACCTATTTAGAGCTGACTATATTTTGTAGTCAAGCAGTCAGTCCCTATATCAGTTAACATCGTATAACTTCCAAGTAATCTGTAGATATATATTGAACAATACTAAATTTATTCAGCACAAAAAAAGGATAAAGAGAAATATTTTAGTTCTGATGCTGTATACTATAAGCAACCTGCTTATACCAGTTTTCAATTTTTCACTTAAAGAAATTCTCTGTATATTTTTAACAGTATGTTACTAACCTAATCATTTAATCTGTCTATGAGACTAGCTTAATGGAAGTGGATAATAAAAGTAGTACCTAAATTTTAGTTTAAAAAACCTTAAAATTTAGTTTGAAAAAACAAGGTAGTAAAATGAAAAAACCTTTATAAAGCAATATAGAGACTGAGTTTATGAACATTATATTTTGATATTTGCTCTTCTTTTGTGACGAAAGTTTTAAATTAAATCGAAAAACATAACTTCAACGTAACATTTTCCTTAAAATACTTTTCAGCTTCATTACATACCGGTCATGTAGACATCTCGACAATAAGCATACCGTATTCGGGAAGGTAATGTCTTCATATTATAACTTCGAGTGAATTATCGATTTCTATTAAACATGAAATATCTGCTTGGTGCGTACACGAAACTGCTCAGTTAATACGTTTTGTATAACGTGACCAACTTTTATGTTATCAATTTCTACTTTTTAACGATTTAAAATATCATATTTTTTACATTCACAATCCGTTAGTGCTATTATTCATACAAAAAAGCAAGACGAAATTCTAGAGATTAGACAAATAGCTACGTAAATTCTAGATACCATGTTTCTCAGTCTACAAGTGAATCGTTTAGATTTTCGTTAATATATTTATTGGCCGTTACGAGCGAATATGACATACTTTGAAATTGAATTACTTTTGAATTAGTTAAGCTAGAACGATTTTTTAATGTGTTAGGACTTCTACATGCCCCTATATTTAATATTCGCATTCCGATATATAACATCTCTATCTATGGCTTTCTTAAAGTAATTCGATAGTGAAATATGCTTGTTTACCAATAACCTTTTTCTAAGCATGTCTCGTGATCACACGAATTTGGATCGGGAAAATCGGCAGGTTAAGCCAACGCAGGGTACTACTTTGTTCAATTCAGAAAGTCGTTGAGGTGCAGAGTGAAGTCTGACGTTATTATGAAGTAACCACACTGCGTGCCTTCGATTGCCATGTCTACGATTTATGAGTCCCTTGAAGAACGCAAAACAGCGAGCTGCATTAATTGTTTCATTTTTAGCGAGCATCTCATACAAGCAGGTGTCTCTGGCTTTCACTGTAGGTGCTACCATCACCTTGGTCCGAATCTATTGGACACTGCTAGCGGACTTGATTTTTTTTCTAGACCGACGCCATTCTGTCGCCTAGTCTCTCTTCAACTGGGTATTTATCGACAATACCTCGTCAACAGCGACCATGTGTTTCGGGCGAATTTTTCGTTGATTAAAGTTTTGAAAATTGCACGTGGAATTCATTACATGTATTCCAACTAGCCCGGAGTCAATTCAGGATATACTCATTTTTATTCAGTTTCCGTATTTCCAGTATTTATATAATTCTATGAGACGTATGAAACGCTAACTTTGCCTGACAAAGTCCTCAGACTCTAAGCTCTGCTTTCGTGAAAAGCCTCTTCGATTGCGGCACTGCGTGCTTATTTTTGTGGCCCCGGCATCTAGTCAGCTTTTGCTTGGCCTTCAAGACTCCCGTCCTTTTTGCTCGGTACGTTTGTACCGTATATATATATACACTGTGGGTTCGCTTAAAACTTCCTTGCGTAATATATTCGCCAATCTTCGATGAATTTCTGAAGCTCTGTGGCTTTCGATTAACAAGATCTTAACCAATAGAGGCTGATTTTCGAGATTAAAATATATTTTTCCTTCTAAATTCATTTCTTCTAAAGTAAACTCAAGCGGTTTCAACTCACAATTTACTGGAAGACGAGAAGTCACATTAGCAGTAATGTTTCGCCTGCTAGCGGCGTGTAGTTTAAAAGTTATTTAATTTCTTAGCTAGCCGAATTCGTTTGCAACAGCCTAATAATACATGATACTAGTTTTTTATTTTTTTCTAGGTGGTTGGCGGGTTGCCAACGCTGCAAACGATTGAGGAGATCGAAACTGACAATAAAGATCGTCCGATTGAAGAAGTTCGCCTAATTAAGGCAACAGTATTTGTAAATCCGTTTCAAGAAGCTGATGATGAAGTTGGTAACATTTTATGCTTATCTTACGATATTATGGTTAAATCAGTGGCATAAAAAGGTTGCTTTCTAGTTATAAAGGAAAACACTATTTTGAGTCCTTTCATATCCAATATATAGTTTAAAAAGCAGGCAAACTACAATTCATTGTCCCGGTTAAGCTAAACTACATTGGAAATATTAGTAATATTGCTAGGTAAATATTGTTGCAATAGTGTTAGAAGCTGGTGCGATTAGTGGATATTTCAGCACTGAGTTCTGTTGAAACTTAACTGTATTTCAGCACTGAGTTCCGTTGAAAACTGTTTTAACTTTTAGCTGGCGGTGTTTGGGATTCATTTTTTTAAGATTCATTTTATCTCAGCCAGCGATTTTGTCAAACTGATTTGACTTTTGTGTGTTCTGCATTGTTGCTGAAAATAAGCTTGCGAAAAAACGTGATGAGGAAAAAGCAATTCAAGAAGGTGAAGAGCTGAAGGAACGTCGTCGAGAAAACAGCAAAGTTAAATTAAAAACTTTTTCGACTGGTGTTGGAAAGTATATAAATCCGGAACTCAAGTAAGTTGCATTCAATGCCTCTGTTCTCAATCGAGTGCGCTATTTTGATATTAAAAAGTATATAGCTGTTGCTCAGCATTAGGCCGCTAGAAAACCTGGAGAATAGGTCTGTTATATTTATCTTTCTTCCTTGGAACAGTTCGTATGCTTGAGTATTATAAAAGCTTTGCGTATAATTCACCCGAAGTATAAGTATCTAAATTTATGTTCCATACATGAGGTGTGTTATATTTCTTTAGAACAACAAAGCTTCACTCTAATAATACATTTTCGGTAATTTTTAGAAAAAAAACCTTCGCAAAGGCATTACAAGAGCCGATCCCTTCAGTCAAGAAACAAAAGACATCCGGTAACTTTGGAAGTTTTTCGGATTGGTGAGGAATTAATCAGAAGAAAAGCACCAAATAGTATAACAATGGCGCTTTTGTATTTTTTTTGGTGTTATAGGCTTTAACAAGTAATCGAACGTAGTTCTCAGAAGCTCGTGTGTGGTTTCAAAATTATTATATATTAATCACAATATTTACCCCAGATAGTTGAGAAAAGAATTGGTAAAGAGAAAGCAGGCTACCGATTTAATTGAGTATTAAAATTTAGTCGAATAATTTAAAATCGATAGTTCTTCTAGATGAAAAACAAAAAAATGTGTTTATTATTTCTATATAAAAATGTGCATACGAATATATTAAAATTATTATAAAGTTATATACAGGAGTGATAAGAACTGTAAATAAGTTAAATTAATGTACGTTAATAAATCGAAATGCGTGCTGCGACTAAAATATGTGGTTACTTTAATAAATTAAATTAGTATTGGTTAATTTTCATCAAAAATGAACAGCATGAACAGGTCTTGAAACAATCTTAGCTAAAAATCGGGATATTTTGGAACATACAACTTAAAAACAGTAACAAAAGTGTAACGATCGTTACGGGATCACAAGGCAATACGGTTACGGATTCACGATATTGTTATTTCATATATGATGAATACACACGTTACCTTAAAAACATTCGCTTTCCCTTTGTGCTCACGAAACTTTGCATTGTTTTTTTTTTTTGAAATGTTGTTTTTCTTTATGCTACTGCTTCACGACGAGACTGACCATGAGTTGAACTGCTTAAAAGCATGAGTTTTGGAAAATTCGATACCAAATTGAGTCTCAGTGATACTTGGGGTCTTTTTCGCCAAGCAACGAAAATGGCCATCATTTTTTTTGGTGATGTCCCCCTCCTGGTAATGGTAACGTAAATTTTCGATAATTAGGATGTAATTACCTAACCTAAATGCATGCTCTTTGCGCAGGTTCATTCGGAAGTACCTAGTAAAACCAAGAAAAAGGCCAACGTAATCTAACCTGGTGAAATAATTAACTATTTATCATAGGTAATTGACGACGACGCAGTTATCATATAATTGGGTCTATCAATGATAAGCATTGCTCATGCATTTAGATTTTCTTAACAAAGATAATTCAGTTAGCCTTTTCTGTTCTAGAGACAAAGACTTCAGTAGAATACGGAAACATTCACATCGAATTTACAACTCGGATTTTTACTACAGTACATGTCGTTTTGTACTGATATCGATATGATAGTAGAGTATGGTTGCCATCGGAACTAATGAGACATTACAATAAAAAAATCTTATAAAAGGTCGATAACGAATACTCACTAAACACTTACACATTTTTTTGTATATATATATGTATAAGATACATAAATGTATCTTACCGTTGTTCCTAACCTAATGAAATCCTAATGTAGTTCCTAATGTACCTAACCTATGTGAAAATGGTGGCCAGCCACTTTTCCCGCCTATCACCTTACCTTTTGGCAGCTATTTCATCAGTCTGTTCTGATATGATCGAATTTGATTCGCGTTACAGATAGTTTAACTTTTCAACTGACACTTATTAGGCATTCACTCATAGAAATACTCGAAGACAGTTCACTTCATCGTTACAGGAGGTTTTTGCTGTTTTCACTCAAAAATAAAAATACGTACTACATTTGCGCTCAGTTCGTCGAAGCCTTGCGTCAAGAAAAAAACCTCTTCACAAAAAAACACCGGGTTCAGTTGTCATTCTCGATGATTTTTGATCTGAAAACTGAAATTTATACATATATGTTCACTTCGTCGAGAATTTTCGATTAGTGCCAAAAACAACCCCACCCTATATTGGCAAAAAAAGTTTAATTTCAGTCCCGTGCGCTTTAAGCTACCATCGCTGAAAAAACCGTTCAAAATTCCTTCCAGAGGAGTTTTTGCTTAACAGTCACGTGCGGAACACGGATGTCACGTTCGATTTCTTACTCTAAAAACGACGGAGTACTCATTTTAGACGTTAGAAGCATGCAATGCCATTTTATGTAACAACTGATAGTAAATAATTTCCGTTTCCACATAAAATGTCATGCTGAGGGTTCAGCCTTCAAACGGCATAGTTCAATAGAAAACTGGCATTGGACTATAAAAACGTGTATAGAGTACTTCGATTCAGCTCATCGAGGGCTTTCAACTAAGAGTAAGAACAATTCCCACCTTTACAAACCTTTATGTAAATAGTCGGTTGCTCTTTTGTTAAAAGAAAAAAAATTGTCACTCATCGAAATATTGTCTATCTTAGCTTTTACAAGGCCCTTGCAAAGCAAGGAACTAATTGCATTATGTCCCCCATGAGCGAGAAAAATTGCTTGCTCCGAGAAAAATATCTCAACGCCTAAGAAAATTATCTGAGGTAGTTTAGATTTTATTAATCGTGAATTATTTAAACAAAAAATCTCCAGTTCACCGCTAAATTGATAAAAGTAAAAAATCGAAAATTTACCTTGTAAATTTAATTTTGCACCCATATCATTTTATAAATTCACAACAGTTGCCGCGCGAATAACGAAAAATGTTTAAAAAAATCATTAAAATTACGTCCTATAAAAAAAATCCCTTAGGAAAAAATATTCATTCGATCGGCTTGATCTTTGGTGCAGATTTTTTCAAAATTAGACTTTTGAAGAAAGGAAATAGCCTAGTTTGAATCCGAAAAATAAACAGCCAAGCACAGAGTTTTAGTAGTATTGATAGATCTATTAACTGTGTTTTACATCCAGCGCCGAACAGTTTTCTCTTAGGTTTTAGCTTAGCTTTTGGTTTCCTTAATTAATGTATGTTTATATAGTAGTACATATTAATCCGTGTCGATCGGTTACATATCGTTTACCTGTTTGCAAACTCTCAGGCGTTTTTCGACCATTACACAATTACTTCAGCACCTCGGAACTCAACCTATAATCAACTGACTCAGCTTTACCTGGCTCAGTAAATGGTTTTACCTGTTTATAGTAGATCCCCGCGAAATAATTTCGCTGTGATCTTCAACTTTGGGTTGGAACCAAACATCTCGACACAAAATTATTCCATATCGTAACTTCTCATTTTCTCCGTTCTTAGTTGTAGCTCAAAACATTTCACTCAACCACAATTTATGGGAAAATCAAAAACTGGATTCTATATATGTTTTTTATGCGCTTGCAAAAGCATCCACTAGGCATAAATACTGTTATTGTTGTCCATCACATCATTCTCTGAAAAGAGTTTTCCAGCGAAGGAGTTCAAACGTTATCCGTCTTTGTAGTATCTGTTATTGTTAAAAATTTTATACTTATGAATAATCAGTAAGAAGTAGCGATTTTAGTCAGCCACTCTTGAAATCTTCAAAGGACGATACATCTGCAAATAGTCCCTGAAACCTCAGATTTCGAATTTTGGATTTCATTTAGCAATCTAAATTGCTGGAGCGGCTTCCTTATTAAACGACATTTTACGAAGCGCTGCGGTTAGAGATGTCATTTGCGAATATAGGTTCTCCATTACAGAACATACCTGGAAGAGATCCACATGTAAATAAGAAGTCACGAACAGCGCTGAATGCAAGATGTATTCTCAATATTATATTTATATGCTACGGCGATTATGAGCATTTGCTGACTGATTACCTTCATGGGCGAATCAAGAATGATGACGGTGTTCGTGAACGCGTCGTAGGAGAGATCGAATGGACGGTAGATATGCGTACGTACCCATTCCCTGAGAACAACATAGAGTATCGAATTTACAATTAAATTATCTGCAATAATTAGCTATTTAGGTAATCGAATAATTGTACGTTCATGTACTCACGAGGTCTTAGCTCGGGTTCAGGAACGTCAAAATATTAAAAATATAAACATTTCACTTAATATAATCAAATTTGGTTTGAATTTGTCTTATTATTCATTATACTTGATAAGGATAACTACGAGAAAGGTTCTTCGTGCGTGAGTGCACGACTAAGTAGTGCATTACCTAGTCGTGCACTTTCACCGGAGTTCTCGATATGTATGAAGTAAAACATACCGGAATTTACTTTGTACGTCGCGGAAACTCTCGGCGAGAAAATAAGTATCTTGGTACTCTTGATCTTGATATTTCTGAAGTGAAGTTGTCTGTGGATCGAACGGTAGGACTGTTGGCCGTGAGGACAATGCATGCTGAATTTCTCCGATCGACGATAGCAAACCTGCTCCGTATGCACGTACCTTATCCCCTTCTTTGCAGAGTCCAAACTCCACCGTGAACCAGTATAACTAATACAAATACCAACCATTTGTTAGCATATCAACGGACCATACGAAACTACAGAACAGCGCAATTCTTCCTCTAATATTCTCCGATTTAAAGAATAACATCAACATCTCACTTGCATCAAACTGTTAATATTGGTTGAAGTTAACTGATATTACTTGACCAAGTTTAGATATTGAATGCATTGGATCACTAACTGTTGCAAGTTTTTCTATGTCCTCGTCGCTTACTCCAAGAGACGCCAGACCGATTTCCTGGGAGAACTGAGCGAATTGCGGGTCCGCAAACATCGGAATGTGGCCTATCAGTTCATGGATGCAGTCCGGTTCTGGCGAATGATCTGGGCTTGACGGATGTCGTGTATACTGAGTACACTGCGCGGAGGAATATGAAAAGCGACACAAAAATATAACATGGTAGGATATGCACGCAAACTTGCACCACCCTTTGTCGTAGAAACTGTTTCTCAGACTTGAAATCCTATTCGTTAAGCACGAGTAAAGTTTTGATTCGTAATTAACGACTAGCGACGCTGATTATGACAAAATATAAATTCAATTATTATAACAGCAAAACATTGCCCTGATACACGTGGCCAGTAATAATATAAAGTACAAACTTTCCTATATTATAATATTAGAGTTTTGCTCATTCAAATTGTAATTTACCCTTTGTTTCAATAGCTGTTTATGCAATGATCTGGTACGATTGTTTACACGGTGACTAACACATTTTTTTTGCCGTAGATGTCCTAACAGGTTTCGTATCCACTACTTACTCGCAGTTAGTATTTTAGTAGCTACATTTCTAGAGACATCAGCAATGCAACCTTTTTCAAAGGATCATTTTCTATCGTACCTGAAAAACGCGGAATGCGAGCGAAGCGAGGAAATCTCTTGCCGTCAATAGGCCAGATGCGGGACGAAGTCGAAAACCGCTTCGTTCTAGAAGTAAAGATGAAAGATGTGTAAATAAATGACGCGCTTCATATTAATTTGTAACTCTATATATCTATTGAATAGATAAACCAAAGAGGTCAAAGTAGACTTGCAGATGAAGCAGGCGGTCAGAAAAGGCATCTGTTCAGGACTTCACGATGTATACAATAGGCAAATTACGGTGACTTATATCCCACTTCCTTGTTGATTTAATTTGCGTCAGCAAAGACTTGTTGAAAATTGCTTTAAACTACCTCAGAAGTTTTAAACATCTTACCTAAGATTTCTATGAATAGACTAATCTGTATGTTTACTTCACCGACGAATATAAAGTTGAGGCTATAAAGAAGTAACGCACCAAAATCAACGTTAGAATGTGACCTCAAGTAAGCAATGAAGCAATATATATAAATAACTGAATGGAACTATTCATCTTCAGAGTGAATGTCATTAGGTAGCCAAAGTAGTGCTATTACCTGTCTTACCACCGAAATAATAAAGCTTAAAGAAAATGTTTGAAGAAACTTGATTTACTTTTAAGAAAGTCAGACACCGTCTGAAGCTGTGGGATGGCATGTACGCCGTAGCCAAGTTCCTTTTCAAGGAGACGGATACCACTGTTGAACTCTGCGCACGCATGAGTCGGAGCCAGCCTTTTCACCTCACGGTAGACGAAGGCCCTTTGATCATGGCCAACAAGAGAAACACGGTTACGACTCAGCTATGCATGCAACGCTCTAGTGACTAAACGTATAAACTTGTCTAACTATTATTTATTATTAATTACTCGATCATAAAATTGTATAAATTGTAGCAAATACATGAAATAATTAATACTTGGGAGTGAAATATGAGCAAAGTGTGGCAGCGTTTAAAAAAGATGTTTTTAAATCTAAACTTGGTTTTATGTTCTTACCAGGTCTTTATTTCGTCGTCAGTGTATTCAGCATTAGGAATGAGCTGTCCCCTAAAGATGCAAAATATTGAAATTAAGTTTATCTTCTATTGTGTGGTTAGCAGCTAAGCATTTGTGTAAGTTTCTTTATGGTCTTGTATGTTTATGGAGAAGGCGCCACGTCACGCTTACGTCTAAGTAGGTGCGTAACTGATTGCACTGCGTTCTTAAAAAACGGCTTAAAGGAGTACGTTTCAATTGGGAAACGAAGCCGGAGAAACCCTGATTAATATTCGTATTTATTAATCATTAATGGGCTTAACAAACGTATCCGCTGAAGTATCCGCCTATGTACCAATATATAACGGACTAAGAAACTCACAAGCTGAAGTTCAGATGCGATAATTCAGGCATGAGTGATAATTATTTCTACCTGTTTATGTGCTGTGCAAAAGCTATCGTTAAAATAGTCTGCAAAGAAAATTTCAGCGATTTTCAGATAACGGTAGAATGAGACTTTGAGATAATGTTATACGCAAATCGCAATGGCTGGCGGAGTAATATTCGCAAATTATATTTTATATGAATTACAGAAATTATATTTAGTGAGCAATGGAAGATAGAACACTGTTCAAGCGGTACCTAAAGAATTGATTTAAATGTCTCTTCTGCAGCATCAGCATCGACGAAATACGGTTATTGTAATTTAGTACAGCATGTTGACTTATGACTCAAAAAGGTGCATGACATAATTGAGGACATGACTTACGCTTTTCATCTAACCGATACACTATCAGTAATCTGGGTGAGTAAAAGTTGTTTCATCCTTTATGGATCTATCCCTATGGATCTTCTTGTGGATCACGAACTTCGTTTGATCTGTCAGAAATATCATTAGGTTTGGTCCAACTCGAACGGAGCATGACAGTCAAGGATCTCTAAATGTACGTAGGTACTAAGACATCCTTTATACAATTTAACCCGAATGGTATTTTGGTTCGGGTAGACCCATAAAAGAGGAACATTGTTTGCTCATGGAAGTGTCCGAAGAGTGGACAATTGTTAGCAAGCCTTAGAAGATACCGTACTCTTTCTACGAGAAAGACTACCTTTCTCAGTCGATTAGACATAAAATAGATTTGAATGGATTCCTGTTCTTACTCTTTGTAGTCGAACGCGATCTCCGCAATACGTTTCCGTCTTGCTCGATATGCTGTGTCGTTATAGCCCTAAAAATAGGACAAGAAACGGCGCTATCGTTGATATATATCATACACACATCCCTTGCATGGAAGGTCGTGTCACACAAATTGCCCCTCAAGCATGCGTTTCCCATATAGAAAGGAAGGCCCGCAAAGGTATTTATTTTTTTTTTGCTCAATCATCTGTGCAATATATTACTAGTCCTATAACGGAACTAGGTACATAACCTACCTACAAATAAGTGCAGGTGCTAAATAAGAGTGCAATAAGTGCAAATAAGAGAAGGTGAGGCTTAATGGAGCGAAGTTAGCATTATCATAACAACAGGCGCCATAGTAAAGAAAAAAGTTATACCGATTTATTTTTCCGTCTGTGCTATTAAGGTAATCAAAAAATAGGCCCAGTGCAATTTATCTATTTTCAGGAAAATATGAGTTGAAGACAGCGTGGTAAGGTTATACTGACTGCTAGAAGTTTCGTGCGAGCCAGTAAACCATTTGGCAATGGTAAAGAGAAAACGCTTTTTTTTAGGAATAGCTGTGATTATGGCTAGCGAAACGCGTACCTATAAATCATTTACCGCTAAGGCAGGTAGGTTAAAGGTTTTGATTTGTCTGTTATAGGTGTTGTGTCAAACTAGGTTTTGAATGGTCGCAATAGTGGACCATCCAGGAGTTGCATTATGTTCGAGCGGAAAAGAGGAATAGTAGCAATAACGTGTGCACCCCGCTTCAAAGTCAATCGAATTGGGTTGAAGCCTGTATTACTATAGTCCCTATGCTGATTCTGGTATCAGTAGTTATACATGATAAATTCTTATGATCATGATTAACTGCAATGTTGAAAAGTGTTATTTTGCCAGAGCGATACGTTATGCCAATGAAATCACGTTTTTTGAAGAACAATCACGAGCAACACGTTGTTCACAACAACGAGCACAACACTACAATGTCTTAGTTTAAGCTAAGTTATACTCTCAAGCCAGCTATGTAGTTTTTTTTTTCTTAATTTCTTTGTGAAATCACCTTAAATGGCATTCGGTTTTATTTATATTCAGATTGTAATGGCCCATGGAAACCCACGTCATTCTAACGTAAGGATTGATTTTTAAAACGCTCAATTTCCTTTCAATTTGTCTTCGAAATTGTAGCTTTGAGCGACGCGAAGTCCACGAAGGTGGTTACTTGGCTTCTTTATCGTTCAACGAAAATTTGATGAAGCGCGAAAAATATCTTAGATGTCCCATGTGGTCAACATTTTCATAGAATCACAGTTTTATCCTCGCACCATTATGGTGAACAATGTATTGGCCACAAAGTAAATCGACATGAAAAAAAAAAACATGAAATATTGAAATTTAGGACGCCACATTTGTATCGAGTAGGTATTCATGTAAATAAACAATACATTTAGAGAACTTCCTTTTGAATTTGTATATTTTTTAGAAATAAAAGTTCTGTGTACCAAGCTACTATCTTAAGCATATTTGCGGCGATAAGAAACATCATGGTTTTTGCACTATTTAAGCATGCACGATATCCTTGACGTGTTGTTCCGTGTTATAACCAATCGTGCATTAGTCGGTAGATTCTTATAGTTGTCATGAGAGACATTTTACCAGGAACGAAATGTACTTTCCGCGCACTTACCGGGTGATCAGAGTCAAGATCAGGCTCGAACTTAGTGAGTACGTGTGTACAGAAGTCCAGATCGCTGATGTGCAGCGGGAACCAAATATCTAGACAATAACAGCATACGAGACACCACATGAGATCAGTGCAATCGAGAAAGGTGGTTTGATACGATAGTGAGAATATAAAAATGCTAACATTTGAATAAGGTTGCAAAATATTCTGATGTTTGCTAACCACACATATCAGTATTAGTTGCACCGTATGTATATGGCTGGATGACCAAGCTGCAAGGTTACCGGCTGTGATGAGCATTTGGTGAAAAGCGTGAAGGGTATTGCGTTCCCATTGAAATAAACTACTCGATGCCTCGGCGATGGATTGCGACCTCAACGATAACAGCGGCCGTCTACGCCTGGTTATGCAAAAGTCTATTCGCGTTTATTGCTAGATTTTTGCCAGGCGCAGCACAGTATTGGTTTGAACTGATTGTTGAAGAACAGAGGGAAGTAGGACGAGCTCAACGCCGTTTATGTGACCTTTTTCTACTGGAAGCGCTACCTGATACAACGAGATAATGGGCGCCCTTTAATTGAAATAGAAAAGACTTGTACGCATCCACCGAAAGGATACGATGTCGGAATTCGAGGCGCTTTAAAAAGATGTCAAAGAATGGCATCTATATGACACTTTCGTAAATCATCTCACTGCAGTTCAATTTCCGCGTCTTGTAGCCTTTGCCAAGCTTGCAAGCAAGTTATCGAGTGCAGCGATTTGTAACTGAAGCGAACCATTGGCAAGGTCGGCCGAACCTTACAATAAGTGTCCACTGTGGTGTGCAGGGCGCCCTTCATGCCAGACACTCCAGTGCTAACAGTATCCAAATTCAACGCGCGAGTATGAACCAGAAAGAAAGACTTGTTTTGGATCCAAAGCTTCTAACCGTTTTCGCCATGGAGTTCATTTATCTTAAGGTGGTCGGTATGAAGGGGGTGTAGTTTGGGCACCTTTGCCTAAGCAAGCTAACAGCTATTAAGCAAGTTATCGAGGGATATGCGCGCTACAGGCGTGACCTAGCAGACGACGAAAAAAGCCCGGTTTAAAAAAACAAAGCGCGCGCAACGTTAGGAATAAAGGGACGACCTTGTTACAGCAAACTCTGGGCGGCTGTTTATATATATATACGAACCGTCTCTGCTTATTAACGTGCACTCGTAGCTGTTAGCTAATTGATTAATGAAACGTATAATGCGCCAACGATTTCCATTTGACAAAAGTACAACTATTAAGGTTGAACGAAGCTTGTCTTTGCAATAGACAGAAGATAATCAATCGAAATAGCATATTCCATCTAAAACAATAACCTTGGCGCTCGCAAACAGTCTATCGTAGCATTGCAGTGACAATTCTTTCTTCGGGGGGCAAATATATTGGAATTACTGCAAATTCATACTGTCGCTTAAACTGTATTCCTAAGTGTGGTATTTTGAAATGTCTAATTCAGAAAGTCTACACCTACGTGACAATGGATAACTTTTTTGTAATGTAAAAAAAAATTTGCCTTTTCTGAATCGAAACTGAAAATCTGTTTATAATAGCAATCGCAATGTGCTGAAACTTAATTTGTTGTACTAACCATTCGCTTCAATTAAATAAAAAAATTATAAACTATAAAATTCCGGATGGAAAACTATAACATACCTCCGGCGACAGCGGTTGACATCTCCTTAATAAAGCGCAGATCTCCGAGTTCTTCAGAGGCAAGAT
The DNA here is from genome assembly GCF_002443255.2 of Varroa destructor. Classification (NCBI taxonomy): domain Eukaryota; kingdom Metazoa; phylum Arthropoda; class Arachnida; order Mesostigmata; family Varroidae; genus Varroa; species Varroa destructor. The sequence goes on from NW_019211459.1 coordinate 27,266,085, forward strand.
ACTTAATAAAAGTAAGCAGATTTTGCCGTGGCATGTTGTCCAAAGTGAGAAAAGCTTCGTGCAGGACTGGTCCGGAACCGCCATCACCTTGTCCTGGTTGGCGTGTTTCCAGGTGGCTCACCTTTCCTTGTTGCGCCTTATATAAACAAAAAGGTCAATTAGTACATCCTTTTTTCCTAAGTCGATATTGCGAAAATCTGTTGCATTATATATAAATAGTCATTGGCCAGTCAAATAATTTTTTTATATGTAAAAGCTGCCTCCCTCTGCGCTTTAACGATAGCACAAAGTGTCGCTAGAGGAGCATCTTTAAACTGCAGTGGCAGGAGGGACGTTTACTGAGACTAGTATTTTTATCAGTACACCCTTAGTCCCCGCCGCGATTCGGATCGGCATGCTCCGAACGAATTGTCGCAGCACCTCTGCTACACCCTGATCCTAAAGTCATACTTGGAGCATTGTGTTCTTGAGTTGCAAGACAGTCGTGATACGCTCCGCTGACTTGCCCATTGGTAAAAAGCCATACGTTTGCGATCAGAATCGTGTTAAGTGAACTATCAACGACAAATATCTTCGAGACACACTTTGCCATATGACAGTGATTTGTCATACGTGAACATGTAGTTTCCGTTCAGCCCCTATTCTTGTACCTTGGGCAGCATTTTTCCTCTAAATTACCCCCTGGCGCAGTTAAGAAATCGGGCTTTTCGTATGACGGCTAAAATGAGCCTGCCTGCTTGCGGGCGTTCTCGATTTTTGTTTCTTATTTTTTTTTTTGGTGACATCACATCCTTCACCTTTTTGGCTACATCGTCAACTGCACACTCCTATACGAGTACGCTGCTCTTCCGTGAGGCCTTTTCTTCATTTCATTCTAAGCTCATGTATAGTCCCAACAGCACGGCTATCACTAGAATTCGTTTCAAACTGCCATCGAATAGAGCAGAGAGACGACAACTTCTGCAATGCATCTTCCGTGAACGGAAAGAAGACCAAATCGGACACCTGACTTGTGTGGAATGATTTGAACATTCATACACATCTTAGTAAATGCCTTTCCTCTTACGGATATTCGAATGTGCTTCTCTAGCGACAGTGTCTTCATATGTGTCATAATTGTAACATAGGAAAACGACAGTTCTCACATAAAAAAATACATGTGTATATTTAGTTAGAGTTCGGATATAACAGATTCGTATAAAGATTCCCAGATGACCTTATTCAATGGGTTGGAATTGTCAAAAAAGTGTGTTCTAAAGTCACATAGCTTGTTTAGTGCTTGTTTTGACCTAGATGAGTGACATTTCTGCAAAAATGCTCGCAAACCACTTGATTTCCATACGTTTTCTGTCTCTGTTGTGCAGTCTGCTGCATTACCTAAATGTATGCTTGATAAATGCGTTTGACAAATGGTAAACTGCTCACTATTCAAGTGAACTTTGAGTACGAGTAATGAATTGAAGACAGCACCCTATTGATGTGTTTTTCGATGAGGGTCATCATCAGATTTGAGCAGGGTTGTACCCTTACTTTCATAAGTGTACTGTGTTTTGTGATCTATCCGATATTGTTGAAATGGGTCAATGGCTAACTGTCATCCAGTCTAGACTCTTCATTCAAATCGAACCGAATTGATTTCGTACTACCAATTAGCCAGAAGGATGGCAGTTAAGTAAATGTGATCTTCATTAAGTTTTTCACTACTTTCAAGTTACGATATCTCTCATGCGATGTGATCCACTCATAAAAACGTTTTGTCGACCCTATTATGTGATATATAGGTTTTGAGTATACAGCGATATATTTTCGATAAGTCGTATTGATACTGATGTAGAAAAAGCCAATCCTCAAACTGAGTAAAAATGGCGATTTTGTAGCCTGTTATTTTGTAATTTATTTCGCGACTCTTTTTGCTGATAGCAAACCACTCTTTGCTAATTGGATCATTATTATTATTATTTATCTAGACAATACGTTATTGTAGGAGGTGAACCTACCTCAATCATCTTTAGGACTTGGCCAAGGCTTTCGACACCCTTTTTCAGGGTGACAACCACATGTGTAGATCTGACTTCATTTTCACTTGCGTCTGAAAAAACAATTCTTTTAGTAATTATTTATAATTCGAGTTGGTATATTATCATATTATGAATATCGAAGGCATGGAAGATTTCAAATCGATGCGGTCATCCAACCTGAGGCACCTACGATGGAACACAGTATTACGAAATACTGCTGAAGAAGCCAACAGTGATTCTAGGGCGAATCGCGGAACTTGCTTGAGTAAACGTACAGTTTACTAATGTAAACTAAATGAAACCAACCCTTAATATGATTGTAATTTTATCACTATTAGAAGAAAAACCTATGTAAGTATTCTAACAAATTTTCAGTCTTAAACAAAATGTATATGATGCAAACCGCAGGAGGCTACAAAACTGGAAACACCAATTCACGATTTACGTTACGAGCAAGAACTATTTACGTTCGAAACTTTAATATTCTATTCTGCATCATGTTTATTCGTCGAATTTGAAGTATGAATTGAAGTTTGTCGCACGATATATAATATATTTACTTGCCGTTATTAAGTTAAACTGGGTATCGAAATCTAATTGGCTACCGTTAGCATTGTTGATGAAGACTTCGTTAATGAGCTCAAGTCCAGGAGGTTGAACATGTTGTTTCCCGGTTTCGGATCGGGATTCAGTGATCGCAGCTGTAAGCTCACGCTTCTTCTGTGTCTCAAACTTTGCGTCGTCCACCAAAGAGCGACGCCTTGATGGATACCCTTGCTGAAATTATTATAGAAGAAGCTCAAAAGTAATGATTTTGTCCACCTATTTAAGTATGAAGTTTCTGTTATATATATACATACATACATACATACATACATAAGAGCGATCTGAAAGCTACAAATGTGGCTAAGTATTTAATGTTTGGCTTTATCGGCGTGTAAGCCCTGTAACAGGTTAATAGATACATGGGACCCGAATCCAATGCTTGGAAGTAAACATGTAACCAATTCTTTATGTAGTATTAACAAGCCGATAATTTACAACTATTCCATACCCCTATACTGTAAAAAGCATTTGAGTCAAATTAGTTTGTTTGCCCTGAAGTGCTTACCTCTTTATCGTCTTAAATAGAGCATTAGCATGCTCCGTAAAAGTTGTAGTACATTTCAGCGCAGCATTGAGGGTTACTACAAGTGACAGTGCAGTCAGTACAAGGCCCGAAACATAAATATTCTTCGCAGATCACAAAAGCTAACGTAAAACTGAAGAAAATCACCCTCTTCATTGAGATAATTATATAATAATTTTCGTTTGTTAGAACCAAGAGCGTGCAGTAAACGAATTATGCAAGCTCGTTATGTTATAGAAGCTGCTGTATGTACAACAGGGAAGTAAGGCTGCACAAGGAGAGGCGGCATGGCAATTGAAGAAAAGGTCTTCCCTCTAGTCCAGGACAATTTCTTTACCCGCACCACTACTGTCTAGAAAGGTTTCAGCATGACTCAAAAGGCTCATACGTGGGTTGAAAGTCACGATACGTTAATGGAGTCTTTAGGCTCATCGCGTTAACGCGGAACAGGGAGAGAAAATAATCTGAACAATGGTCGGTGACAATGGCCTCTATCTTGGCGCGCAGGCTGACTTGACAACAATGTCATCGTTTCATAATCACTATAAATTAAGGGGTCGGTCTGAATAGCTGTCTGTCCTTATTATAATTACCGTTATTCCATTCTCCTACAGAGATTGTCAGAGGTAAAAACGTCGAGATGACAGCGAAGGCAGAGGAAAAAGAGACCATTGTGCCATATAGCGACGATGTAAGGGGTCAAGGTGTACATTAAACGAAACCTGCGTCTATTGCGTTGCGCTTTGTTCGTTATCACTTGGCGGCCACGGGTAGTTTTTAGAAATTTCTTGGTTTTACTCATCCTTCCTTCAAAGTTCTATGGAGCAAAGGTCATCGGGGTGGACACCTGTTTTGGGCTGAATCAAAAGCTACAACTTCATATATTTGTGCTATATATAACAGATGGTATCCTTTATAGAGATTAACTACAAACGACAAATATTCAATAGAAAAATTTCTCGCTGCTTTACATGTTATATATACTGAATACGTCTAGCAAAAAGTAAAAGCTGATGAACTACGACATGTAAAATATTAACAACGGCCGACAATGCAAATGCAATGTAATTTGTGAATGAATCTATTAAACTAAAAGTTAGTATTAGTTAGCAACACTCAGATATGATATAATAAAATTTAAGTTTATTGTATCATATTTGAATGTTGCTAACTAATACTAGCTTTTGTTTTAAATCAAAAAAGGTTACAAACTTCTACCTTGTTCATTTTCGAAAACTATTCATTGTCAAAACAAGACTTAACAGCCATGCTGTATATTACGGATCGTGACCAAATCCTAGAACATATTTTTTGTTATATCTTAGTGAATATCAACGGATCCTGGCGTACGTGTATGGCTGAGAAGATTTACTAGTGAAAGTAACTGGTAAATGGCTATGGAGGATGCAAGAAGCGAGCTATGGAGACAGGCCGGGGAGTGGTTTATGACGAAAGGATCCCTTACTTTTCTTCCGGCAGAACTAAGGATCAGAAGTTCCCCTCAGGTTCTATCGGATCACCTCTGACGCACAGACCGATCTTTCTTCCTAATTCGAACGCAGTAACGCCGGAAGCGGATGTGACCCACGAATTCCGGGAAGGACGGACCGGACGCTGAGTGGTAATTGGCCGCAGAAACGCGGACGGGGCTCTAAGCTACTGCCCTTAACCCGCCAGGATTCCATTTTCTCGAAAAGCATTCGGTGCTCCTTTTATCCCTGCCTTTCTCCTTGGGTGTCATCGTTAAAGACCTCCTTCAAATTTTTTAGGAACTACCCGATTTAAAGAAAAGTCATTGATAGCTTTGGAGTCGAGACGTAAATCGCAGTTTAACTAGAGATGAAAATTATAGGAACAATATATATAGCAACAATTCCTTATTACTTGCGTAATAGAGATATTTCCAGGTCCTTATAAAATGGGCCTTCTAAGCGTTTATTTTCGTTGGGGTCATTTACAATTTAACTACGCGCTCTTTTTTAAACATAATTTTTTAGACATAAAAAGTCTTTTTTAAACATATCTAAACGAACGCTGAAGTCCTATGCGGATGAATGGTACATGACCGCGCTATGCCATCGTGAACCGCAAATTGCCGCGTTATTCTAATATTTTTGTAGATTCGTGTTTTGCATTTTTAGGGGTTACCAAAATTAGGTACGCCGTTACCTCACTGCACGTAGTCTGTTATGTGGCAAACACAGACATAGAACAGTTTTAGCTTTATCAATAATATCTTTATGAAGGCTAACCCACTGTCATCAAAACTTATTCTTCATTGTTTTACTGAGGAAATGTTTGATTTGATCTCTAGAACCTAGCAGATCATAACATATTCCTTCAACGTATACACCGCTTTGATACAATTCTTTCGGCAATTTTCCAAAAATGTAAAAAGTATTTTTTGAAAACCCAACACTTTAATCGATGAAAATATTGTACGAAACTTACAGCTCGGTTAGCCGTTACATGTTTAATGTGCTTAATTTTATCGTATTTTAAGTTGAAAAGTATATAATCGAAAGAATATTTCTTTCGATTTGATGTAACTTCTGACTCGCGGTCTGCAACGAAGTTGGCTGACTTTTGCAATTTCCAAATATGACAGCTAAAAATTAATGATGTATCTTTTTTTTTTATTACTTGCTATTCCGGCATTCTAGGAAGGTTTCGGGCTTAGATAGAAGAAAGGTTTATTAGCGAAGGCTATGCCGCTTACTTCGAGCCTATGGGAATTCAGTCGTCAACTTCAATATTTTTCAACTAACTCATATTCGATCGTTGATATCCCTATTTTACATTTTAAGGAGGGCTCAAATTATTTTTTTTTTAGTTTAACTTCACGCATAGTTGCGTAAGGAGACGCTATATGGGCAAGCACACATCCTGCTATATAACAGCTAGCATTCTAAGACAGTTCTGTGCAATACTTCTTCTCACTTTTACTTTAATATTTCAGTCTATTACAAAACTACTGTTGTTTTCATTTTCTTATTAAGTACTCTTATGGTTACAAAGCGTGACGTTTCTAAGGCGATCGGAAATTATTACATAAACACCCAAGTAATATAAATAACCAATAAATAACTTCCTAATTTTTTAATCTCGAACTTGTTTGATATTTCGTCAATAACAAATAAGGATTTACATCATTTTGAACCATCACATTTGAACACTTCGTTGATCCCTCTCCAGGTAGACTATGTAGTGCATATATGAGCCTGATGGTGTAATTAACATCTTTCATAAAACGGTAGAAAACTTTATGATTGTTTCATTACAAGAGTTTTGTATAGAATAGTACTGTATTTTAATGGAATTGTGCGTAAGTATTTTTTACCGAAGACAAACTTGCCCTGATTCACTTACCACTTAGTACCTATGTACCTACCACTTAGTCTAATCCCCACTAGCAATGTAAATCACCGTGCTTAATCAAGATAGTTGCTTTTCACGTCATATATAGATATCTCACTGACCGTCCTTTAGACAGAAGATATTTGTTGAAGAGCATGTCAACGTTCTAAAACTCATGGGCCTATCGACGCCTGGCCTTCTCGTCAGTCCTTTATTGGACGTCTTTTGGAAACTAAATCAAACGTGCTCTAGGCCGCTATTACTAGATGTACTTGCTCGCAATTGCAACTATATTAAATAATGTAATATTTATAATAATTTAGATTTCATAAGACATAGATCATAGATAATGCGCTTAAAAATTAAGATTTCATAAGATAAAAAATTAAAAACACTCTAGTTACTTTTTTGGTGATGTCCTGCTATTGAGGCTAGTTGAATACTCGGTAGCGCGCTCATTGGCTATAGCTGAGTTGAAACAAGCAACAGCCCAATCGACCGATTAATTCTAGCCATTTAGGCAACGAGTAGACTCACTGTCTCCTTTAAGCTCAGGGGATTGATGAGGTTATTTCAGAGGGGACGTAAGACGAGCCCCGAACAGCAGTCGCAGTGGTCATAGCAGTTGTAGCAATAGCACTAGCGATGAGAAAAGAGCGTCGTGGAACTCTACCTGGTTTATCCACTTCCAAATGCCTTCCCAGGGGAGAAGGAGGAAAGCAATTCTAGGCCGTGACGAAGATGCAGACTTCAATTGAGAACAACAAGACTCGATAACATACGGAAAACGGACTTGGAGTCGCCTGCAACCGACACGTGAAGCTATCTCATTCTTTTCTTCGGGATTAGCTTCGGAAAATAGATTAGATCTTTGCGAAGACCACGAAGTTGCTGTTGATGAAGAAACCGATTAACCTAACTGGAACTCGTATTAACATAGTGATAGTAATGATATGGCTGATCTTCGTGTATACGCTTTCATCGCTTGTATATAATTTATATTTTTTAGTATGCCGATTGTATTTGGCTGGCAATGTTAAGGGCGGTAAGAGATTTAACGTTCATTTCAATCAGGCTTTAAAACGAGTCTGTGTTACCAAAAAATATTTCTTTTAACATATATGCTCAGGAAATAAGGATGAATAAGTGCCGATTATATAATAACGTGCCTCTGCTAAAAATCGTTTAGTAAAAGTTAGATGAGATTAATATTCTCCTATAATCTTAAAGAGTTGACACAATCCTGTAATAGATTTAAGTTTCTGCGCGTACTATCCCAACCGGACTTAATAATTAAGAATAGATGTGTTCTAGAAATGCATATAAATATGTGCTTAACAATGATGGAATTGCCTAATATTGGAACATACGGCCATGTGCGCGTGGGCAAAGTTATTGCGCGCAGTATAATCAATTGGCTTCAAATGAAGAAAGTCTTTTTGATTTCCGTATGAAGAAGATATTATCCCCTAAATCCAAAATCATCAGTAGCACTAAGCCATGTTTGTTGGCATATATAGTTTCTGTGTTGACGAAACTGACGAAGACATTTTTCCACTTCTTACATATTGTCGTATGTATTAAACACTTTAAATTTGTTTTGGCGAAATTCGTATTGTATAACTATAACAGTCGATCAAAATGCTTATGGCCTATCTGTAAATAGTATTATATAATGTCGATGTAAACGATTTATATAAAGATCGGCTTCACATTAAAATCATAAATGTTGCCAACGCTGTTTCTGTCGACAGCGTTCATCTGGCAGATCAACCAGTACGCACCTGTGTCAGATCAGCAGATAAAATATATATCACTTGATACTATAGTTGACTGACTGCTGAGCAGAATTAAAATGCAAGAAGACAGAGTCGGGTAATGTCAATCGAAATAAATGATATTGAAGCAGAAGTGTTTAGCCTACACTGATTGTAGAGGACGCACATTTTTAACTTTGTAATAAAAATTAATTTCGTTTCATAAGACCGCTAAATCCGCCAGCTGGCACAGTAGGACGTCGAATTTGAACAGGCTTCTTGTTCGAGGAGAGTTAACTAAGGCCCAACAATGAGCGACAATGCATGATTAAGTCAACTTGATACTTTTGTGCAATTAGAAATTTTTTACATGTGCGTAGGTCTTGGCGTAATTGGACCAAGTCAAAACCTGGCGATTTTAGTTTTGGAACCTCTCTTGATGCCTTACTATTCTGACTAGGCATCTCATGAATATTACGCAATATAGGTTATTGACCTACGCAAAATAGGAAAAGTTGTCCTTAAAACACCAAATACCAGCAAATCTAGTGCTTACCTTGTAAAAGGTCCGAAGTCAATTTCAGTACATGCTCATATCGCAAAAATGACAACGATAAATGTTATTAAATGCAGCAGTTCAGTAATATCCATCGATCTTTCGAAGTAATATCAAACACAAGCTTTTAGAAATCCGTAAGCCTGTGATTAGTAGCAAAGGATTACGACTCATATTCATGCGACAGGAAAAGGATGAAGACAGTTTTGCCACATTAATAATTAATAGTTAATAGGACTAATTCTAGCAATAGGCGTCTCAATCTCTTACTCTAAATAGGGTCTGAATTGGCCTTGCGAAGGGATCCGAAGTATTCGAATTCCTCATAAAGCCGGACGTGAATATATTACTGAAAAAAAAAAAAAAAAAAGGAAAATAATATGAGGTTGAAAAGGACCGTCATTGGAAACACCTACATGCCTTCTAAACCAGACAAGTGGCCAATTTAGCTTTCAGCTGGGTCAAAACCTAAATAAGAGTACGTACATATTGTCTCGAACATTCTAATTGAAACGTAATTATCCGTAAATCGAGTGACGTTCAACGACCCACTCGCTTAACTGAACTATTTTTATTTAAAGTGCTAAAACTAGAGGGAAACTTCAAACCTTGATCGTGTATGGCTGTTTCGAGAATTATATATGGCGAAAAGGCAATGCAAATGTATCACTAGTTCAATAATTGTTACTTATTGCCTTTAAACACTGAGACTACTTGCTGGCTTTGTAAAAATCTTAGCAAAAAGCGTCACGTTCGATGATAATTTTTGCGAGAACAAGCACGGAGAGATGTTCAGGAATTGGCCTAATGATGGTTCATTGGCAACGTGTTTGCCTGATATATCAGGAAATACATTATAGCCTAGGTCTGAATCCTGGCGTAGACACGTTTTCGTACTGAAAGGACTCAGCCATCTAAAGCAACGTTTAGCGCTAGTAACATTTATTTTAGGTGACTAGGGATTGATTATGGTAATGTAAAATGATGGGATATTACTTGTTGAAGATAATATCTGTTTTTAAATGATCTAGTAGTTGTTTCATCTATTTTAGCGAAAGAATTGAGTTTTAAGAAAGAACTTCGCGGTGCCCTGCTAGAAAAAAGGAAGTCAGTATTAACTACTCTTATGTCCAAGTCAACCAACGAAACACAACGTTTTCGAAAATAAACTAATAGCTTTTGGGTTGGATATTTCATCGCCTTCTACTTTTAAAGACGAACGCTTAGCAGCAGATGCTCTATTGAAACTGCTTTTGATCACAACCCATAATTTGGAGCTTCCATTGGAGCTTTTTCTTCAACTAATTCTCTTGGCAATTGTTGGATATCATTTTCGGTCAATAACATGGGTGCGGACTGAAGCTTGCTAAGTCTATAAGGTTTAGCTGTGTTAAAAGTTTTTCTTTGTAAGCATAAGCGTTGTCACGGAATTAGATGTTATACAAAGCGCCCTCGAACCGAAAACTATAGATGGCGTTACCGACTGCAAAGTGGTTGGCGCGCAAATTGAAACTTATGCTAGCACCCATTACGGAAGATGTATAGTGTAATCATACCGACCTGGGTCGATGTAATCCCTAGGGTTCTTGGCTTTCTCTATCTATAGATTTAATATGGATGTCATTATTTAATTATCACACGTGCACATTTCTGAGGAATCAATACTAGTTAGAATCACATTCCAATATTTATATTTTTTTAAAAAAGGTGATTTCTCTACATATTTTTTGCACGTGCTAAGTTCGGTCGCAATATAAACTTTATTAGGGTTTACTTAACCTATTTCGTACCATTAGTACACCTCGCGATTCACAATAGACATATGACCATAAAATATCCAATAAGTTTCGATAAGTTGAATATTTCATGTTCATATATGTTTTTACCGTCTTTAAAACACTTACCAGCTTGAATTATCATCTAACGAAGCAAAAGTTATATTGTTGACTTTTAAGTTATCGTACACATATTTTTGGTCAGCCGAGCCATGAAGAATGAATCTCATGAAAATATTTTAATTACAATGCATCATTACTATGTTTATAATAGACATGAATAATAAATGATATGTTCATCGTCCCTTATCACTAGAGAAGCGATCGTACCAGTAACCATACTTTCATTTAACTTACTTGATTTTTTCTTTTCGTTCGTCTTGTAGCAGGTAAATTGGTTAGAATTGAAAAATAAAATTAAGTATCAGGAAGTTGAAAGTTTACAGAGCTTAGGAATATAATGAATTTTTAACAGAAGCGCGTAATGTTGCGTAGCAGTATATGCTTTTGAGCGATAAGATATGTAAGCTACTGAAATGATGAACGGATGTGCTAATCGACTAGTGTTGTCAAAACAAAGTTAGGGCCCAATCTCGCGAAGGAAGGTACCTCAGAAAGAGGATTCAAATGAAAATAGATCAATATCAATAATATATTATACCGAAGTTGACTTACTAGAAGCCTATGTTTATAACTCTATACACCCCACATGGTGAATGTATATCAACGCTTCAATCAGAAATATGTCATTAGAAGTAAACCCCCACTCCGCTTTTCAAAATGCCTCGTGTGACCGAAACAACTTTTTCGAAGTAGGAGAAACATTGAGAAGTTATATCAGGCTAAATAAGTTATTGCCAAAACCTCATGTAATAGGGGGTGTTCAATAGCAGTGTATCATTTGAGATCGAGGATAATTCATACGAAACATTCAAATGGAAATAATCGACTCTAAATAAAACTAAGCGAAACTTAACCAGTGTTCCGCCTGTAAACCATTCTACTTATTGCAAAATTTCAGTATTCGCATTAACTAGCTTTCTATTGATAAAAATCATACCTTTGATTCATAGATTTTTCGATTCGTTGCCGGGATCGCTGCTGTGTACTATGCTATACTTACGTCAACGGAGTAGCTCTTGATAGCAAAACGTGCGCGATTAAGTGCGCCCTGCATCCTTGCCAAGCACCTGCTATTAAGCACTTGTCGCAGGCAAATAACCACTACAAGTAGCTTTTTCAACAGTCTGTAGAATTGAGTCGAAGTTGGCCTGGATTTGCGAGTCAACCACTGATTTGGCTGTCTCTAAGTTCGAAGGTAGAGAAAACAGATTCGAGCTCACTGTTGGACCAAGATTCTGCTTAAGCTTGCTGTCGTCACTGGCGTCGTGCGAAGAACGGTCAGAGCCAGCAACAGGTATGTTACGGTTGTGGCGGTCCTAGTGCCAACCGAGCTCTTCGAGTAGGTTGTCCTATCCGGTTCTAACTAGGATGCAGGTCTTCCGATTACTGCTTTGCCGCTTCACGTCTTCTTGCTGGACGACCGCGCCGCGGTACAGTGCAAGGGAAGTGTTGAGGGTAGACCCTCCTGTTCCTGTCTATACCAGATCGCACAGCAAGTGAAACTTTGAGCGGCCGGAAAGGTCCACTTTGCCGCTGCTGGCGATCAGGCTCCGCCCCACGCCACCGCCCTCACTCCCTTCTTGTCGACCGACAGGCTCCAACATTCGCTGAATCCTTCTTCAGGGTAAGGTAAGGCAAAGCAAAGCAAAGCAACTTCACATCGACCCCTTTCCCCCTGAATTGGCCTGCTTCAGCGGGTCTGCCACGCTCCGACGGATACCCACCGGCAGGCATGGAGACAGCCACGAAGAGCGCGGTATAAATAGAGCCTATGGATAAAGGAATTGGCCTGCTCTAGGTTTTTCATGGGCTTTTGGACCTCAATATCCATTCTCTCCGCCTGGTTGCCGCTAGTCTTTGCTTTACCTCATTCTGCCCTTACCTCCTCCTGCCGATGAGTTAAGGTGAAGGAAGTGGTGGTGAACATGGATGGCCAGTCGACGTATTGGTGGTCCATGAGGTAATACTTATCAGGTAGTAGATGGTGGCTAAGCATAACGGGATTGAAGTGTAACTATCCAGAAAGAGCACATATATAATCAAAGGGAGTTCGTATCGGTTGAAGTGTATGAAAAGGATGGGGACTGGTTGAATACCTAGTGGAAAAACAGTATCTTTTCAGTTTTACTCCCAAATAATCTACGATCACATATCTAAATCATTTAAGTTTGCATGGAAATGGTGATTCTGAAGTTCCATTTACCCAAGTATAGTATAATTTTTCGGATATCTCTATTTAATGGAGGTAAAAATTTTTGACCATACCTTCACAAAAAAACTGAAAGTACTTAATTTTTAGATCGTCTGTAAGAGTGGTATAATTAATATCCTCAATTCACTATCGTACATAAAACTCGAATTTGATAGCGGGTGGGTGGTCTGGATGGTTATATACAGCCATCCCTAATTCAAATAACAACTTTGGTGAATATTTATCATTGCATGTGGCTACCGTTGGGGAAAACCTAGACCTTTCAGTAGGAGAAAATTTTTTTATACATAAGAGCTGATTCTGATTAATACGCTCTAGAACTGGAGCATCTATATACTAAACCTATCCGGGTATGATAGGAAAAACGAACAATAGTTGTTCTAGATTTTTGTTAACGAATACCCCTGTTTTGTTATCTGTGATATGTGACTGGCGGTCCGATTGATTGATCCGGTTGATCAGATTCGGAAAGCGAAACGGATATATCATTCGAATAGGCATACTTTTTTATTTGATTTGTCTAACTTCTTCCGGTATAATTGGTAATAAAAACACTTGATTTTTGTCAATTTGATATCATTATCGCGTGTTGCATGTAATGATCTAGAACAATAATAATAAACAGAAAGGTACCTTTATTAACAATAAAGAAAGATAGGATAAATTAAGAGCTTTCCACGCATCACATAGACAGAAAACAAGAGCAATTGTTTACAATATCCATTGATACAAAAAAAAATACATTGCTAACACTCAAGTCATATTAGACGACACTTTGTAAGCCCTTCAAATGCGGTGTGGATAATCAACAAAATCTAAAACTATAAATACGGATGTAGAATGTCACAACTTCCCAGATAACGATTACATCGTATAAAGCCCCCTGTGCTTCACTTGTACCATCGAAGACGGCATCGCGATAACATAACCGCTGCCTAATCTGATTCTTTCACTTCAAGGCTCAATCACGTGTCACATATGCAAGCAATAAGTAATACATACCTGGGCTGAACAATGGCAATCTCAGCCATATGTTCTCAAGCCGGCAACCTAGTATAAACTGGAGCAAAATCATCTTAGAAAACATGTCGACTTCTTGGCTGTCCACTGCCACACGACCGCTTGTTGTCCGATAAACTTCTTTGTTGGTGGTGGCGTGACGTCTAATTTAGCGGATACCACATTTAGGACATGAATATTTCAACCCGAAATTTGGTTTTATTAGCCCATTCTCCCGGCCCATCTTGCGCAATCTAGCGATAACCTCTTCTTTGCACGACGATTTTTGCATTGATGATAAACATCTTACCGCCGAACACCGTAAGAGTATTGAGTAAAAATTAACCTTCACTTATGTGCTCCCAACGAAGCACTGCGCCGTGCAAACAAGCTTGCTTACATCCTCTTTAATACTGCCAATGCTAATTAACGCATTCATGAAAACGCGCGCGATCATTTGAAAGCATTCTAAATTCAAGCCGAACGTTCCGATCGCGAAATCAAACTTACCCGACTGAACACCTAATTGCAGAATACGTATGTTGCCATAGGTAACCGCATTCGGTAAAAAAAAAACAACACTATGGATAACTTACGCAGCCGTTGGATATACTGAAAGAGAAGGTATTCACAGCTAGAGCTGCATGCAAAGTAGACAGCAGCTTTTGAGCAAATGATGATGATGAAAAAAAGATGAGACAAATGTGATCAGAGGATGGAAAGCTCTGGGAGGAAAACACAGTCAGCCAATGGAAACTGACACTCGAGGCTACTGCGAGCTTTTATGGATTCTGTGATCAGAGAAAAGTTGAGATTAACTTGACCGTGGCATCGCTCAAATAAAAACATGTTCATAACCAGACTTGCGTTTGAAAGGGTAATTATAACAATGGATAAATGCGAGGGAAGTGAACCTAGCATACTATAGATGGAAATGACCTTATTCATATACTAAAAAGGGTAAATTTTTTAATCCGTGATTTCAGTGATGGCTGGAAAAACCAGCCTAAGGCTAACTAACGTTTCCTCCGTTAATAAAAACATTTGAAAAAATCTCTGCGACTCTTGCGTCATTTATTGTTGAAAGCTTCCATCTTAAGGACGGTGGTAAGAAAAGTGGTAAGTAAGTAGCCTTTGCAAACTATTTGAAAAAACTCCCCATCAGACCATTTAGGACAAACTATATGAAGTAAAGTTATCCATCTATGTTTCAATAACGACGCTGAATGTATCTACATGTCGTACAATAAGGACAGTAAGCAATCTTGAATTTCACAACGAAAGATACAATGCTTACGTGGAATCTGTGAATCTTCACCTCTCGGCATATGATCTGTGTTGATATCAATAGCTGAGCCTCAACTTTTGTTTCATACGCTTCTGTAGAACAGACGTTTTACACACAGATTTGTAGTTTTTTTGCAGCGTGGTGAAACTATCAGGGCTCGTGAAAAGAACTCCCTCGATGGGGACCCGTGTGAGAAAAAAAAGTCCTATTCATCGGGAATATATAATATTTTCATGACGCTACATTTTACTTACGAATTGCGCATCGTACACAACATAGCAGTCTTCGCTAAACTTCGTTTTATAATGCAAAAAGCTTCTCACAAGATTAAGAAGTCTGTCTTCGCATACGCCACTCAATACGGCTGACGACCACCGTAACGCAGGCAGATTTCATTGCTAGTTACACATAAATTGGTGTAAATCTAAATAATTCCTGTCGAGAACTAATGACTTAATTAAGTACCATATTAGTCCATATTGCGCTAGACGAAATATATCTATATTGTCACCCTTAAGAATAAGGGTCTGCGCCTATGTGTGTGTAAACAAGTGTATGCGGCAGAAGGAAGCAGGATACGTTGTAGTCATTGATGTTGTGTAAATTGATAAGTAATTACTTCGTATGATAGAATTTCTATTTATTTCATCTAAAATTAAAACTTAACGCTAATGTTTTCAAGAATACTGAAATTATTCGACAATTAAGCGCCAATGGCTATCATTCAAATCCTAGTCATCTTTTTCAGAAATCCTAATAGGCCTTCTCTCTTAAACACAGAAAAAATGGTAGTGAAGATCTGACGAATTATAATATTACAGCAGAATTACCGCTAAAATCACTGCTACAATACAGTAACATTAATAGCAACGCTTCAATGCCGCCAACGACTACTCTTCACATTCGCTCCTTTGCATAGATACGTGATTAGAGTCACTTTCTTCTGTAAGTAAATAAGAAAAGTATATAATTTGCTTTAATTAAAGCATTTAGTTATTGCGGAAGCTGTACCTGCTGATTATTGTGGTCTGTTTTGGTAAGGCGGGTCCAAATGTGCGCAGTGTCATCATTGTTCGAACGGAATACTGCTCCAAGCAAGATAAGCAGGGGCACTTACCTTTTCCGATCAGACGCAGCCACAGTCATATATGAGCGTAACTACTGAATGGGGGCGGACGCGAAGGAACTAAATAATGTAATTACAGTTTCAAGCGTCTTCTACTAAACAGGTTGTGGCTGTTCTGTGCTAAATTATTTACTAAGTATACTTACGTTACTTTTTAGGATTGTAGCAAACTGAATGCGATCCCGCTGCATTAATATTTGTGCGGGAATCTTTTTTGTGATGCAGGCAGATAAAACTTTCACTAGTAAGGGGTCTTCTCAGTACTAACGTTATTGGATCGGGCGTTTTATTTGAACGCTTCAAGAATGAGCTCGACTTGTTTGGGTGCGTTAGTTTTCTATGAAAGCCTTCATAATTTACCGTTATTATTCTTTGCCCCATGTGTATTCCGTAATGATAAGGTTTCCTTACCTTCGTCTGACTCCGGTGCATGACCTGAAACGCACATGAAGCATATCGTGCCGAGGGAAGCAGAAACTAGCAGAACCCCCAGCTGGAAAATCGTTCACGTTAGGGCCGGTTAGAAAACACGTGCACGTGCACTCATACGTCTCTCAGCTAACATGTAGTCTGCATCGTCTCAAAAAGTGCTGCAGTCTACAACACGTTAACGAATATGTGACAGAAATACACTTGCGTACAAACAAAGACAGAAACAAGCAAGATGTTTTTCGAGTAACTTCGATCGCGTATAAACGATACAATAATGCTATCGTAGTAACTGTAAGCTGTAGCTTACCTGATATGGAAGAATAAGTATGGTGGACAAAAAGAAGAAAGCTGCGGCTGCAATAGATTGCATAAACTTGAAAAGTCCGAACGCCGACGAACTATCCTTACTGTATACATACCCAATCAGCGAGTAAATCTGAAATAAAATTACAAAATAACTTGTAATGAACACAGATCTGAATAATGAAATACATTCAAAGCCTAATAAATAAAAAAGCAACGGTTCTTTCAGCGCTTATGAAACTTGTAGGGAAGTTGATTATTTAGTGAGAATACGCTCAATGAAAAAGAATCTGCCTTTCTTCATCTTTTTGTCTCGAAAACTACGCAGCCATCTAGTCATCAGATCATTTTTACCTACAATTACCGAAGCATCTCAAGGGTCATGTCAGATTAGGAAAACAAAGGACATTGTATCGAGATGTTACTACACAGCTTCGATCGCATATAAAATAATTGGGGATCCCTAACCTTATCGAACAGCTAAAATCTAGGCCATCCCAAACTTAAGATGTAAAATGGTAGCATATATACAGCAGGTACAGCACTGAGCGGCAGTGTGGGGCAAAACAGAGTGGACCGTTGTGGACAATTGGCGGCCAGGAAACTTGCACGAATCTCGTTTCTTTTGTGTACCCACTCTTGGCCTTTGCTCTGAAGTGTTGCTCGTAAATTGTACGCTTATGATCGGAGACTATGCGGCCATAATGATTGGTACTGTTAAGGACCATTAACTCGCGGACCTACTTCGTTAGCCTTTAATACACCAATTCGTTTGTCCATATTTCAAGTTCTCGTTTTACTGTGCTTATTATTCCAGCAAAAGATATAAACGTAGATGGTACATAACAAGCACACAGACAAATAGCATGTGACATATTTTTTTACGGAAGCACATATCAAATCATTATAAATTGAGTCTGCTAATTACCTGGGTATTGAAACAACCATCACCGAAGCCGAGAAGGAACGAACAGAGCAGCGCCAGCTCGATACTAAAATAGGTCAATCTATAATCAGTAACATTTTGGTCATACATCAAAATTTCTGTTGCTTATAGGATATATAACGTTTGATGACGTAATAATTGCGTCATCCTTATTATCAAGTCTAATCGATACATGCTTCTCCCATAAGACATTCAACCAACATCAAGTTTGCTACTGACGAGAAGACAATTTACAGCTGATCTTCACTTATCAATCCCTCATACGTAAGCTCAGCAAAAATACCTATACGCCCTCGCAAATGTTTGCGAGGGCGTATAGGTATTGCCAAACAACAAGGGCAGATTCCTCTTATTAAATTAAGAATTATTTTAATTGTTAATTAATTAGCATTTTATCATGTCTATGTTTATTTAGTATTAAAAGAGACGCCGTAGTAACAACAAAAGTAAGTAGTAAATATTTTACATTACACACTCACCTGGAATGAATGATTCCGTTGTCTTTGGTTTTTCCATGCACCGAATTAGCAGGTAGGTTGATAAAAGCTAGGCCAAATGTAGCCACATGAACCACAAAACCCATCAGGACTATTTTGCTCCGTCCCATACGTTTCGTGTAGTCATCGAATATGCTAAACGCCAAACCAGCTTAAATATTACGATAATACGTTATGTAATAACATGAAAGAAATCTCTTAGAGTCAAACGGAAAGCAGATGTCTAAAGTTACATAGTATATGTTTTACGCGGTAGAGTGCCTCGAAAACGTAACGCGTTGGAACGATAAAGAGTCCACCCATGGTAGTGAAGTATCAGGTTTGAATCGGGGACTGCGGATCTCGACAAAATGTTTATCGCGGCTGTCTCCAAGATATCCAAATTTCAATTTAGATTCAAGCCACGAGCTACACTGTGGTACACAGTCAGCACTCAAAATCTACCTTTTGGACTAGCACTTGTAGCGTTTGGCATTTATCGATTGACGGAGCCTTCTTAACTCTACTATTTTGGATCCGTCTCCATGCGGGAAGGTTTCATGCGTTCATTTTTCTGCAACAATTGCCTTTTCATGCTGTCCTAGACATAGTTCATTTTCGGCGCGTAGAAACCTTTCGTAAAGCTATCTGTTTATGTATGATTAACAGAGATCGCGCGAACTTCAGGCCTCCGGACCTCTATCTGCGTATACGCTAGCCCTTAACTAAAACGCCTGCGGCAACCATCGGTCGTGCGCAGCTGTTCGTAGTAATAATAATCGTGCTGATAATATTAAATATGACCATTTCCGGAGCTACGACAGTTGAGTAAGACGTGCTTATTTCAAAATTCATGGAACACCCTAGCATCGAGCAGTCTGATGGTGGTCACAAGGTAACGTTCCGCCATATCACAGCACCATGCTACAATTTCATCAGACTACCACGTTAAATGAACGGCTTGAAAGAGTGAGCGCTGCTTTACGCGAGAGCGTCGTCAAACTATTCAGAATCATGAATGAATGCAGTGATTCAGGTAATGCCAACCCAGAGCGTCAAACTGATCTGAAAGCGTTATTCGATGCCATTTCACCAGCAGGTATTAGATATATACGAAATAGTTTAGGTTCGAGGCCAGGTAATGACACAATGTTTTCTTTATTAGAAGCAACTCTATTTACGAAAGCACCGAGCGTCCGACCCGAAATCTGGACTTCACATTATGGAGCGAGTGTAGAACACTCATTCGTGAGGGTGGCCCTAAGCACTTATACGACTATGATCTGATCTAATAAAGGCTTAGGTCGAATCGGATGTCAATAAATCAGTATTCTTTGCTACGAAATGTTTTGCATGAAAAAAAAAATATACGAACTATTAAATATCCTTAATATTGGCTAGCTACACATTTACCTACTTTCTACTTACATAGCACCTCGCCAGTTCCTATGAGAAGGCCACTAATTGGCACATACTTAGAGCTGTCATCACCAAACTCCATGGTGAAACCGATAGCAGTACTATAGACTCCACTGAAACCAATGTGTTGTATTTACTAATGTTAATGGTTAGATTTAAAAAAAAACCACATCTTTTTTTTTTTTCAATATCCAATTGCAAGTTAGCCACGACTAAAACTGAGCCTGAATCCAGCATGTAAGATATGGAGAAAAAACCTCTACTCACACCTATTGTATGACTTCGTTTCAATTTTATTAGAAAAAAAAAAATATTGATTGCATTGTCTAACTTACAAGCTTTGCTTAGAAATTAGCTAACAGCAATATCTACAAGTACTTGGAAATGATGTTGTGTAAATATCTATATTGGATAAATCGTACCTGAAGAAAGACAGCTCTAGCCCAGTGTAGATAAAAGCGATGGAAAGCAGTAACATCTTTGACGTTTTCAATAAAGCAAACGAGTTTACTGAAATAAAAAGTAAACACGTTACTAGTTTGGTCTTTATTACACTATTATTTAAATTAAGCAATAGGTGTTTAGCGGGGCCACTGACGCTAGAAAATTTGAGCTTTTGCACATTGAGGCGACGATTTTTGAAAATGGCTGTCAAATCGTTATACGTATAGCGGCCGCGACGAGTAAGGGACGCAAATAAATAAGTTTTGATATATCATAACATTCAATAATGTGGTAAAATCTGACTAACCGATTCCACTGACGAATAACGTTTTTTTTTCTTCTTCTTCACTGAAATAAATATTTTGGTCATAAGAACATTTGCCACCAATTATATGAACTGAAACTCCTCTAAGCACGAGAGTGTATATATATATATATATATATATATATATATATATATATATATGGAACGCAAACGTAATCGATGTACAACAATCGTCTTTCGGTATTGCACACTTCTCATATAGGCTTCATTAGTAAGAT
This sequence comes from Varroa destructor, assembly GCF_002443255.2. NCBI lineage: Eukaryota > Metazoa > Arthropoda > Arachnida > Mesostigmata > Varroidae > Varroa > Varroa destructor. Next base: position 27,286,988 of record NW_019211459.1, read on the forward strand.
GTAGCATGGCCAGATGCTAAACACTGGTGATTTGTTGAAAGCACATACTCGTCATTGTCCTGCGGCGGTCTTCGGAAGCAGATCATTAGGAGGTTACCGATTATTCCGACGGCGAGTAGACCTCCATAAACGAGTATACGAGTTTCCTTATCGATATGCTCCTTACCGACCAACCTGTACGGGAGATCACGCATAGGACACGTAAAAGGAATACGACGATTATGACACGTGTGCTGTACATTGCCAATGTCCAAAAAGCCTCTACTATAACCATTTTTGGCTTCTAGACTATCATGAAGTTTATTTGTTGGTTTTCAGTATGAAGATACTCAAATGGATGACGGGCAGATGATTGCCTCGCCTTCAGAAACACGAGTAAGCAAAGCTCTTTAATTAATAACTGTATACAACTAAATAATTTTATTACCTAATAGCTTACTTAATAACGACGATCAGGATTAGTTCGAATGGCGAGTTCACACTGAAACAATATAGCTTCCTCGGATGTTCCGATTATTGATATTATTACTTATCTACTTCTTGTAAGACTGAAACAGTGATTCCTGGCTACATGAAGCTAGCTAAATAGAAAATATAATTCCTGTAATCCCTTTCGTGTTATCCTTACACGAAGTAGACAAAAATGTTTCCCCAAATCAGTGAGAGCTGCATCATTGCCCAAAAGATAGCGGAGTTCCTTGACATCGTCTCCTTGGTTGAGTTTTTTGTTAGAAATGTCCCTTGTCCTGTCCATATAACTATGAAATAGGAGGGAAAATAGAGGTAATTAATGAGGATAAGTTAAAGTATCAGTTAGCAAGTTCGTCTACAAATGCCAGTTATCACAATATACTCGTACATTATATTTGAGATATAGAGCACAAACCTGCTGCGCCGGATCCAACTAGTGCAGATGCAATGTAAAGACCTTCTGCGGTTGGATAGAGAAATTGCGAGATGAAAAAGCTGAAAATTTATGAGGTATAATTTCACAACGTTGTACCAATAGAGTTTATTCGGTCAGCGACTTTGCGGTTAATAGTACCTGAGGGCTTCTTGAATCTCTGAGAAACTGGCCTGTTACTAGACAAACAATCCGACCCGTAATCCGGAAAAGCGAAGGGAAAATGTTTAATAAATTAGTATATTTTCGCTGTTGCTCAGACTCCGCGCAGTTCACCAGCTTTTTTTAGTTTAATTGAGTCACGGGCAAACATGACTGGGCGGCTACACGTAGACCATTCGCTTGCAGCACGTCGATGATAATACGGAGCCTCCTATCATCTGTATTTCCAGCGCCTCTGAATTTCGAGGTGACAGGTTCTCCAATGGGTTTACTTTAGGAGAAAGGCACCATTTGCCTATGTTCACACCAAAGGAGGGCCTGGTAAAAAAAACTAGTTGAAGTTACCAGAAGATAACTTGTCGATATTATTATTGATAATTTGGGCAAGACTGTGGTGCAATCGTATTCTCCAGTTCGTCTGCTTTACGATTAGAATAGCATATATTCATACAAAGTGTCACATCAGATTTCTACAGATTAGTTCAAGACTTCGAGGAACGAAGAGCTCCAAAGCTCCTAATATGAAATATTGTTCGTGTATATCACGTAAAGCTTTTTCGTTCGGCATGGAGGCTGCCAATGGTTAAACTGATGAGCTATCCTACTACTAACTTGTACGTGATGGCGCCTACGAGCATCGAGACTCGTGGACTCATAAGGGCAATGATGGATGGTGCGATCCAGTTTGACACAGCGAAGACGGCGTAGATAATACAAAACGACCAGTATCCATCTCCGGTGTATTCTCCGTTGGTCTCGTTTTGAATCGACTTCAGTACAGTTTGCTACGATTTTCAATAGGTAGAAGCAGTTCATGAAAGGCAATGACATATTTTAGGCGAAAAAAAAATACTCGTATACATCACCAGACGACCCAGTCGAAAACATCTGCGAGCTTATGATAATGGTAATTGTAAATACATATATTCGCCACGAGGCCTCAAAACGTTGTTTTTGGCCAGTGCTACACCATTCTTTCTTCTGGAGGGAAAAAAAAAGCCGCTAATAAAAATTTCTAAGCAGTCATAAAGCAGAAAAGCATTTACCGAACGATGTAGTATTTTGGAAAAAGAGCGTTCCTGAAACGCCGTGTGCTTAGTTTCCCAGTACAACGCTCAAGCTGAACTTGATCATGATCAGCAATTTGATTACAATGAACCATACTAGGTGTCATAGAGCCACGTAATTCTACACGTTATGTAAGACAGTTTCAAGTCCCGCCCAACGTATAGAAAATATGTCCGCTGCATGCTCGCTACTAGATCTCGAAGCGTGGTTGATGTCTGTCTAGTTTGGTCTTGGTTGAATAGGACATGATCATACTCCAAAAGGAAAAATTTATCAGTAATTCTAAGTAATAATCTAATACAAATGAGTTATTACACGGGTAAAATGCCAGGTTCATTTTAACACGTGGATAACACTTACAGTATCAGTTGTTTCAATTGTAAAACTACAGTACATGTTAAGATTAAATTCTGGTGCTTCCTGCATAAGGACACAGGGATTAAGCGCAGATCGTAAAATTTTAAAGTGCATAGTTTCGGGACATGCTACAGGTGATAGAAATTACGATAGACAGTGGAGAAACATGGTCAGGAAGTTTTGAGCAAGTTCTATTATCTAAAGTTCAAAGAGAAAGTTATGCTGAATACCACTTAATTACAACTATGTAGCTTTTAGATTGATTTGATTTTTTTAGAAGGATGTCGACAACGCTTTACTTAAGACAAACAGAACACATGCACAAGTAATAAGGCCATCGGGAGTGTGGTCTAGATTAATTTCTTGAACATATTATAGCCCGATCTCTTTTTAGTAGAGGTTATAGTGACTTAAAATTCCCGTACGCCTCAATTCGTAGGCAAAAGAATAATAATCCCAGAAGACGACCATTTCTGGGTAAATCATATTAGCCCAGTGCAGATTATTCGAAGAGCACATACATACATACATACATACATACATATATATAATCTATCGAAACGAATGAAACGCTATTTATTACCCTATACCATTTGATGCAAGCTATGCCTGAAGAAACGGCAAACAATTAGTACGGTTTTGGCTATAGGCGATTTTGACTATGATCGTTCTAAACGTCATCCCTGATATCAACAGTGGACAAGGTCATCGGCTGACCTTACATCGACCACATTAGCTCATTACTGCAATGTTATTTGCAGACCGCCAAGTGGCGATCGAAGCGCCAAAACGATTATGGTATAACAATGGTAGAACGGTGGCGATCGAAGCGCCAAAACGATTATGGTATAACAATGGTAGAACGGTGTCGCTTTCAGCGGTGTAAGATGTTCGCGTTCATTATAGTACGCGTATAATATTTACTGCATCAGCTTCTTGATCGTTTGCTTTTCTTCTTCGTGTAAGCGTGCAGGGCAGATTATAAATGCGTTGCTTCAAGTCATATCACAAGGAAAATTAACTTTATCTTTGTTAACAATAACCATGCCTCAGTCGATATTGGTATTAAGTGTAAAGTTTGTTTTCGTCGAATATGCGAAACATTCGCACGAAATTCAATCTTGGGCTGATACGAGGATCTGAAGATTGAACAATGCGACAGTTTGAAACTGTCCATAAGTATAAATGGTGCTGAAAATCTCGCCGAGATTAATCGTTAAATCTGATTTCAACAATTCAGTTAGAAAAATTGTATTTTTTCTTTCTCTCTAAAAATGGCCGTTCGTTTCCGTATGAAAAACTTCATTTTGAGCCATTTTTTTTTTAATTAATACACCGGCCTTATAACTTTATTTCCAATTGAAAACTCACCGTTTGTCTTATGAAGGTCTTAAATAAGCCGCATAAAAACCAGCAGTCACGTAGATTGCCAATTTCGGTAAAAAAAAAAACGTTTTTAATTCTTGTAAAGGTATGTCTAGTGCCGAAATATTCGATAATAGTTGATTTTCGCGTAAGTTACAATCGTAACGCGTTGTTGTTCGCCGTAACGAGCGCGTTATTTCCTTCCCGAAAAAGACTAGCTTTCGTCTGGCTCTAGGGGGGGCCGGACGAACGAACGCACGTACGCCCCTTTACAGCAAACCGCTTACCAAATTTTTTCTGAAGTTAAACGCGCCATTTTGTACATCTAGCTAGTATTGGTTATAAAACGGTGGACAATAACAATACTTATCTACCATAATGTTTACTTTGATCCTGGTCGATATAGTCGGTGGGTGTTGAAAATTGTTATCCTATAATAAGCACTGCTTACAATTGTTTGCCTTGCGCATCAAGTAAAACGGCATTTGTGTAGATTAGATTGCTTTGTGAAGTGGGCACAGTATGGGAAAATCTTGAAAATTGACAGCGGTAAATTGTTTTATTTCAATTAAATCTAATTCAAATGAACTAAAGGTAAATTAAATTAGGGCCAAACGAGCTAAACTTAAAAGGGTTCAGGGTGCAGTCCTAGTGCCGTTTAAAAATTCATTGGCATTCGTTGACTGGTAAAGCTGTAAATGACTACAGCCTCAATTTCAATTAAATAAAGTATAGAAACATAGTAATGCTATGTTTCTACTCACAAACTTACACTTAAACTCACAACTATAGATATTAGGTTCTAAAGGCTAGGAAGCCCAAACCGTTGGACAACATATTCTCCGTTTGAGACAAGTCAACATTCTAAAAGTTTGCATTATAAAAGTTTTACGCGGTCTTCTACAGGACGGAGACCGTAATATTAGTATGAAGCACACGTTTGTGTACTTTTGTATAGAAACAGACTATTCGTAATTAGTATGGGAGCGTTCTCTCAGCATACACAGCATTAGTTCTCCTGGTTTTTTGAACTATAGGTTCAAGAATAAGAATGAACCTGTACAGATGCGTTGTCTAATGCTAGAAACTAAATGCTAGTAATATGCTATATGAAGAAAACGTTACCCTTGCAAATTACGATTACGGAAGGCCTATATACGTCTAAAATACACCGGCAAAATAAGGTGCTTGGGATCGAGATATATTTTATGAGTAATCTAACTCGACTCGACTCTACAAAGTGCCATGCGCCAACTCACTATTGCCTACCTGGATTAAGCCACCTGTCTGAAAAGCGGTAAACACGAGCATAAAAGTAAATCCGATCAGAATAACATTGAACATACGAACAGAGATGCCCATAATGAAAGTTCACTTTCGCACACTTAACACCTTATGGAACTCGTAGATCAACCAATACTTGCTACTGATACAGCAGTTTCCGTTGTACCATACTAGACACCATTACTTGAGTAGCTTTCGTGAGTCTTGTTTTTAACTCTTGATAAAAAAAAGCTCCAATTTTGAAAAATTTCCCCAGGTTTCTCTCAGTCGACCTGTTCTTTCAGGAGAGACTTGGTACAATTTTGGGCTGTGCAGCAATCCCCTTAACTACGAACTACGATGCTAGTTTTTTAAGCTGTCTGTCACGAGCCATCATAATATTGCCCGTAACAGCTAACGTATCAAGGGATTTTGTGGCGAGGGACTGCAATGGACACTGTCATACGGCGGCCGCCCGCCCGCCTGCCCGCCCGCACTATTCACTGACGCCGATCGTTGCTAACGGGCTAAAAGACACCGAAAGGCGGCGCTGCCAAACGTTGACAAAGCACATCGTAAATACAGTGATTGAGATAATTAGTCGTTTTTCTTCTTCTTCTTCTGCTTGTGATTGGCTAATAAGACTACTCAATCATCGGCAAGTGCTCTTTGACAGTTTCTTGCTCATTGTCCCCTCCTCTAAAGCGTTGCGTTCCCAAAAACAGGGAGATGAAGCGGTCGGGAAATAAATTAAATGTCACTAAAGCGGACAGGGTGCACAGACGAAGCGAGCGGTGGAGTAAGATCAATTCCTAGAGGGCACAACAAAATCAGGGCAATACCGATCCGCTGTGGAAGCCTGTTACAATAGATAAGATCGCGATGCGCCAAGATTAGTAACGCTTTCTTCTTGACACATCACTTTAATAATAACAATACAAAATGGAGCCCCCAATGCTACCGCTAAAGCGCCCTCTAGTGATAACGCAATCGTATTTGTAAGCGGTGACTGTCGCGAGAGTTACAAAAGTAGCTTGACTAACGGCGAGCTGTGGAGCCCATGTAACATCACAGAAAAACGAAAGAAAAGAAAGCAGCCTCGGCTAAGGCCCAATGCGGTAAGAGCGAACGGCTGGTCTGACCGTCTGTGCTATGATACAAACCTTTTAGCACTTAGTTCGTTATTAGTTCTTTTCGCATATGATTCTCTTCCTAGAGCCAAACGATTGTCAGTACATATGTGCGTGCTCTTAAGCGCGTAAATTTGTCGTATTTATCATGATTTGAAAGACATGATAAAAGCAAGCAAGCTAGCTATATCGAGGCTTTCGAATGCGAAACAAGTAACCCAGGCTATCTTTCATTCTTTCTCTTTCTATTAAATGGATAAAATATTGCCTTTAAAATATTGTTTACGGTAGCGAAAGAGTGTTTTTTTTTTGGGTACTTATCCGGTAACGATTAGTGATGGGAGAGACGTTATCGCTTTAAAAAAAAAAACAAAGCTGTAAGTGATAGAAAATACTGAGCGTGCGGCACAAGCCTTTCGAAAGTTAAAAACACCGAATATGCCAAAAGCAAAAGATGATTTGAAGGAGGAGAAAGAAGGAGGACTGAAACATTATATTACAAAATAGTTCGCTTCTAAAGAATGTTTGGTAATATATAGGGATAGTCTTGCAAGGGAGCGCACCGATAAAATTAAAGGATCCGAACAGAGGCTTGCCCATTTGGTAATATATACATCGATAGATATTTATGTCTATACCTAACTTCAAGTGCGATTAACCCGCAGTATTATTTTTTATATTTTAGTTGCCTCGAAGTCCACCATCTAATTTAAACTAATGGTAGTTTAAGTAGCTAAGTTTCTGTGATTACGTAGCGAAGAAATAATGGCGAATTCTATGATTTGTAGATTTTTTGCCTGTAGATTTGGTATTTAATCGTTAGTTCTAACTCCACTTTAAATCAGAGCAGTCTTTTTCTTAAACATCTTGGCTCACTACTACAGAGCGCTTGTGTTCTCGTATATGCCAGGTACTAAGCGTTGATCTTCGCAGTCTGAGTGCTTAGACTGGCGCTCAAACAAATTCTGCTCGAAGCTATCTTCTGGTGCTACTGCTATAACCAATCGCGATCCACTTTGCGATCTGAAATGGACTGATAATTTTTTACTGTGGGCGAATAATTAGTTTAACAAACTGCTTTACTTAAATTACTCTATAAACCGTCGGAGAGTGTATGTTTTGCCTTCTCTACAACTGCACTAAACAACGTACATTTAACACTAGTAAACAATTCACTCAACTAGGAAAATTTTAATTCAGTAAAATGAACAAAGTAGGTCGGTACCATGAGTGAACGATAACTACCGAAAAAATAAAGAGGGTCACAATGGGAGATGCTGTTGAAACGCACAATTATTCGCATCTTCGTCGAAATTCAGTGGCTATACAAAATGATTACGCACATCAACCGTACCCATGTGTTTTGTACTTGCGCAAACCCGTGATAGTAAGTACTTGATACAGAGAAATCCCTTTAGTCTCTTGGAACTGTCCTTGACAGCGTCCTCGAACGTACTAACAAAATTATGAATCACTTGCAAAATACATTGCGCAACTTATAGAAATAGTGGCCTAGAAAGACTTGCACCGTGTAGTGGCAATTTTCTCGTAATGTGTTTAAATTAAAATGTACGTTGATACTTAAATGAGAGACTCATTGTTACAAGTTTGCTGCCAAAAGTAGTATCTATATGTTTTTCAGTTTCCAATTTTGAAGGTGAGCGCACCTCGAATTAGAAAACTAAGTACAATAGTGTTTCCGTCACGTATCAAATATATATAGCGTGTATATAATATCAGAATTTTTTAAACTAATTTATAGAAGTAGAATATGCGGTCATCAGAGCTATGAAAATACTCCATTAACAATAATTAAGAAGTTAATTGTTAACCGGGTATGAATAGAAGAGTCGATCGTTTCCGCCTCATAGTTTCGCTGTCGCCGGAGATTAGACGATCCTTTTTATGCGAAAATAATTGCTTGTTATTGCGATCTGGAAGATTGCGAACGCAAGCCCGCTCCGTGTGAGACAGTCTAAAAAACTGCTTTTACTAATTAAATGCTTTCAGCATGTTTGAGGCGCATAAGTGTTTCTGGGTTGGGGTTAGGTCTGTTTTCCATAATGACCAGTAAATTGTTACAGTGTCACCTGTTTTGCCGAACAGAATTCTATTGTATTTAATTGAATTACTGGTATACGTGAGCTAGGTGTAAGACTATATGGGACTGCTAGCTTGAGAAAAGGCTTAAAGCGCAACTTCGGATTAGACCACTGGCCGGAAATTGGCTAGTAAATAGGGCAGCAACAATTTCTTGTTTATGGTCTGGCCATAACAGGGTATATACGTATATATTTGTTTGATGTCAGGTTTAGCTATGGTATATGCCATCGTTGTCAACTACATGTTACATACGATACTCCTGAGACTCACCGATATAGTCGACACGTACTAACTCGAGATAGTCACAATTCACAAAGGATAATTTTGCATACGAGAATCATAAATCAGCACGGTAGTTACCCTTCAATTGGCTTTCATAGAGCATGTTCACGTTCCCTATTTGTTACTCAACAAAATCTCCACTTTGGTCTGGCTTCTTCGCCTATGACTCGCCCACATAATCCCACCTCTGGCTTATGTAACCTTGTCTTATAAAGCTATATGAACAAAACGTATGGATAACAGTGTGGCTGGTTGTTACGAACATATTGATGTAATTTATTTTCTCCCGTAACAACATGTCCTTAATAGTCGCTTTAAATTGTATTTCGTCGGTCATCTCCAGCGCGAAGCCGAAGTGCTATTTAGTCATTGTTTTAACAGAAATCGGTAATGTCATTTATTTTGAAAGAGTCGACCTTCTTTTTTGAGAAACGTTTGTACTGCAGAGCAGAAAAGGATATCTTTGAGGAAGGTAACTAATGCACCTTTTTTTCTCACTAATCTTATTAAAATTGCTGGTTCCGCCTTGCAAATCATAAGTAACTAAGATATAAAAATCGAAAGAGGAGAATAATTAATAGCAAAAATAAATATTCTATCTATTGTAATGGTACAAACATAAATACGGCTGTATAAGGTTATATAGAATCGCTGTGAACCGCTTACCCCAGTTTGTTTTATTCTAGTGGCAGCCGTAGAATAAGTGACAAGAATAAAGATGGAGGTGTTGTTGGAGGCGCATACACACCCACAAGAAGCTCTCTGAAAAGTGATTGGAAAGAACTAGATGAGACTGCTCCAGAGAAAAACTATAAAAGCGTTGCTTTTCAGAGGAAGCCGCGTTGCCTAAATCGTGTTTTCGCCATTGTTGCAGGAAACGTTGCAGGATTTGCGCGTGCTAAACGGGGAGTCCTGGATGAACAGGGAATCCGGATCAAATTTCGTATGTCTCTAGCTTATATCAAAATAGCCGAAAATTGGCTATTGTCATTCCACTCTGCCACAACGGTCGGAGCAAGCTTCTGCCTTAAGTTAGTTCGTGCGGTCTGAAACTATGAGCCTGAGAAGCCCGATACCCGCTCTCGTAGGCGCATCCGGCGAGGAGTAAACACCTGTTGCTGTCTCGAGAAGAAAAACATACGAACGCACAGCGCCCGCAGCTTACGATTGTGAAGCCACCCCAAACTAGAACGGCAAGCTTCGACTTTGTTAGCATTATGAAGCTCAAAACCCGTACTTCGGATCCGTCATCTCGTATATTCGCCATTGAAAATACCGCCTTCAGTGCACTAATTAGGCCGCATCAGCGCCTCGGTGGACGGTGGTGATACATATGTTGCGCTAAGAATGGACTATCAGTGGGTTCATTTTCAAGGGACACTATACCGGACCAGCTCAAAATCGGTTGAGGTGATAGCGTTTATAATTTATCGGGGCCAGGTGGATGCAAACAAGGCCGTATAAGCATGTTATTTGCCCTGCAGGCAGATAGCGGTCAGAGCACACTGGACAGCGCGAGCAGCCGCGATCAGTATGCCTATTGCATCGACCGCATGATGCGCTGCAGGACTATAGGAAGTGGTTCTATTGGCGCGTGCTCCCGCAAAATACCCTCAGCAGCATCTGAAGCCGATAATTACGCCACCTGATGGCCCGTTTCAGAGAAAATGGGAGCCCGTTTAACTCACCCCCGAAAATATCCTGGAAAGCACTAGACAACGCAACGTGAATTTATTACGCACTAAAGAATATCAGCCGTGGAATGAGGACATCTTGTTCGATAAGCGTGGATCAGAGTGAACAGCTGTGAAAGGCTCATTGACGCAAGCTAATGCAACTTGCATATGTATGCGAAAGCGTCGATTCTGCGAAGGATCTAGAAAGTTTGGCAATCAAAACGCAGGCCGGGTTCGCCTCAACTAGCAAGGCAAACAAAATTCATTGATACGTACACTTACCAGGACACAGGATCATACGATCATGCAAAAGTTGAAAGCACTAGCGCTTACCAAACTGGGCATGCTGGTAAAGAGGGTGCATGCAAGGATCTGCTTAACAACTTTGGTCCGCTATTACATTTTGTGTCCAGGTTTTGTGCGTTTGAGCAGAACATATTAGCAAGAGTGCATAGAAGGAATATACGCACGTGCCATGATAGATAAAAGCATAAAAACGCCCGAAATATAACGGGTGTCTGGGGCAACGATTTATGGCAGTACAGGTCATAAAACTAAAAACACTTACTTGGATAGTTAATTAGTATAGAACGACAGTTAGTAGCTGTCAGAATTGGAAATGTAACAAACTGAAAAACGCTTAAAAAATATCCTAAATAATTATTGTCATAACAAGTACGTATGTGGTACTTCTTGGTGTTTCTTGTTTGCCCGGAATAGTTCTCGCAGCTCGTCAACGGGCAGCACCGTATAAATGACCCACACAGCTCCGCTTCTGGCGTTTCAATTTCGAAGAACATCATTTGTTTCGAAAGAGGTTTAATTGTTTTTATATATGAAAAGTAATTCACAAACTCGATAGCGCTATCATCTTGCTCTTTACAAATTCTATTGGATTTGTAAGTTAGCACTTTATTCCGCCGTACTAAATATTTAAGCTGCCCGTTCTTAAGTAAACCTAGTTAATAAGTAATTAGTGAATTAGTTAAATTGGACAGTAGAAGTATGCGAATTCGACCTGCCCACAGCTGTCTCAACCTATCCTATCCGCCATCCCCAACATCTCCTCCATTCAGGTATACTGAGTGGCTGCGCGACCTGTATTGCGCAATGAAAATTACTTTTCTCCATTACGTCGATTTATTGTTACGTTTCCGTGTCAGGTGAAGATTTGCCAGAATTGTTTTGATAAAGAGATAACATGTTATCCTAACATGAAACTTCATAGTTTATACTATATCGTAAGTAAATGCAACGCTTTAAATACCAGTATATTATTAGCTTGGTACCTGACGCCTGTCTACGCTATATGATCAACAACACCCACGTGGATAATTACACTGTTTTGCCTGTGCTCCGGCATCCTGACGACCCCATTTCCCCACTCGGGTCGCAGGAAAATGCAGCTACTTTGCTCCTTTCAGATCGATCTATTAATTGATCTTTTCGATTTTTCTCGGGCCATCTTTTGTCCAGACAGATAGGACATGTATTGATCCACAGAAATATCTATGTAGTAGAATTCTAGATAAGAAAAGCTCATCTAATCCGTAGTTACGAACGTATCAAAAAGGCCTCCGTAGTAAATACTGCACCGAATCTTTGTGTAGTCAGTCGAACTGACCGGCATTGATTCAACTGACAGTAGATGTATACGTATTCCAGACCCCCTGTTCCGCTTACGTATCGAACTCGCCCACTGCCGTAATAATCATCAATAATTGCTTTTCTTTTCAACAATTGCTACTATTTACTGACACATACGATCTAACTGTTATGGTAATCTGTGAATTTAGTTGATCGGGGCGTGCTGGAAAACGAAAAGCTTGGTATTTTTTTATCAGTTTACTTAGTACATACACCGTATCCAAGTGAAACGAGGCCCTTCATCTGATCACAATAAAAACAGTATTACAATATAACTAATAATAACAATGTTATAATATCTGAAACTTTCAAGATATTGCTTCAACAATCGGCTTTCAATGGTTTCGGCGTACAAAGAATAAAGATTACTTCAGTTACGCGAATGGGTCATGACAGCGTCCAGTGCGTTTGGTTGTCTAAATGGATATCAACGAAACAGCTTTAGTCCAACAGTGCAGCCTGTTGGGACGGATTTTCTTGACAATTACTGATCCAGAAGTTATCAACACTAATGATTTGTAGCGCTAAGGGCACGTTTTTTTTCTTTGCTTATTTGACTTTAAAAGGCCAGGGCATATTGCAGCACAAACACGCGGAAGAGGTGCGGGATTGTGGACTACATGAAATATGGAAGATTATTAATTTCACATAGAGGGACACGAGTACCTATTCTGGTGCGTTACACTGGCTCTCGACTGCGTAACTTAGAAACAATGATTGCTTACAGAAAACAAGCATGAATCGAAATTACCCGGCTTATTACCCCTTATGGGGTGGTGTAATTTAGTTTTAAAGTAGTGAATGTAGCAATACAAGGTAGTATCTATATCTAAATTTTGTCGCCGGACGAAGGCAAATTTGTTGGCACTCAACTCATAATGCCCGTAGCGATAACTTCTAGATATATCTATTTTCAGAGCGGTACGGATCTGTCTGACACATCTAATAAGATACTAGTGCAGAGTGGGTTGCGGAGAGCTATAGCGCCGATTGGATAAAACTACTTATTAAACTGCAATCGCTCATAAAAGAAACGCCGTTCTTTGGGTTGTTACTTCTGGTTCTGCAAGATTCTTCGACATGATCGCGTGCCGCCTGAGTACCGTTACACTAGTGCAAATTTACAGTTCACAGCTGGACAATGGCTTTTTTTTTGTTGTTTTATTAGTAGGACGCATCAACAGCATGCAGTATCTATTCGTGGGAGTTTGTTCTAGCAGCCCATGACTACGAAACAAACGCGTTAGCCGAGCGGATCCTCGAAGCGCGTTTCACGTTGAGATTTTCATACTGTCAGTTGCTCAAAAGAAGAAAAAAGAATAGTCAAAGTGGATACTTTGAACGATCAGGCCACACGCTCGCTTAAACCTGCATTATACAATTTCCTTTGATAACTATATAGTGTGATGTGAAAAAGGATTGTCACGCTGAAGAGGTTTTTATTTCGGCCGATTTCAGTAGAGAGCCCTTCGAAAATAACGTCCACTGAAAAAATAACAGACAACAGCCAGTATGTCCGTTCATTCATAGAGGTACCTTAGGCGACACATATTTGATATTGGGTGGCCCGTACTCCGCTCATCGTACGTAACGCCAGAACCGAGCATTATAGCCTCCTATACATAGCTCAGATATGAATGCTTACGAGCAAGTCGTTTGTCGCGCGAATCACTCATAGAACATACATGTCGTGCCTGCGCGTCAGGTGTGCGTTCGGGGGGTCGATACATTGTTGAAAGTAGATTACAAGTTTTGGCTTTCCAAACTGTGGGGCTTGACATCACTACGGCCCTGATGACGACAGAGCAAAGGTTGCGCGTCCTTTGCTTCCTACCCTAAATCAATCAGCAAGATGTATATATATGATTAGGGACTATCCTCATTTTCAACGATTCTTGTAGCAAGCATCTGGCAAGGCCATAAGTGGTGCGAAGGAACGGCTGCATTCGTAAGTTACTCAGCTAATAGCAGTGGAAGTGTTTGACCGAACCGCTATTTTTCGTGCGTTTCAATATTCTCCGAACTGTTTTTTATGTTTGCCGTTTTTATGTATTTGTCGAAATTTCTGTGAATCACATCGATATATTCTAAGGAAGGCGTAAACTGTGATCAGCATTAGTAAGTGGCCCTTTGATATCAGATTCCATTTTCATAGTACACAATACGGAAGTTGGTTTCTGAACGTTAAGCCCTACACAATCAGATGAAACCTCACCAGTTCCAGAATCCTCTGATCGAGTGACAAACGACTCAGTTATTATAGTTGAGTTTTGTCGACGTTTCGATAAGCTACCTGCTGTACGCCACAGTAACGTGTCACCGCAAAATGACGGTGGAACAAATTATTGTCTATTTTAGACCGCAAGCCGGTCGAACAGGATATCAATGTGTTTGTTATGTCGGTCCCGTTTGTTAAATAACGTCGATATTTGTCGTCTGATCTAACGTAGACAGAAGTAGCTTGCTCAACAGTAAAGAAAACAATATCTGTTGGGTTTTTTTTTTTCCTAGATGAATTGCTTCCGTTTCGGTTGATACGCCCTTTTAGTTTGTACGCTGCCTGAGCATTATGCGTTTTTGTCCAAACGTTGATTTCACGCAGAGAATTTCATAAGCTCTATTTAAGCTAAGTAAGTAACGTGCGATCCTTCTCTCCCTTTATAGACCAGATGAATGGATGCCATGGAGCGCCCAGTTTCTAGCTCGACTCTAGTTAGCTCACGCTCCAGGTTGACTCCTGTCCCTATCCGTTCGCATAAGCCGTGCTCTTCGTTGGGTGTTCGTTCGCTAGCGCTTTGGGTACGGGAGGTGAGCACCAGCGCCCCCAGGTGGGTAAACGGGAAAGCCGCAGCGCGAATGAAAGCAATGAAAAGCCGGTGTCCATCGTCCAACCGTAGGCTCTGTGGCTATGCTTGTGTGTCGCTGTCGCAGCCCCTGCCCTGCCTGCCTATCTATGAGCGGTAACGACAAGCCAAAGCAGCAAACCCAACTGCCGCCGCTGGTGCGGCGTTTGTCTGTTTATCTCTCCTGCAACCGTCCATCTCGGGCGCTTTCGCAGCGTTCCCTCCGTGTGCTAAGGCCGCCATCGCCTCAAGCGAAGAACACAAGACTGCTTCTACTTGCTGCTCCTGGTGCTACTGTGAGAACGACGATACGACGGCTAAGCGACCGGACCACTATTCGGCTGGCCGTTGTCGTTCCTTGTGGCTGGAGCTGGTGGGGGACGTGTATCGAACGTGCTGCGACCATTCGGCAGCTCGACGGATGGTGAAATGTTGTTGTTGTCTTGCTCAAATGCCCTTATAACATTTAGCTGAATGTGCTGGAGGCAAGCGGGCAGAACGACTCTTTTCAGTGCGGCTTTTGCGTGAGTTCGAACGGCGTACACTCGAAGCAAACGCAGTCGATATGCTCCCCCTGACGGATAACGCTAAAGGCAGATTTCCCAACAAATGTTGTTCAGTTCTGTAAGAGGGAAACGGTATTGACACATGCGTGCATGATATCTGTTGGTGGCAGTGTGTTTGAGGAATCGCAAATCACTTCCAATAATCTAAGCCGGAGATAACGCCAGACTGTGTAGAAACTCAGCCAACGACCTGTGAAGGCTGCTCTGCCGAACGCAAAAGAAAAACAGGCTGTTAGAGTGAGGCACCGGCTTCGCAAAAAAGGGTTGTTTCTTTTTCTAGGCGGTGCGATCTGCAGGACTTTTGTGTGGTCTGTCGCCTGCTCTGCAGGAGCTGAACGTGGGACGATCGTGAGAAGCGTCGTGCGCCCTAACTTAATGGAAGACATCGCCCTTATTCGACGTTAGTCCTTACTTTGTCCACTTTTTGGTGTTCGATTGCCTATCGACACATTAATAATAACAACAGTACTAATAATTTTACTGCCGTAGCGAAACGGTGTGCGACGTAGCCACATAGAGCTTCGACCAGCTTAACGATGGTGACGGTTATGGTGGACGCCCCCTATATAAATTGCCGCAGTCTTAAATAGTGACAACGACTTATTTGTCAGGGCAATCACTGTGATTACGATGTCATTGAACGCTATACAATGCACTTTGGGTGTGCCTCTCTGATATATAGGATAAGTTTTTCGGGCGTACGTAGAGGCGGGGGCAGCCTCCTGAAATTGAGGTACGTTCAGATTTTTACAAACCGTATGTATTTTCTGACATATAGGAAACATGCATCGTTCATGATAGTGTACCAAGTGTTGTTGATACGTTGTGTATATATAGTTTATTGGTTATTTTGCTTTGAACATAAGCGCTTTTCAAATAGACACAAAAAGTGTTCCATGGGGCTGCGGACTACAGACCGTTCAACGACATTTTGCACTTAACAAACTGATCTTACCGAGTATCCTATTTATCCTTAAAATGCTAGGACCTATAAAGAAATCGGAAGTCGATGAGTTTGCTTGATTGAGTATGAGATGGTACCAGAACAGCGTCTGATATTCTTATTACAACGCTAGATAACTAATTATCATCAGTCAAAATTACATAGTATAATACGGTACGTTAGTGTTTGTTATTACTGCCTCTGTAACGTCATTGCCCTTTGCAATCTACCAGATGCGAAGTACGAAAACAGATGACAGCTAATGCTTAATAAGATCTTCTATCGTTATGAGAAATTTCGACGTTTTCCGACTAGCTTTTTCTGCTATGAATTGTTTCACTATAATAATTTTCAAGCATTACTTTTACAAACGAAAGCGCGCCGGCAGAACGTATCGGAATCATACTGCCATTGACTGCGTCCAGACTCGCTCAACATGAGTGAGCATCGGCATCATGGATTGCGCGCTAAAAGCAAAATCAAAAGCTCATCTAGAAAAGACGATTCGAGATGATCGTATACGAAGTCACCCGAACACCTGTACGTAATTTTGAAGTCCTAACTCTATTTTGTCAAACAACCGCTTATCAAGACGTAACGTTCCCAATGATTGGTAAGGGGAAGCTTGATTATACCACTGTAGGTAATCGTTCTGTTCTATCATCGTGCATGCCCGTATAAAACGTTCTAGTCACCTGCACTTTTTTATAGCATCAAGCAATCTTGGTCAGCCTCAGAATGGGTGCTATTCCCTTCCAGAAAAAAACTAGAGATCTAAATTAACATAAATTTATTATTTTCCAAGCCTCACTGCGTATCTTATCAAAATAGAAGGCAAAAAATTCTACGCGTGATATGTAATCATTTATTTACAACAGATCAACAACGTATAGCAATGATTCTTGTTCTATGTCAAATAGCTTCGATCACCACCGAGCGACCACGTTAGAAACAATAAAGTTTCTCGCCTGTGTTTGCAATGTTTTTCATGTCATAACATGTTTTATCTTCACTTACTAAATTGTGAATTATTTGGAAACCAGCTTCCAATAAACTACGCTAAGAATATGAAGGACTTTTTAAGAAAATCACTCATACGGTCTCTTCTGTTCGCAGTAGAACGAAAAGTAAAGCCCTAACCATCGAATCGGCATGCTACGTATCTACTCTACCTTCTGAGAGGATTTGAAACGGTTACTGTCGAGTTAGGGGAAGGGACCCATTTCTAAGGACCATGCCATGCAGATTCGTGAGAGCCACCGTATCGGGAAAAAGTTCTCATACCCATGAGTATTGAGCAATTTAAAAATGTAACTATTGGTCCACTGGAAACCAATATCCATATAATTAGTTTTCTTGTTCCCTATCCATCGCCTTTGTAGACAGAAGTCGATGCGTAACGAAACATGCCCGTGTCTTTTGTGCATATGGGGTTATGTAGCTTTTTGGTTTTCCATAGTGATGAAATGGATAACACGTAATATTTGGGGGAAACAGTCCAACATTTACGTATTCGAACAGAGTGCCAGCGCAAACAGCGATCATGACTGTCGGAAGCACGGAACAGATGGTCGACAGTGATGTTTTATTGAGAAATCGACGCGCCATCTCCGCTATCAGCGTGTACCGTTTGTGTACTTCCTGTTTAATTTAGTAGACGATGTCCGATGATTACAACGATGCCTGCAGACGGCACTTCACTAAGGACCATTTTCTTTGCTGTTAGGCAGAAGCAGCTGTGGCAAAAAAACATTGTTCCAATATCTGCAGCGCGAGCGGGTGTTCAATGTGGCCCATTATCACCGTCGGTCAGCACTAGCCCATTTATGATCATAGTGAGTAAATAACACAGAACGCGATAACGTTTAGCAGCAACGAAACGGGAAGTGAGAAAAAGCCTATTTGATTGCTTAGAAACATGGTCAGTAAAGCTCGCATAGAAAGTTTCCGTCTTCGGAAAAGGAGCACCTATTAAAAACGGGAGAATCATGGTAACAATAATGACGCTAGCCCGGACCAAGCAAAACAGCAACTTGAAAATTACTGAATCGCTATAGCTTTATCAATGTGCTAATGCGTTCTTATAACAAATTCAGTATTGCGAATATACACTGTAGATGTGGGTATCTAATCAAAGGAACATCGATCGCTAGTTCTATTTGTCCTCCTATTTGTGAGCCGATTCCACCTCACACGGAGATCGGATGATCATCTTCATGATCAATCACTGCTTTGCGTTTGCCATTGCATATACGATGTCAGCAGCAATGTGTATACCTAACCTAACCTAACCTAACCTAACAAATGAAAGCTAAAGATACAAACCATCAACGCCTCTAGTTAAATGGACATTTGGATTGAATTTGATTGGTTTATCTGCAATAACGTGCATCGTTCCCCAAAATTCCCCAGACGGTTAATTTAGGGAAGCAAAATCATGGTTACTAGAATCAAACGGGAGTCGTTCTTACTAGCTGGATTATTGTTGTTTTAAACATGCACATAAACAACATGGCGTCGCCAATGGGGTGCCTCCTGTGCGCTCTGTTGTTTCGCCAATTTTGACTCCCGACGATGGCCGTACTTTTCCAACTGCACTAATAGGTGTTACGATTGACGTCTCGGCAAGCTTGACGCGAACGCACAATTAAGCGGGAAGGGAGCTGTAGCGCTTTCAGTGTATCCCTATTGATGCTGGCTAAGGATACATTCATTTGGTTCAGCTGAGGAAAGCGGCAGGGGCTTTGCGCAGGGAAGCCTCAATATCGTTGAGACACACGACGCCATGCGTCATAGCCATCATACGAACGTAGCTTTAAGGCTATCTACCGTAATGTCATGTAGCGCATTGCCATATCTGTCTTTGCCGACATACTCTGAGCTGCAATGATGGTTGTTTAGGACACCTGCGCTAACATCTAACGCGAGTACAATACTTCTAAGTACGGGATAATGTCGAGATAATTTTAGACAGAGAACTTTCTCTGCTCTTGCTATAGTTTGAACGCATTATTGAAGAAGATATTGTTGGTTTCTAGCAGCCAGCTGTGTACTCTAGTTGTCGTAGCTGGTTTATTACTACGTCAATGTATGGGAAATTTTATGTTGAGAGAACTAGTAGTAGTGCCTTCAAGCTATAGGAAAAGCTATGTTCGACCATTAGACGCTAGTTAATTCTGCCTAAGTAACTTCTTCTGTCGTATGTGGGTCGGCGCAAAAACTACTAGATATATTTTTCTGTCCGAGATACCAATATCAACTAGAAAACATCGCCTATACATAGAAGCGAGAAAGAGACGTAGCAACGTTTCCTCTTCCTACTCAGACGATGTTAGGAACAATGAATCGACTATATCTCGGTCGTTAAACGACTCAGTATTTGAGTGAACCGATTAAAGTATCCCAGTTACCAATAGAATCATCTGCCGAATTTGTCGCTATACACTGTAGTGGCATTTCGGCTTTCTACGTTAACTTACAAGTTTCAATCGTTTGCACATACTCTTGGAAAATATTTGATACAATATGGCCTGTACACAGCTTATAGAATCTGATCAAAGCGGTAAATGCTGCTGCGGAAAACGAGCTAATAGCATCTGTATTTGGACTAATATCATGTAACGACTGGACGGTGGTTGGTCACCTCGGGGGCTTCGAATCAGGTTCAGGCTGTAGTTTCTGTGAATTAGATACACGTGTATTCTGTCTGACGTTAGATCTGATCTATTTAAGTGGGTCCGCCTTGCATATTTTTCACTTTACGTTTCATTAATATTTTGCATGAGTCTGCCGTGTGGTATGAAATAATGTTTAGCGATAGAAGCGCGCAAACAAACGAATCGTATTTAGCCTATAAGACGAAACAAACGTCGCGTGCAACATACTTCAATTTATTCTACTTACTTACCCCTGCACAGGAAGAAGATACTGAAAGATAGTAGACCACTCCCAAACCCATCCCACGCAGTCAAGTGTTAGTAGTCCGCCAACTTGAATCATCGTTACTGATAGGCACGTGTCACTGAGGTCATTCCAGATAGCGCTCGATAAACCACGTTCAGCAACATATTGCCTTATAATAAACGAACTTTTTGTTGTGCGTCTGCTTTTAAACAGAGCACAGCCACAACAACACACTCTATATAAGGAACCTACTATAACACACTGTAAACATATGGCAGGCCGAAGGCGTGAAATAGATAAACTCAATGAGCTTCTTTCCTATGACAGGCACAGACACATTGAACCATATGGATATGGAAATACAGTGATACGGGTGGGCTAACGAATGAATGTAAACGTCTATTTGTGGCCAGCCGTCTATTTACGCCCCAGAAAACTTAACAAAGTTTTCTGGGGCGTAAATAAACGGAATAACAAAACAGAACAACCATTGACAACGTAACCGTTAGATATCAACTGAATCGGCAATACCGCACTGGGCTATGTCAGACCCGTATTTTAGGAGCTTGACGATTCGAGGAGTAATTAGAGTAACTTTATATACACTTTGATATCAAGTTTAACCATTTTCAAGTAAGCGATCAATTAGATTTCGCGCGAATGATCGGGTGATCTATAGGACAACTAATAGAAGAAAGCTTTTTTCGATGGAACATTTCGGACTCGACATCTCTCGGGGGGGGGGGGGGGGGGGGGGGGGGCCAGTGTTTTTTAAGTGTGTTTAAGTTACTGACAGCACGCAACGCGACGCTTTTCTAGGAAAAGCCACAGTTTGATTGAAATTGGCAAATACGGAGTTTTTTTTTCTTTTGAGAAACGGCTTGTGAGACCGAGAGAAAGAGAAAATAACATAACTGGATGTTTTCTAGACCATTTCCAATCCTAGCTAATCAAGTACCTTTCTGGATTTTTGGGCTGAAGCGTTTTTGCAAATTTTATTGCATTGTATTCCTAAATCTTATAGGTATGCTACTGTTAACGGTTGCTAGTTCCGATATTTTTAATAGTACCTGCAAATACCGGTTTGGTTACATGATTTTGTTAAAATACATCTATTTTCTAAAAGTGGTATAAATAGCCAAACCGAAAATTTAATCCAAACGACGATATTTCCTATTAAAATCAGTCGCTTTGTCTATCGCGCAGTTCCTTCATGAGCTGTCTGCTCGTTGCAGCTTCGAAGTTGCGGCAACTTCTACAACTAGAATCCACGAGATGAGCACGAAAACTTCAACAGCGACATCATCGTCGTCGTCGTCGTCGTCATCCGACATCTCGAAAAAGGTATCCGCAAGTATAATCTTACTATGTCCATTCTCCTCACGAACAGGCCTAGCTGGAAAATTGCATTTACATTCCTTTGGGCACTCCTAAAGTGTCCCGTTAAGGTCCCAACAGTACCTTCCAATCCCCATTACTATACCAATTTTCAGCTGGACGTTTGGTTCGTCCTGCGATGCATAGCATACTGAGCATTCATTTCGCGCGCGATGAAAACCGTTGGCACTGTCGAAGGAACTTGAAAGTCGTTTAACTTTATGAACAGACTTTGCTATGTATTGTACAGGCACTCGCTGCATTGATTTCACACAGATTCTAGCGTTCCAACATCTTGCCTTATAATTAGCTGGGCAAAAAACGCTTATTACATCGTACTTTTTTAACGCTTCGTCCGTCGACGGCAGGTTCACTCGTACTTTGCCTCGCTATCTTGTGCGTCCGCTCGAATATTGGACGACGTCAGAAGTATCTCGACTGCGCACTCGCGCAGGCAGAATCATACATTTAATTCAAAGACGAACTCAGCTAAAACGTCGCCTGGAGGCTGGGAGTCACTTAGCGAAAAAGAACGTGCCGACCTCGTCATTGAAAGCCTGGTACCCGAAGATCTCGAACAAAAGTAAAGTGTTCAGTTGGAAATTAGTGCAATTTAATTTATTTTAATTGCAATTCAAATATTTTACCGTACTAAGTAGAGGTCGGATCACTTGTTTAGGGTGTAAGATATATTCTTTCGTGTGTTTTTTACTATGTATAACAACATTATAGTTGTTAGAAGCCATTTCATGACGGCGTACGTTATACTTACATTGTCTGCAATATTTGTTTTCGTCATTAAATTAGGTATCGCTCTCTGACGGGAGACAGCGACACGGATACCGGGAGCTTGGCTTGGTCTGGAAGCCCTCTGGGACCTTTGACTAGTTTTGTCGATCCTTCGCAAACTTTTCCTCTCATCGAAATTAACACTGGTCCTCCGTTAGCTTCAGTGGTGACCGTAGGGGACACTCTCGCTCCCGACACTCGAGGACGGAGTATTGTCATGGAAGAGGATATCAACGGCCAGAAAGTGCCAATTGTAAGTAAATCTCGCAAGTTGCTCTATCTATACAAAATTGCTGGGGGTTATACCCCGGGGTAGTTGCTTACCCTTGTCTATAACTAGAAGCCAATTTCTCTACTTCCATTACTTGTCTCTAGTCTATCAATAATATACTATAATTCTGGCGTCTATGCAAGCTACTTTTGTGTGAGTCAACCAGTCCTCCATATTATGAAACCTCGACCTCAGTGATGACCATTGACTATTTTTTTTTTTTGATTCTATGATACTTAAAAACTGTCTCGTAATTTTAGTTCTTTATGATGCTAAACCTCAAGTTAGCGTTCGTTGCAAATGTACTACTATTATTTTACTAGATTGATCATGTTGCCTCGAACTGGTGCGGAATTGGAGTATGAAAGTACCGTTGTACCCATGTATCTTTGCGTACGGTTACGTATCCAAGGTATCTAGGAGCTCCATATTTAGCAGCAGCGCCGTAATAAACACTAGGAGGCAATATTTCTGCAACGTCCTGTAGTTGTCTGAAGTAATGCATGATGACGCCTTGTGTACCGGACGAAAAACAGAAATGTCTACGGGACACCTGTAACCATATGCGTAACAGGGTTTATAGACGGCTTCTTGGCGTAACTGCCCGATAACGTACTATAGCTTCAAAAGCATCCGATATAATATAGTCCCGCTGGGTTGATTCATTTACTGAAACACGTAATGGACCCAACTGTTTTTCCAGTATCAACCGATTGTAGGTTAACAACATTTATTCTGATGCGGAGTGCAGCGGTGGTGCCCTTTTTAGGCATTTCAACGTATCGTTGGTATGCTTTCTGCATAGATGCTTAGTGACAGAAAGCATTTTTGTATGCTGATTTAAGTATGGCCCTGGTTAGCGAAGTTTATAATCACCAGGTTGACGGTAGAGGGCCTAGGTAAAGGGAGCACCTACGACGCAAGGGTAGAAGGGTAATTACAGCCATGACGGCGATGTATCACTTTCGGCGTTACGACTTCAGATGAGCTGTTGACCAGACTCTGTCTGGCCCCAAAAGCAGATCACAATTTCTATATGTGGTAGGCTCTCTACAAGCGACATGCGTTCTGTCGTAATGTTTTATATTTGGGCCGGGCTTCATTATTTAGTGGCTGTCTAAAACAACAGCTTGATTTGCTTTTCTAATGATTTTGTTATTTCGCGATTGCGAACAGCTTGCTGACCTGAACAGGTTCGGTAAAAACGACTCTGGCGCCTAGCGACCCTATATGCGTACAGTAAAGCGACATCCTCTCTAGGGAATATCCGCCAATGTCAGAAGCGAGTATCATTGACGTCTTGTCTTATTCGATAACCCGTCACATAACGGACGGTCCTATGTTTTGATTTGATGTTGTCATCGTTTTGCCGATGCCGAACACAAGAAAACATTAGATCATATTTGTCACCTGACGGCTTTATTTTTACGTATCCTGACGTACCTATAGGTTAGGATCAACGAGAGCATTATTGGCACACTTACTATACCACCGCAGTATCCAAGAAGGCCATTGACGTCGCGTTACAAAAAATTCTGATGGTTGTCAAGCGCTATTTTAAACGGGCTACGATCAGTATTAATCATTTGTGTAAGTGTTTTAAGCTGGAAGCTTTCTAGTTAAGATTTATTCAGATTGAGCCTATATGCATGGACACTTACGTTTGAAAAAAAAGTTGAAGCTATCCATTCGCCTTCTGTTAATTATAGATATAGAGTCATCAGATTGTATATCCTCTGCAATGCCTAATGATGGTGCACTGTTCTATCTAGTATCCATTTCGCTTATTCAACACTTGAAAGCCTCGTTTCATGTTCTATTTGCTTGGTAGCGACCATAACAATTTCTAAATCTCGTTTTGTTCTCTATATAGGTCGCCATGAGAATTGGGTCAATCGCATCCAAAGCTTAGGAATACAAAATATTGAAATGGCTCGTTCTATATATGCATATATAGCACGCCTGGATATATGTATGTAGCTTAGCTTACGGGACGCGATCGACGAACGTTTTTGTTTTGAGTTAGTGATTTCGATCTAAGCATGCCGACTTCGATATTAGAGGTCGCTGGAATATTCTTACATTTAATCTACCCTTGGATGTGGTCATATACGAAACGGAGTTTCACAACACACGATGACTATGTTTTACTTCGGGCAAAGGCGTTCCTCGATCCCGTTGACTTTGGCGTATCTATTTGTCGCGAGTGGTAATGATCCATGGTATACCTCGTCTGGTAACGGGTAACGTTGTCGCCAGCCATTGTTGATGTCGGTGCGCAACGCATCGCCGACGAGCGCCCGCTGAAGTGACACGACAAATGCCACTTGTCGATACGTCCGTCCATGAGCCCTCCTATGTATATATGAGGGCTGACTGAGAAGTGCCCAGAAGAAGTGTTACCGTCTTCTGCCCAGGCCGATTATTTTCTTTCAAAGCCGTTATTGTAGTTATGGTTACTAGTATTAAACAGTCCGGCTGCTGCTTGTTGCCTTCCTATTGCAAAGGGCGACCAATAAGGCGTCTCATAGTCCATCACATTCAGCTTCAGTGGACACCGACTCGGGAGCATCCAACAGCGTTGACAGCAGTCAATAGATGAGAATTATGAATGGTGCTATTGTTCTTAATAAAGATAGGATGATGATCAAGCCGACTAAATGATTCCAGTGGCAGCCACTGCGTGGTATAGCTGCCATCGTAATCGTACGAGTCAAGCTAGGGCTGGTTTGAAAAAGGTTTATATATACGCCCCCAGTATGCTTGTATTAGGTAACTAACTCATGCACACCTCAAGTCACCTCAAAAGGCTTCGTACTTCTACGACTGAGCTGATTGATCCGTACTTGTCCTTCATTCTGCGTGACAGTTTGTTCTCCAATATGTATTCTAAATCAAAGCTAAATAATAGTTTGTATTGGAACGGTTAGCTCTGTGTTGCCAGACAACTGGCTTCTATTGCTCTCTTCAACAGAAGGCCCAAGCGTGCTTTATGCCCATCTGAAAATTTTAGCATTTTAGAAAAAATTGTTTTGTTTGTGCTGTTGCCCAAAACAAGCCAAAAACATCTACTCAAAATTAGCTTTTTAGAAAAGTTGGACGCGAATATACGTGCAGGCAATTAAGATCCCCTACAGATCAAAAACAATTTATCAACGATCAGTATATTTGTGAATATTTTAGCTTCGACCGATTATTACCTAGACACTTGCGGTACCGATTGCAATGACAACAGAAAGAACTAACTTTTAATTTCAAGTAGAGATAATGAATGATAAACATAGGTGAGGTTTCGACCTCGAAAGTAGATGTTTACAACCTCAGGTAGGATTGCTATAGGGGCAGTTGAAAAGTCCGTTCATGGGTAGTAATAGAAGTTTTTGCCTTACTGTATATCAGACGTATTTTAGCGGTCCGCTCCGGCACCAGAGAGATATTGTTCATATTGAGCTTCATTAGAAGTAGGCGTGTGTTTAAGACTGTTGATTCAATGTTTGCCATTCATTATTACAGACGTGGCGCGATGAGCACGCACAAGCGTTCAGTTGGTACAATCAGTCATGTGATCCAATCACGCCGAGTCGAGACGCCGCTGACTCCGCCAAGAACCGAGAATCCGCCCAGCTTCGTATTCCGCCACCGTTCGTTAACCTCTGTGGGGCGGAAGATGTGACAGCTTGCAATGCTCTGAAAAGTATAATTGGCGACCATCAACCACCATTAGCACGTTTGTCCACTAGCGTTTCAGGAACGCTCGATTCAGGTATCAGCAACGCCACTTCAGATGGAGGGGTGTTTGCGTCTGGAAATAGCGAAGTAAGTGCAGGTGGTGGAGATCGCGTATCGCGACGAAGCTCCCGTGCGTCTACACCCGAACGCAGAAAATCGCCGTTAATGCGGCCAAAGCAAGCTCCACCTCCGCCACCAGCAGCAGTAGCATATTCACAACCCAACAATCAGGACATCAACCACAAGGTATATAGGCAGGTGTTGATGCCTGCAGTTCAATATGTCCTTTTTTTTCTCGATCTTTGAAGCATCTTAGAAACAGAAACCTCAGTTATAGGTGTTAGTGGCTACACCTAATGTTTCGATTGCGAAATGCAGGAGACTCCAAAGGAGACTGGAGGGGATCGATTATGGTTAGGAGAGGTCTTAGCAAGTGGCGATTCTGCTGCCAGACAATTGTCCGGCCGCCGAGAGATGTCCGCCTCGAAGGAAAGTATCGCCAGCGCTCAGAGTAGCCACAATGAGCCGACGAACCAGGCCTTGACAGGGGGTTCTGCCTTCCTGCAACCGCCAAGATCATCTTCCGCGCAGCCAGCCACTGGAAAGAAGCGCCAAGCCCCCAAACCACCTGTGAGTAACATTATTTATAATTAGCTCTGTCTTATCAATTAACAGAGGCTATAGGACGACACGCTGACGACTGAGCCATAAAAACTATGCTTTTACGTTCATATATGGATCAAACACTGGTGAGTATGGAGTTAGCGCATCATCGGGATTTGCGCAATAAAAACGTTTTATAATTCTGCTGGCCTATACACACGTAAGCTTTTCCATAAGGTTACACATCCTCATCGTAGACTAATCAAGATCTATCAGTCTCAAATGCAATCTCCCGTACAATTTATGCTAATGTATCAGTTCAGTGAGCGGTAAAAACGGAAAAGGGGTCGCAACAAATATTAACTATTGTTTTTAAACTTTTTTTATTAGATGATCGTTGTCGAAATCAAAGTTTGACATCTTCTGTGTTATTTATATATGTCTATATGTAACAAAAAATGAAATCACACTGAACGTAGGCCTCTCCTGCACAGCTAATTTTCCAGAAGTTCCAGTTACTGTACAGGACCACAATGTATATGAAAGATTCATTGTGAATCGTGTCGTACCATGTGAAGGGCCTCCTCTGATAGGGAAACATAATAGAAGCACAGGTTCTAAAAGGTTAAGAATCTGTTCATATCTGCTGCTAAGAAAAGCTGTATTAAAGTACCGCGAGTAACAGAACATATTTTCTCTTGATTGGGCGTTAGAGAATGGGTGTGTGTGTTGCTGTTCTGTGTATGATCCGTATTTTTTGCTACACCTTAAAGAAAAACGAAATTTCACAATCTATTTCAGGTATCTCCTGTTGGCTCTGCTCCCGAACCTCCTGAACGTTCATCGACCCTTTCGCTGGCCTCAGTTGGATCCGCTGCATCCTTTGCATCTGCAAGCTCTAACCCACTATCTAATACCGGCAGAACTGGAGCCGGTGCAAAATGGCCCTCACAGGTAGTGGAGATGCTCCTTGTTCTTCACTTGCAGTTTACCTAGATGCACTACGGTGGAGTATAGCAAGTTTACGAATGTTATTGATTATTACCTGGCCATCGGTCGAAGTTAAACCAGCGCTCAGTTGATAACGTCAAATTCAGTTTTGCTTCAGCATGCTCGAAGCAAAACAAGAAAAAGCGTTCATTTTATAGTTTTATCGTTCAATAGTTTCTATATAGAGTGGTACAACACCTCGGCGTAAATAGATATGTTCCTCAAATCATTTCTAAGGTAACTGATTACCTTGAAAACGTGAAAACTGATGAAACGTATGGCCATAAAATGAGATTTTATATAACTGTATTACTTTTCGCAAGAATCAGACGGAGCGACCACGCAGTTCGTTTTGCCCATCGGCGGACCCCGATCAGCCGCATATACTGCCTGAGGCATTAGCTCCAGAAACTGCAAGGGGTACCCTAGAGGCTCGGGCGTCCCCTCTGCTACAACATTCTAACTCCGGCCTTCGGGCGAAGGTGCCGCCTCAACAACTCAAAAAGGTCAAGCATATGCAGTAATCAAGCCATAACGAGCCTGATTTCAACAGGCTTCTTTTTTTAACATCTTATACAAATTTGAGAACTTTCCACTCTGATCTGAGAAAATTCTGATTAAAATATGTCCGCGTAACCATCATATACTCTAGCACTTGCGACATGATCGTAAATATATGAACAATAAACGTGAGCCTCGTACGTCTATAGCGGGGGGAGAAATAAATGTGAAGCTTGAAGATTATATCTCTAGACTAAAAAGAGGAAACGTTTGATCTAAATGATGATGGAAATTCTTGGTTTCATGGCTTCATAGCAGTCAGAAGAGAAGGCCGTTGCTGAATTAGCAGTATCTATAATTAGTGTCAATTTTTTTTACCTTGCCCGCACATCTTGATATTAGAGCTATAACTGCCTTTTAATTTATAATATAAAGAAAATTATTATTCTGTTTTCCATTACAGGTCGTGCCTCCTGTCGCACCAAAGTTTGAGCCGTCTCGACTTGGCGTAAAAAGTTTGACGGAATCAATTATATCTACACCAGTCATTAACGACGATATACCAAAAACCGGTTTTGATTTCCTTGATAACTGGTAATCGATGCGAATAATGATAATAAAGCCTTAAAGATCTAATAATTAGGTTAGATAATCCAATCGAAGGACTCCGGTATATAAAGGAGATTGTAACACTATCCTGTTTCCTTTATCCAATGAATCTGTGGATAATTTTTTCCAATAATTTACCACCACGAATGCTACTATTCATTTGTGGAATGGCTGCAACATGGCCTCTTCACGAAATGGCCAGCAGAAATAATAATCAAACGCGTATCACCCCACGGCGAGTGCTAAACTCGTCGGAAGGACTCAATAAACAATATTGAAGCTTCTTATTAAATCTTCACTATAAACGTGCTCGACAGTGGGGTACTATATGAACAAGGTATGCCATTCTGAATACGGAGAGGCCTGCTATTTGGTTTTTTTTTTTATGTTTTGGCCAGTGAAAGACACGCGTTATTGAGACGTCGCGAATGATGGCGTTTACTGACGAAGTTACCACGAAAACATGTTGACACTGCGTATTATAGTTCAATAACACACGAATTAAATTGTTTTTTATTTCAAATTTGTATATATTACTAAAGGCTGAGTGCTGAGGACGTTTCTCTTTGCGGAGGGTAGACTATATAGCCTTGCAATGCCTACAACTCAGAAGTATCCGTTCTTATGGAAAATATATTTTGTTATTAAACTGCGAAAATAACATTCTGAACAATGGCTTCGAAACATTCACGTTGAGTCGCACCCTCGAATAAATCTACGGGGCTTGCCGAAACAAATCTGAATTAATATAGCTATTTCCGTCCACCCGCTCGGTATCCGGGAAGTTCATAAACTCACACATTTTATCTGGATTTTTTTTTGGCAATTTTTGGACAATTTGCATTTACGTTTGGCTGGATCGAGTTTTTCTCATAAAAAAATCATTTTTCTCATAGCGGATGACAGTGAATGATGTCCAGATTTGGGGTCTTGATTGAGCCCAGATCGTAGCAAATGAAAATAGGCCAGTTTTCGTCGTGTCGAATCGAACTATTTTAGGAGGTTCGTACTATACCTGAATGAAAGCTGATTCGATTACGCCCAATGGTAGTACCTTGTTTCGTGTTCCACATAGAGTGACGTTAATAATTCGAATGCTGCAACGAATTGTTTCAAAAGACGTATAAGAAAGACCCTAAAGAATACGCTCAGATGTAATATATTCCATATTGTAATATGGCTTAACCATAAAGGCTTGAATAGCACTTGTGTTCTTGTTTGCCCTGTTATCGGATTTTTCAATGTCGGACAGGTAACACCGTTCCCTGACCTCAGCAGAATATAGTGATATTCTGGTGTGGACGGCCGCATCGCATTAGCTGCCCAACAGTAACGTGTGTCTGTTGAACAAATTTAACATGTGTGCATACGTTGATGTGCACATGGGGCTAAAAACACGTACCAGCGCCAGTGTACCTACTTTTGACAGTGTCCCATCGACTGACCATGGGGAAATAACGTTATCTAGGTTCGGCGTCCCAATACCCAGCTAGTGGGCGCTACCCATTATGTGTCACGATTAGACGCTGTGTTCATAATGCGACATAGCGGTATCGTCATCGTTGAAGGCTGTCATTAGTTCGAGCCCAAGGGAAACGTTTACTCTGCCCGCTTGTGTTTCACAATGAGACTTTATTCAAACTAGTTTGATTACGCTATCCTACACAGATGCTCATTCAGTTATTAAGAAATCAATCACTTAGGTATATTGGCATACGTAACATACCGGCCTGTAAGTTTAGCACTGTGGAAATCATGTCGCGGGTTTTTCAAAACCGTGGAAGTGTCGCTTGTGTGAGCTCATAGTAACTATTAACTTTCAGTAACTGTGCTTCTGGGTTTCGTTTGAATTAGAAAAACGGTGTTTTTTTTCTTTAACACGATGTCTCAGTGAGAAGTGTGAAGGCTGGGAAATGAATAACATTTGCATTCCATCGGTCGTTGCTTCACTTATTCTATCGCAGTCCATTTCGTCTTATTCTAATTCACAATGGGTCCGTCCCATTGATTCGTTGTCGAAATGAAGAAGATCTTTAGCATGCATCTTTGTGTATGTACGTGTAGGTGTGCATGTGTACGTGTATGTGTACCCTATATCTAACCGACCTACAGTTAATCTCCAATTTAGGTTCAGCTCAATTTTGTAATTGTAAGAACACGATTGCAATCATATTATACAACTATATTTCGTTATTACTTCACACCTGCCTATTTAACGGCTCCACATTTTAAAATACTACCTTATTATTTACGTTCCAACATGACTAACGCTTCATATGTTAGAACAGGTTATTGTTTAATCTTCGACCGTTCATTCATCCATCGGTATTGAAATGACCGCACGGTCACGGCGATGGTCTCCTCGTTGTGTGAACGCATAAGCTGGATGTCATCTAGACATAGGGACGTTTCTGAAGCTCACTCGGAACAAAAAAGATTTGCTTTTTTCATCAAAACGTGTCCCTGAAAGCTTAACTATTACCGTATATAAATAAACACCACTTTGTTCATGCCTGCGACGCCGTTAGAGGGGCATTGCTATAAAGAGGACATTGCCATATCGGAGGAAAAAAGTTTTACGCTTAGTTCAGGTGTCTGCTTTTTAATAGCTTCCGTCCTGGCAACTTCAAACATAGTTTTGTAGACTGTTTTAGCATGGAAACTTCGGTCATGGGCTGTACTCACAAACGATTTCAAAATGGGCCAACTAATTGTGATAAAAGCGTCATGTACGCATGACATGACTTACAAAGAATAATCAGCCAATACGTAGCTGAAGACCGTCTGACGCTGCCGTCTAACAACGCACGGCTGTGTCAATCTGATAGAAACAGCGACGGACGGTGGGTATTTACAAGTTTCATAGTTCATCGAGCGAGGCCACCGATACTTGGGGTTAGAACAGAACTAAATCCTAGCCGCAGTCAGCGACACCACAGCCAGTGTCATAAATAACAAAGGCCATCATAATCCGCCACAATGATCAATGTGTGCAAATAAGTAGGAATTTACCTTAAAAAACTTTCATAGAAATAGATATTTTTTTAATAGATATGTAACGATATCTAGCAGCAACTAGATTACCATCACCACAGCAGCGGAAGGCTGGTTCCTTGTAAACGTCGATTTGATTTGAGCTGACAAAACTCAGATGAGAGCAAACCCTGAAGAAGAAGAGGGCAAAAGTACCTCTAACCAACAGGGCTGAACTTCTGGTTGCTGGTATTATGCTTGCATCCATCCTAAATTGATGAGCATATGTTATACGACAACGTAATGATAAGTTGTATATTTAAAGAAGAATCTGTAGGATATGGGGCGGCTTTGTTGGATGTTACTTATAGACATTAGCATGTCGACAATTCGGACAACAAAGCCAGCGGCCTATTACAGTTGAGTTGTATTATGATATTTACAATACATACCATAGCAACTTGGATTGTATTAGAGTGAAGCTATCAAGAAGAATAGGTAACCCCATTTAATAAATGAAGTTGTGCGGATTTCACTTCGACGATCTCAGCCAACAAAACGCCGCCGCTTTTTTAGTTGGTCAACTATGTCATTAATAATATTCTAGCCCCTATTCGTAGCTTAACTGCCGACTGAAGAATTTTATAAGTTAGAAATTACTTCTATGATGAATACAATTGACAATGAATAATATATTATATTTTTACACAAAACGTTTGGTATGTCTTCACTTTTCCCTTCATCTGATGCTCAGATAATCTTTGCATCTTACTATACACGAAAATAATCATCAGTCGGTCTTCTCGAAATCACGGTTCAGTTCCAACTCAGGTTTATTGAGTGAACATATGTGATCGTTAGCTTTTTCCTATGATTCCCGAAAGAAAAACATAATAATATAATTTTGTAGTATGCATCGTTGGCGTCATACAGAGCATATGCACAGCCACCATATGAGAAATCATTGATCTTTTGTCAATAGTCTTCTTATTCCCGCCGTTCTGCTCGTTACGTAATTTATACATACTTGATACAATGTATGCTATCGTATTTGGGGCGTCAGTATATACTAAATTATGAAACAATTAAATTGCGATACGTCCAAAAAATGATAAGTCCATCTTTAAAAATTTTGCAAATTTTATTCGTGATGTCTGTACCCTAAAGCCCGTCAATCAATATCGCACGTGTGCGTGCACTGTCTACTACTACTACAACTACTACTACCGCACAATTTTGATGCATCGCAAGGCTATGTATTCAAAAATATATTGTTTACACTTTACCCTTGCAGCCGGCCAAGTTAGCTTGAAAATTGCTACTTAGCCTCGTCTTAACTTTCTTAGGCAACGATTGGACGACGCTCACGAGTCGTCGAAAGATTTTCGAACTATAGGCAGAATTATGTCGCATTATTTTCGGCCTTCTGTAAGCTTGCGACGGTTAGGCATCTCAGTACTAAGGGATCTGTATACTGGTTTCCTCTTAATATTGAGTATTAGAAACCAATGCGTCATAGGATTCGCCTTCATCTCGACTTTGTAAAAACATGTGTCAGCAATCTCAAATTATGCGCGAAGCGATTTTTATTTTCTATTTTTAAAAATAATTTTTGCACCTTCACTATGCCGACGCTTCTTTCTATCTAGCTTCGATGAAATTCTTCTCGCGTGCGGTGCGTGCACGCCTATCGTGGTCAACGACGGATTTGTTTTTTACTGCTGTTGTTAATAGCAATTTTTACGAGTGGGCGCCTATTGATCACAGTCAAGGGCAATCCGCAACCGAATAGGGTCGTATTGCGACAATAGACACCATGTACGTATACGCCTGTGGATTATTATTAATACAGTATTGCTCTAATCATGACTCCTTTGTCCTATCGAGACAATAGCCCGTGTCAGAAACGCACTATCCGTCATTCGTAGCCAATAGTACGTTCAACGATGGTAGTAGCCCTGTTAGGTGATGTTTCTAATGTTACTGCACGTCGTTACTCATTAATGTGTACGTTTTATTTGAAACATATCTTTAAGGCATAAGGCATTAAATATACGCTAGGACGCCACGATTTTGAAGGCCGTAATATGCTATAGTAAAAATATCAGAAGACACCTTATTTTTCGCTCATAGCTCACAGGAAATACATGCAGGGTATTCAGAACTAAGGGGCAAAATTGATGCCGCTTGCGTAAAAGTCACATTTTCGCACAGAAAAAAAAACACACACAGAAAAAAAAAATCGTCCTCATGTGTATTTGGTGGGGTCGCGATCTTCAAATCAAGGCCAAGATCTCCAAACCACGTTGAAATGGCAAGTGTAGGTAGGATGATATACAGTTTAGGCCAAATATACTAAACGTGAAAAATCAGTTTATATTCTGGGCTCATAGTAGATGGCTCAAGCCAGAGCTTCGTAAAATTTAAGGGTTAAAAAAATTAAATAGATGATGAAAATGCAAGGAATTTTAAAGAAAACACTACCATTGAGACTTACATGAATATGCTCATCGGCAACTATTTCTGCATCAAACTATGGTCTTTTAGATTAATTTTTGATTCCTTCTAATCCAGTGTCTATTTTTTATCACCGGAAAACCTCGTTCGCTTTTCTTAGCAGCCGGAAGAAAACCGGCAACAACGAAGATTCATATCTAAAACTGATGCATTCCAACTATGACAAAAAGTCAGCTAAAATATGTCCCAGTTTATTCCGAACACCTTGTATGCATTTATATTTTGTTGTTTGTCTAAATTTTAGAAGGTCAATATATTTTACTAGATCCTCTTTTTAACACTTGAAGGTCTTTTTTTTTTTTTTTTTTTTAATTAGACAAGATAGTTGAGCAGGGCTTCATAGGTTTTGTATTTGACTGACACTCCATGAGTCGTACATAATCATTCTTCATCATAATCATAGCAAGGGTTCATGTTCTGTGTATAGGACCAAATATCGTACAGCAATCACCCTTTCCGCGTAAGCCCATTTGTGTGTTTGGCAATTGCTATTTGGGAAACTTATGTTTCCTTCTTCAATTGGGGTACAGGAGGTAATAGCGGATACTAGGCTATTTTTGCCAGCGTACCAAGGATACTTGTAGTAATTTTTCGGCCACGTAGTGATAAATTTCCATTATTTATATATAATATCTATAATGGAAGTGTAGATTTTATGTTTTACTTTGGCAAAGGTTAAATGTTGACGTTGCTCATCGAGCCCCTTAATATCATTTTGACGCAACCTGGATCCAGAAACAGGCCTCCATCTTTATGATACAATTGCCGTAAGTACGCCAGTTTCAAATAGGTCACCGAATAAACGCTAAAGCTGTGCACTACAAAATTTACATATTATAGTTGTTATTATATTTTACACCTCGAGAACGGCTCAAGTAGCTACTCTGAGAAGCTGAGCTATTACTTACGGCATTTTTAAGTTATTTTTTGATGAGGGGGTATAACTGAATGTTTGTTGCGACGTTGTCATAGTTAACCTATTCAAGTTGCTTACACTTGCCATTTTTCTATCTTTACGTTCCCTGTATTAATATAAACGAAAGGTTTCCATTTTTCGAAATTGCTAGGTAGTTTTCTAATAGTAGTAGTAGTAGTAGTAGTAGTAGTAGTAGTAGTAGTAGTAGTAGTAGTAGTAGTAGTAGTAGTAGTAGTAGTAGTGTAGTAGTAGTAGTAGTAGTAGTAGTAGTAGTAGTAGTAGTAGTAGTAGTAGTAGTAGTAGTAGTAGTAGTAGTAGTAGTAGTAGTAGTAGTAGTAGTAGTAGTAGTAGTAGTAGTAGTAGTAGTAGTAGTAGTAGTAGTAGTAGTAGTAGTAGTAGTAGTAGTAGTAGTAGTAGTAGTAGTAGTAGTAGTAGTAGTAGTAGTAGTAGTAGTAGTAGTAGTAGTAGTGTAGTAGTAGTAGTAGTAGTAGTAGTAGTAGTAGTAGTAGTAGTAGTAGTAGTAGTAGTAGTGGTAGTAGTAGTAGTAGTAGTAGTAGTAGTAGTAGTAGTAGTAGTAGTGGTAGTAGTAGTAGTAGTAGTAGTAGTGGTGGTAGTAGTACTAGTAGTAGTAGTTATAAATACAAATATGCCGCTGTTTCTATCGTAGAGCAATAAAGTGTCCTTCAAAAATCTGTTATCTTTTTTTCTAAATTTGACGGAGTGCGATCTGAGATTTCACCCAACGAGCAAGTAGGCAAGTAAGTTTAATTCGTAATTTCTTTTGTTGAGGGAATGCAGCGTGCGGCATTTTTGCCTGAGCTCCGATAAGTGTAACCTACGGCAGATTGCTTCTTAGGAACAGGCATACTCAATGGAGCCATATGACTGTAACGCAATGGTCTATGACAAACAATCCCCTGGACTGGGGGAGCTGAAGCTCACGCGATCACCCAGCGATGCTGGCTTTTTCATCCCTTGTCGGTACCATCTGATAATATTGCTGGAACATTGCCACGTTACACTGGGGGGCGGGGGGTAATCATTCTAAGTACAAGTGAAATTCCATAAACGACAATAGTAACAAAAGAAGTGAGGTACCGGCTGCTAAATGGTTATGGAGGCAGTCTGAATTGTAAGTAGAAATGACCACAGCATTTATTTAACGTCAAATATCGTAGGTTATTTAGATATTATAAATGTAGTTAAGTCGCTGTTCTCCGAAGCACCGAATGGGATCTGTTAACTGCCGAATTCTGTGTGACATTATTTTGCTAGAAATCTTTATTTATGCCGCTATTTATGGCTTAAAGCTAGATCCAAAGAACGCGATAACTTATACATTTCCCTAGTTATATTAGATAACGATGAATCGATTCATAGGAAGAAATCTCTACAGGTAGCGTATAGTAACCGAGCTTCTCAAAGTTTAGAGCCGGCGTCAGGGCGGAAAGGTTGATCATTTTATGTTTATTATATAATAACATGCGTAATAACGTCGTCGTCAGTTAACAGTGTTTAGCACTTCAGATAACTTGTTATTATGCTATGTTCTTTTTCTTGACTAACCTAAATTGTGGTAAAACCACGTTTGTGCTTGTGTGTTAAATAGAGACTTAATAGTAACTTTCGTAAGGGCTTGCATGCGTGTGTAAATGTACGCATACACGTATGTAGTATACTTTATTATATGCAAATAATATCCAATTATATAACGATCTTAAGTTTAAACAAGAACGAGCGTTGCTTAAAATCGATACTCTATCTATGATCTATAATAATTATATAGAGCAATATACAATTGTCGTGTGAAATTGAGATAGCCCTATATACCTCAGGGACATCGTAGTTCTTTCTAAAGTCAAAATTCATCTTGATTCATTCAGGCCCTAAAATTGATACTCGACCCGTGCCGTATTGTACACTGATGACAACAACTCATTGCTCGATCGTAACAGATGTCCATGGGCAGATTTTTTTAGCTATACGAAGCAAAACAACGTACGCTGATCTTAATTGCGTCTGCAATTGACTTCCCTTTGGTTGTTTATAAAATAATCGGCATTTTTACCATTAACTTTATATTACACTTAATTTCACACTATCTAAATGGGATCAAAGGGGGTTTTCGGTTGACGACTGGACGTCAACTAACTCACGACTTGTATTCATTTCGAAGATGCAATAGGCGGAAACAGTTATAATTGCATATATGACTACCGACTCCCTCCCGTCAACGCTGCTTTAACGGCCGTTATTATAAACCCTGTATTGTTGAACATGTGCACCCCATTAGATGCAACCTTGACATTCGTATGAGTACTAGTAAAAACACAAACCGGCCAAACTTTATCCGGAGTTTGCTGACAACTGTTTTGTCGATGTCACAATTTTGTAAATTCTTGTGGTAAGCTGCACTGCTTGCTGCTGCTGTCCTGCGGCGAGAGGGCGCTGCTATCTGTGCAGAGACTGTCACTGGAGTTCTGCGTGGAAGGCGGTAGCCACGATGCAGGGTTATTGCGAACCTAGTCGTGGGCAAATCAGTAAGCGAGACAAATTAGTTGCGTTGTAAATAGAGATAATCTGGGCTGGCCAACTATATATGAAGAGTATCCGTGCAAGGGCGCTCAAATTTCTTTCGGCTCGAGCTAACCGAGCGGTCCCTTCACATGAACAAATATATAGAGTGAGTCCATCTTAGATTCAGGCCTCCCTACACAGAAAGGCCTAATCTTGCTCACGCTATTTTCGAGTGTTCATTTTACGGACTTTTAGAGATCTATTATTGAACTGTCGGGAGCGCTGGGGATTATATGCAGCTGAAAATTAAAGAAAATGTTTATGTAGGTAAATATCGAGTACATTAGATCAGATACGCACGGCGACAGCTATCAAAGTAACAAGCAAAAAAACCTGAAGTGTTTCACGGGTGCTGGCTCGGGAACCTTTTTGGATACTATTACTAGTTATGCAACGGTCAGATGTATCTCTCCGATATTCTTTGAGTATTTTTGTCTCATATAGAGCGTCTCTGTGAGCCACATCAGGCCTTTAACAATCACTTTGTCCATTATCATTACGAACTATCAATTTATATTGTCTCATTGAGCCTCAGTATATATCATAGACTCAGGTTAGCTCTTGCCTAACGCAGATTTCCGAAGGGATCGCACGTCAGCAGATTTTTAACTTACGCACGGGTTCTTCATTGAGGACACTTATAGGATTTGACAAAGGGCTCAATTGTTATAGACAAATGGCACTGAAAGCGTACAAATTATATATACAGAAAAAAGGAGCAGAAGGCTTTCCTCTAGCATATTCCCTAACTGGCGCTTCCTGTATTCTAAGCCTGGCTGCAAATTTTGTGTTTGCTATAGAATCTTAATCAGTCGTTCGTAAATCGCTCTGAAGCTGAACGATTACCTCTTGCTGTAGTTGGATGTATTCGGGTGGGTTCCTTTTGAGATTCCGTCGCGTTATGTAGCGAGTTAGCCAACGGCCCACGAATAGGGTCTATTGCAGAACGATCCGAGAACCGGAAAAGAAGGAACAAGTTTTTTAAACGATTCTTATTTTGTAAATACCAAACGCAAAAAGGAACAAGCTAGTAATGATTATGTTTGCCTCGTTTATGTCGTGTGCAGTTTAAGGCTCATGTTGTGTAGGTGCATCAGCTATGTATAGATACATCGAAGTGGGTTAGTTGCTTTATTTTCCAATTCTGAACACATCGTTACGAGCTTGACCATTCAGCAAATGAATAAGTGGAGGTCTTCTGTCCTTTGTGTATGCGTTACGACCGCGAGGCATGCAATTTTTCTATATATTACAAAGGCCTAAATAGACTAGTGTTTTTTTTTCGATCTCAGGCCCTTTACCTCGATAATGTATGCAAGCACAAAATGGCCCATTCCGAGACCGACGCAGATTAATCGAAAGTCCATCGAAACAACGGTAAGATCCAGCTCGAAAAACGTTTGAACTATTTCTGCTGGCCATAACACTAAGTAGAGAGAGACTGCCGCTAGAGCAGCCAGCGTTGCCGTCAGGTAATCTGCATGTAAAGAAAACAAAAAAGTCTTATCCAATATTGTTCAGTGAGATTACTTGGATTGCAGACAGCATTTTCGCTGTCACAAACCGTTACTAGACATTTCTACCTGGTTCCAACAATAATTTCCACTATCATGTCTTTCATTGAGACATATGAAGACTAGCCGATGGAACCTGAATGCCTACTGTTTTTGTGAAATCGCAGATTGGAGCCATGTTGGCGGGTTGGAGTGGGCACATATGCCAAATCTATGGCTGGATTTCCCCTTGCATCGCAGTAGACTGATATTTTAAATTGTCGATGTTCTAAACTTAAGGATAGAATATTGTAGTTAGTTACTTACAGTTCGTATACATTGGTCGTCTGTGAGGATATCCGGTAGAGAAAATCACTGCTAGTGTAATATATTGAAACACGCTCACAGAAAATACTGCGTAATTGTCATGGCACAGTAAAGCGTCCTCATCAGTTTTGCCCTTATCGTTTTCTTTGTACCTGTTTCAATTGATGGGTAATATAGCAGGACACAACAAAAAAACATTACACAACGGCCGATAACATTGTTTGCCTTAGGTACCTGCCCGAGTTCAAAGCAACAGATGGCCTTAATTGGACATACCCTTAATGATCCAATAGAAAAATGTTAGACCTATCCGCTACGATACTAAGATATAACGATATAAATCGTATATAGTCATGTATAGTCCTATAATGTGACTCGCAGCGTTCTTCTCCATCGGAGCCAGCTAACCTACATAAGACGTACGATGTTCGTCCGGCAGAAGTTACAGTATGATATCTGAGTCTATTCGGAAGATGGCTTTGTGACTAACCATGAATAGCGGTGCAGGAGAAGGGTAGAGAGAAGCTGAAGAAGGCAGCCAAGAATAATCTGACTGGAAATGGACGTCACAGGGACGATGCCTGCTGCAGATGTGGGCGGGGGAGTTTTAGAGAGCACCTGTCGTGGAAGCGTATTACCGAAGAGGGTCGCTATCGGCATGATCAGGAACAGATCGATGAAGAGAAACTCCTTCGAAAGCAGACCATCAAATATATTTGACAAACACGACTGAATATGAAAATTTAGCTCTAATATTTACGATCCGGCCCTTCTTTTAGTTAGAGGTTTTACTAAGTCGAGCTCTGATTTCA
This sequence comes from Varroa destructor, assembly GCF_002443255.2. Classification (NCBI taxonomy): domain Eukaryota; kingdom Metazoa; phylum Arthropoda; class Arachnida; order Mesostigmata; family Varroidae; genus Varroa; species Varroa destructor. The sequence continues at coordinate 27,327,684 of NW_019211459.1, forward strand.
GTCTAAATGTACGAGACCACTCGGGCAATTTGCACGCGATCGAGTGCAGCTCAGCACAAACTATTATAGATAGACATACGAATATATATAGGATTTGGGAAGAGAAGCATTTTGGAACCGGGAGATGCTCTTTTTGTTTACGGCGTTTCGACACCGTAAGAAACTGTGCGGCTTAAGATAACTTTGGAGGCTGCGTTTCCCACTTAAGTCTAATTCTGTGCTTTTAAGAACGTTGCCAACTACCCATACCTTATCGGTGAGATTCGAATAAAGTGTATACAGTATTAGTACGGACGCGTACTGGGTGATTGAGTAGCACGCCATATACTTAAGTACCGCAAACGAAGTCACCAATGCGGAGCGACCCTCCCTATGAACAGAATGAATAACAGCACTCATATCTGTTAGGACATGACTGTCTTTTACGAGAGCCGTTCTCGTCGGCTTTGCAGTATAATACTCACCTGGAACATAGTCTCAACTTAAAAGTTTGACAATCTAGAGAATGACTGAGAAGTCGTGCAAAGCTGACCAAATTTTTTCCCAAAATTACTGTTTTCTTTGGACGTGTTCTTTCTCATCCTACAAAAAAATACATCTATTATTGAGAGCGTTTTACGTTTCCAATCACAATAAGAAGAAAGTCATCTCATATAAAATAAACGTTCGCTTGAAATGTTGTGAAGCTATTCGACAGGGAAACTTTTTGTTGCATAACTATAGAATCGTCTATGTAAATAATCGATATAGGAAATCGTTTGCAAACTAGCTCCTTGCCGCATATAGGCCTGCCAAAGGAGCACGGATATCTCATACTAAATGGCCAAAAGGTAACGGTCCATAAAGATTAATAAACGTGGCTTCAATGAAAGCAGGTACTCTAATAATGAACTAGCTTAGGTACCGTACGATGCCAGACTGCGAAGAGGCAGTGTTAAATCGAGGAAGCTTGACCCGAGAGTTACGTGCGTACACGCGTTTTGACATGTTTAAACGTGTCTACCTACATGATCAGCTTTGGCACGCAAGAAATATCAGCTATCTTGGAGGTGAACTGCGACGCCACTGAGGCCTCCGTCTCGGACAGAGAGATTCCGGCATGAGCAGCTTTCAATGCTCCACAGTCATTGGCTCCGTCACCGCACATCCCTACGTAGTAGCCAACTTCCTATGAAAAAATTTGTAGGTAGACTTTTTATATGTACTATTATTTCGCCAAAAAAAAAATGCACATACATCTGATTTGTACGATTATTAGCATATATAATAACCGTTACTACTATTCTTATTATTGTAATTATAATTAAGAGTACGCTGATATATGTGTATACAGCATATGAACGTGCTAGAAGAAGAAATAAATCCTAAAACATACACAACGACGGAGTTTGTCTGTAAAAAAAAAAAAAAAAACTACTGATAAACAAAAAAATTCAACATTTTCGATATCGGAAATAAGTGAATACGTTTCACGATATTTGCATATTGAATCTAACTGTATGTAAGGCATCAAATAAATTTCTTTGTACCTGCAGGAGTTCAATGAGCTGTTGTTTCTGCTCGGGGGCCATACGCGCGAATACGGTCCCGCACACGATCACTCGACGCAGAAGGTCAGGATAGAAGCGCCGCAGAGCAGAGAACGTCTTGCCAGTGACGACGATATGGAACTCCGTCGTTGACACCGGGATGCGAACAGTATTACCCTGATATAAGAAAAAAAATTGGAGTAGTGTTAACGGCCTCGATGCTCCGTCGTCGTAGCACTTGCCGGATGTCTTCAGCAGTTTAGACTATTTTTTTGCTTCGAATCCAATTGAAACACTCAAAAAATCTTTTTTTTTTTTTTGCAATTTTATATATATTCATATATTCAATTTCATATATATATATATATATATATATATATATGTATATCGCACTTTTTGACAGGCTGAATGAAAACTACTTACGACAGTAATTGGTTTGATACTCTGCGGGACATCGGCATAATACCAGCTGAGGGTTGCATCATTGTCCTCCGCATTGACGGACGCCTGAAGGATGATTACATCTTGATGGCGCTCGATCATGTGACATTCACGAGCAACCGACAGCGCGGTGAAGACATTATCGCCAGTCACCATCACTGAGCGGATATTCGCCCGTTTCAGCTCGTCGATCACCTTCGAATCGTTTGCATGTAATTGTACTATTTAAATATTCTTATTGTTGTTATTATTTCATTTGCTATTCAAATAAATTGTAAATCGTCCTAAATCATATCTTACCTCTGTGGTTTTCGGTTTTAATCGGTTCTCCATGACTAGAAGGCCGGTAAACGTAAGCTGACATTCGATTTCTTCGCGAGGTAAACGTTGCGCCTGAAGAATCAATTATTCATACTCTAACAAATACTTTAAGATATTTACGCTCATGTAGCTTATACAAAATGATTCCTCTGAGCAAGCTATCTCTATTTATTCTACCATTGTTCGATTCTATTGTTTCTACCGTCGCTATATCTTTGGGCTAGAGTTTGCCTTTTTTTATTTTATATTGTGAGGGAAACGTACTTTAGCAAAATTCGCATTTAACACTTTGGTGGCAAGCGCTATGACGCGGTATCCTTTTTCAGTGTAATTTGAAAGCTCCTTCTGGAAGTCCGCCGGGATGGACTCTGGAAGACACATCCCCGCGATGATTTCGGGCGCTCCCTTTGTGTACACGGTCAGACTCTTCCGACCAAGAACTCGTGTTATCACAGACATACGCTGAAACAGTGAATGATCATCAAGCTCATACTATTTAGGGGATTGGTTCTGACGATCACATTGCTTGTCCTGTGCTTGAGAAGACCTTCGGGCATAGAACACATCAAAAAACAATCTTTACGTCTCTACTGATTTCCTACTGTTGTTTATTGAAACCAAGAGGGCCCTTTGATCTTCAGGATTTATACGACCAGTATAATAACAACGCAGTACCTGAAGACTAGATGAGAAGGGGAGCTCTCGGATGATTCCAACTTCGAAAGGCGGAGGTGGTCCATCAGCAGCACCGAACTTTGTAATGAAATCAGCTTCGGCCGCGTCCCTCGCCAGCTCAGCCGGCCTAACCACGGTTGGAGTGAGCATATCGAACTTATTCGTATCGTCGACATTCGGTTCTTCGAATATGAAGTTTGTAGCCTCGAACATCTTGAGGTCGAGCGGATCTCCTGTCAGTTGGCCTTCAATTTTTGTCAAGGTATGACAACATGCCATTGAGAGCCGTAGTGGATGATCGTACGGCAGCGCTGAAGGATCCTTTTAATAATATTTAAAATAGAAAAGTCAACTGGTTTCTCGTCGTTCGGCCCCAGAAGGTCTTTATCGACATCTCGACTATATTGGATCTAGCATTACTAAAGGCGAACGTTCACCTTGCACTCGGTGAAACATTGGCATAAAATCAAGCTACAAACCACGGTTTCACTCAAGGTTACCTGCAGTGAAACGTATAAGTATAATCATTTGTTAATTTATCGTACCCTAATAGCGGTTCTTTTATCTGTTGGAAGAACTTCTAGAAGGTCAAGCCCATCTTCCGTCAACGTTCCGGTCTTGTCGAAGCAAAAACAGTTGATGCATCCACTGATGTTAATGGATCGTGGTGAAATACAGTAAATCAGTGCTTTGGCCAGGCGTCTCTGAGCGCACACGATGCCTGCTGCAAATAGTCCATAAAGCAAAAATAACGTTCTCACCATTGTTGCTATTATTGCTGAGATATGTTGCATTATAAAAGATATTGCTTGACATTTGAATGCAACCTACTTCAGTTACGGTAATCATCCAATAACAACAAACGATCTGCCCGTCTGTTTCCACAAAGGTGAACCGGCACCGTGTGAAAATAGGATTGCAATGTTTGCATGTCCTAGTTAATGTTTATCGGAGCTATTATGATGTAATTAATAATAAGTGTGATAAAATATACGAAATTGTTATGAGTCTTTGTACCGATTGTCATTGTTGCCGGAAGCGCGGGTGGAATGGTGATCGTAAGCACATCCATTGACCGAATGAAGATATGTAACGCTGCAACATGTCGTTGTACCTATAATGAATAGTATTACAGAAGAATCTGAATTCTTTCGAAGCATACATACATATATATATATATATATATACATATATATGCTTCGAATCTATCTCCGATAATCTGACAAGGATACGCCGGGCAGATTTGCCTTATCCATGATTTATTTGATTTTATCCATATAGAGACTATGCGCGCACCTTCAGTACAATTGTGTAGATCAAGCCAAGACCAGCAAACGTTGCGAGAACATAAAGGAACTTGTTGACATCTTGACCAAGCTGGAAATCGACAGGCTTCGGGAACAGCATGGATCGTACTAATTCACCTTTGGCTGTAAGAAACCCGGTACGGAGGACAACGGCTTCAACATCTTCATTGCCTATGTAACTGTAAAAGACGACCACGAATCAAGTAAAGCATTGCTCATTTAAACACGTAATACAGCGTCGACAGCCTAAGCTGCCGCTCACTAAACTCGGATAGTAGAGGAGTGGAGATGAATAAATGTCGGGATTCGAACGAAGGAACGCATCATCGCAATCGAAGGGCCAAAACTGACATTTCACACGTAATGCATTACGAAGGAAACGAAGTAAAAAATGGTTAGGTTAGGTTAGGTTAGGTTAAGTCAGTCGTGTACTGTTGTTCATGTGTAATTAACAGAAAATCCGCTTGGAGCATACGGTGAGCCGTAAACGAGATCGAATCAAAAATCTTGCCAATCGGAGAGAGACCGAGCGAGGGAATGGCGTCGCGCTGGGGAGAAATCGAGTTTAGTGGCAGGGTCGAATAAATTCCAACGTAAAGTAATGCTAGCTATAGACATCAGGTGTATTTGCTACTATAAGATATTCGTCAAAAATGAAACAACGAACGTAACTAGTTCTCTTGAGTTCCTCAAGAGATTCAGAGGTTGTTGGCACGGCAATCGAAAAACAAGCGGCCTCGTTACTTGACAACAACGCTAGACCTCATCGTTATACCTCAGTTACTTCTTAGAGTGAACGAAGAATTATGCAATGTTGGTTTCAGCTCGCTTAGTTTATTGATCTAAGCCCGTCTGAGCACGAAGCTTTCCATGTTCTAAAAAAAAGCAACTGGTGGCCAAGCATGTCCAATTATAGATCTACCTCGAGAAGTCATGGATCGAAAAGCTATCTGAAAACAGCTGTCTAGAAGTTGCCAGAGTGCTAGGATAGGTGTTTAAAAAAAAGAAGAGCTTTTCTAACACTTGAATAGACTTTTGCTATTCTACCCAAGCGAACTCCAAAGTTCTTCTATTTCAAAATTTTCTATTAAATTCTCTTGTAACAGCCTAGTATATATATATATATATATATATATTTTGCCCATATAAGAACACAGGCTTTCGTATAAGATAAGGTTTAATATCTCTATGCAGGACACAACCGGTGATGCACTCGTAATGGCGTTTCATTATTGATATGGTGGCAACAGTTTGAGATTGTTACTTCTACGGTAATGGCAAATGGTGACAAAACGGTCTGCTAAGCATATTGCTGGACCACAGTTATCAATCGGGTCTACGACTTACCGAGTTTGAATGACCTTCGTGCCACTAAAGATCGTGTATTTTGAATGTTCTTTTGGATGGTAAAGCGAATCATTTGGTCCCGAATGAACGAGGGCAGTCTTTACCACAGGTACACTTTCGCCAGTTAATAGCGATTCGTTTACGATGCAGCTGCAATGCCAAAAACGTACGCAAAAAATTGTTATTGCGCTGGTATAAACTAATGTTTTTTACTGCTAAGTGTTTTTTTTTAATCCGTTCATTGTGGCTTGGATAATGCAACCTGATATATATATATAGAATATATACATATTCGGCCATTCACACTTAGATTAACCCTAAAGAGTTTTTTTTTGTTGCGACGCACATGCGTTCACCCTTCGTTCTTGCTACGAAAAGGGGTACTGGTTATATTACTCGAACAGAACTGTCAATTCATTGCAGCCGAAAACATTAATCTTCTTTCAAAACTAGCCCGAAGATCAGCTACGGTCCAATGTATTCAAGCTGAAGCTCTGCCGAGAATGGTAAACTTCATCTGCTATGCCGAAATCGACCATATACGTTTTTTCACGAAACAACTTTGCTAGATTGATAGGGCCTAAAGTAGGCTAATCGAAATGGGCCAAAAAACCCTTTTTGGTTCGCTTGAGTATTTTCTATCGAAATTAAAAGCTACTTTAATTACATCATAAGTCCCAACTCTTGATCCCTGTAAAACTTTCTGTGCCTTTTTGCGCCTCTTGTCCTTATTAACTACTTTGAGCTTTGCACTTGCTGGATCTTTAACCTGGGGTGAGTTTATAATTGAGGCTGGATTTTTTGTTATTTAACGTGTTTACATCAGTGAACATCGCTTGACGCGCCGTAATAATTTCGAAATTTATCGCGGATTAAAGAAGGAATATCTTGAATATAACTTGGAAATGGTTTGAGTTCTAAAATGAATATGAAATCATGGTGAACGATAGTCACGTTGAATAGACAAGACTCCCAAGGGCGAACAAAAAAAATTGAAGACTACTTTGTTCAGGTACAATAGGTAAGTAACAATGTGAACCTATACGCCCTACCCTAGGAATGATATATTCATTGATGGGAAGTAACGAACCTCCCTGTAACAAGTACAGCGTCAACGTGCATCATACAGCCGTGGCGAGGTATAATTATCACGTCACCCGGCGCTAAATGTTCCGAGGATATCTGTTCGATAGTTTCGCCTTTTGCCCTTACGCGTTTCACCGACACGATGTCCTGCGATACGAAATAAGCGACAAAAAGGAACGCTACTTCAGGTTTCATAACGTAACCAGCCACCAAATGTGCTCTTTTCAGGGAATACGTTGTTCCGTTTATGAAGTCTGATATATTCAAATTTATGATGCGCTACCTATACTAGAACATATTTAGAAATCAGATTAGAGAGTTAGTCTAGGGTTATATTAGAATTTTGTAGACATATTTTGAAAATTTTAAACTATCCAACATAATCATAACTTACAGAAAAAAAACCTGTTCATTGTCTATGCTAATAACCGTACAAATGTCCAGCTGCAGAACTGATCGCAAACGATACAAAAGAATTACCACACAAACATTCAAATGTTTATCACGAAGATGATTACAAACCTTGCCTATGGCCGTATTTCTCAAGGCTCTTTGGTTTTTGTAAATTTGACGAACGCCGATACAGAGGGAGAATACAGAGATGATGATGATACATGCAGCGTAGTAATAATATTGATCCATAAACCTAAAAGTATATGCAACAATAAAAGAGTCATCAGCCAGGTATTTGCGTTATACATTGGGAACTGTATCATGTAGCTTTCGAAATTATTCGCTCACCCAGTAGTAGTAGTACTGTAAAGGACAAAAATTATCCTCGAAAACCATGGAAAAAAGCGGCCTTTATGAAGCTCTATCTAGGTCTACTTTTTATATCAAGCACAACACTCAGGCGAATTAAAACGCTTTCAAATAATGCGTTGTTCTAGCCTAGAAATACATATCTAACGTAATTACCAAATAATGACTGAGAACACCTGAAACATATAGAATGGCTCAAGAACTTCTTTGAAGAGAATCGACATTACTCCTTGTACATCGACGTCGATAAGGTTGTTGCCAAAGAGAACACGTCGTACGATCTCCTCCTTCAACGTTAGGCCCTAATAATACAGCAACGTAAAAGTCATATTTATCGAATTTTTCTTTCATGTTTTATATCATATCAGGAAACTTCCGCAATGAGATCATTGACCTCAACGAGAATAAAAACAACCCACTAGCTTGAATCGTCTCTGCGGGTCCCAATATCTTCATCTTTAAAAAATGTTCTGGATAGATATTATTGTATCTAGAAGTATCGCTGTAAGCGCTCTTCAATGTTACGTCTTTTACCTGTCGGTTCTTCACTATGTACGAGCATGGCGTATTGTGATCTAGGCCGTGCAGTCGAACGAATCTGAAATTTACCAGAAAACAACAATACTCCTATATTTCCTTTCAAAGTTTTGGTGATTCAAGTAGATAGCTACCTATACCACTTTGCATGCTGTATGCACGTGATAGTGCTCTGTAGGCAAAAGCGCAATTTAAGCTCGGCTTGACACTTACTTTTGCAAGTCCCCGTCCCAGAGGAACTTGCGTTTCTTATTCTCGAAAAGGCGCAATCGATCGGTGTATCTCAAGCCTCCCTTTAATTTCAAAAAATAAACATTTAATAACATTATTTTTAAATCTAGAGCTAAATATTATAGCTCAGTAGTGTTTCCGTAAAGAACAAACATCAATCCCTAAATCAGTCTCAAGAATTCAGCTTTGTACCAACTGTACAGATGCTTTTCGAATTTGAGGAGAGGGAAGGTGACAGGCAATTATATAGGGTGAATATGAAGGTAAGGTTTAAGCAACAAAGGTTATGGTGCTCTTCCAAAAAACGATGTGTGATGAGCCGATCGTGGTAAATAACAAACGATTTGTTCTTCCAGAATTCAGGCATTTTGAACAGACAAAATTACGCAGTCTTCTTAAAATGTCCTGCTACTTATCCGCAGTGACAATCGAACTGCGCAATTTTTCGATAGTCGAAAGGGGTGCTAAGAAGCTTGATTTTTAATTTAGATCTTGTAGTTTTCTCAGGCCTGGGCCCAGCCTTAGAGCAATACTCAGACGACTGTATTTACGTCATACCTGAATCATAGCCTGGTCTCCAAAAGTCTTCTGCAGCGTTGGCATCGCTTGCGAACATTTTATTTCGTTCTGAACACAGAACATGATGTACGCTCTTTGGTACTCCATCTTCGTTCAAAAAAAAACGAAACGTGACCAAAAGTCGTTCTCTTCAAAGCGCTTGCAAGCTATAAAGCACGTGTCCGCACACTCTGAAATACGGCCTGTGTATAGCAGGCACGCAGGTCAATGTCACGCCACAGGCCCGGCGACGAGCCGGATTTGAAACAGCATGAGCCAGGCGTATTATCGATATTTTTTTGATTCAATCGTATTTAATATATTGATTACTATCAACTCAGCTGGTGGTGACATACTAATTTCAGTTTGATCGACTTATATGGCTCAATTTTACTACCAAGAAACTATGTGATCAAAAAAAACACGTGCCTAGAGAAGCCTGTAATGGAGTAATGTAATGACTACACTAACTACAATCGTACGCTCGAAGGCTTCAGCAATCCACCAACTAAATTTCAACTAATTATCCAAATTTCGTTGTAAGCAGCTTTAATGATTTTGTCCATCATAGAGACTCAGGATATGGCTAATATCTTAGAACTTACTCCCGGTTCCAGCTGAACAAGGGTGTCGATATCACCTACTTCATCCCAAACCTTTTCAAGGTTTCCCTCAAAATCGTTGAACAGTTCACTTAAGCTGAAAGATCAAGTTAAAAACGAAACGAGGAAACGTAGCCGTTAGTGCCTGATACTCGTCCTGGTCCTAAAAGTGTATCTAGAATGTGAGGGAAAACAGGCTAAGGAAAAGCTACTGTGACCGTCCACAAAGCGCTCTGGTCGTTAAGCTTCTATTACGACGTCGTATCTTTGGCTATTTAGTTCTCCCGTCAAGTTAGCCACGAGAAGTTCCGACTCAAGACATAGAGCCTTAATAGCTAAACAGGGTTCATTTCATCAAAACGCTAGTCTTTCAAAAATAATGCCGCTTTCAGCCGTTAGCGTTAAAGCCTCTAAGACAGGTAGCCGCAACACGACGGCTCAAGCAGAAAATCTTCTAGGCTCAACACGTGATCCTTAAAGAATGTCTATCTTACTTAACGCTCCTCCAGCCCTTAGTGAGGAGCAGTAAGTCAATGAGTCATTAAGACAGCATGATGGAACCAATTCGTGTATTGCTGCAGTCAGATAGAGGTGGACTTAAGACCGAGTGAGAGAAGACAACTATTCATATAGGAATCCTTTGGCATGCGTAGTAAAGTTGCAGGCAATGTGAACATGCTTAGAGGAAAAACGTACTCGTCCTTCTAGAAGCTGGTTTCAGTTGGAGTAAACGTATTGCACCGGCCTTTATCGAAATGGCTAATCACTTACAGAGAGAAAAACATTTTTTCTATAATTACACAAGATAAGTTGTTTCTGGCCTGTATGCCCTATTTATTTTGCAATGGCTTAATAACAAAGCTTTTTTTTTTTTGCTTTGCCAGTTACTGGATTTAGTTTCGATTAACCACTGGGATATTGGCCGTGCTACCAATGCTCTACTTCTAAAGCTTTTACAGGTGTACCGTCAGAGGGTAAAATATAATTTGACTGTAAAATATCAGTTGAATAATCAACTGAAAAACGAATCCAACCAACATAAATTGATGAAAAGAATGGATTAACAGTAAAAAAAACCCGTACCGTACGCTGTATGGTGTAATAATACGAACATCCTCAACGAAAATTTGGTCGTACTGATCTACAAGGCGAACTTTGGTAGCTTCTGCTAGTGGGCATACTTCATGGGTGCATCGGAGCATCCAGTCAGGCTTCCAATGAAACACGAGTCGAGCGAGACCCAGTGTACACACGATGCCCAGCCACGTAACGAAGGTCTTGGCCAGGTTGCGTTTGTATCCATAGCACTTCTGTAATACGGCAGACAGAAATTATATTATTCGATTGAAACAGCTTCAACATATATTCGGTCTGCTCGTGCGTAATTGTCACGCCGTCTTTTGGGGAAACCTTCGATGAGTTCAGGAAAACTTCGTCCCCTTCGACGTTAGGTAAAGGTAGGTCCTTGGTGTACCTAAAAAGAGGTGATTCCAAGATCTTGTTCACGTAAAGGTAATCCCGAAAGATAGGAAAGTACATAAAACAGACAAAAGCCTCTCAGCTACCTGAGAAGCTGCGATCATGCAATAAAAGGTGTCTATAAACGTCAACCTTTCTTAAGACTCGCGAGTATCAGTGCGGGATCGAATAAGTCCAATTGACTGGCGCCCAAAGCTGGCAGATCACAATCAAATCGCTTGCAGCTCGTAAAAATTAGCCCCTGTTTCCCGATACAATGCCGTCGGCTATGAACTCACTGCGCGAATGTGATTTAATCCAATATCTGAGTGGCCCTTCTGGGCTTAACGGGTCCCTTGTCTCAGTGGTTCATTTTAATTCTTTTTTTCCAACTAACGCTAACAATTCTCGCATCTTTTGGCTTCGAGTAAAAATAGGTAAAAAAAATGTATTTCTATTTCTAAGATGTGGTCACGCTCACTTGGGAGTTGTAACTCGTTCTACATAGAATGTGTTCCGGAACTATTAGATCGATTTGTTATTTCAAGCGAACCCAAAAGGTAATTCATCGAAAACACGAGGTATTAAGAGCATTTTTCAAATACGTAACCGTTACGTACCACCACCTTGGAACCGCTATGTTAACGAACGAGCTAAACCGGAATGAATATTTATTAACAAACATTGATCCACTAAGCAAAATAGACTATAATACATAGACAGAGACACGTTCGTATGTATAGACAAGCATAGTAATTATAATTATTTACCTAATATACATCACATAACATCACGATTGCGCGCTCTCAGTGCGTGAGCATCCAACCGTGTTAGACAATCAAGTAAATACAATCAGACAGTTATCGCGGATGAAGGCAAATGCTTTGAAGGTTGTCAGAAATCAGAGGTCGTGAATCATCAGCGCTTAGCAGCGTACAGGCCCATGCGCCGACATCATTTACAACGACAAACGAAGCGGTTTTTCAATAAACTTTGTAGTGCTTCACTAAGCATGACATAAACGTAAAAAATGTACACAAATAAATCTAAGACTGCAGCAAACATCGTTCATCATATATTTATCCGAATCCGAATTAAAATTAAGGCGGATCTTATGTGCAGAACGATGCGTGCACTCAACACGGAAACGAAAACGCATGCGCTGTCTCTACCTACGGAACCGAATGTAACGAACTTACAAGGTTACTGAAGTCATCTTCGGTGATCTTCTGAAAGGAGGTGACCGTACTCGAACAGCCTGTAAACGCGAATAATGAAATAAATTAGGTCAGGTTCAAGACATTGAGCTTTTCTTCCTTATTAATATAAATACGTATTATTACGTTGTCGAAAGAGTATTAACGGTACTTAAGCCAAAGCTAGAGCAAACATTTTCAACTTTAAAACGGTATTACTCGACTAATTATGCGCCATCCTGATAGATGTCCTTCAGTCATTTTCCCGGTAACATGATAACCGCCGGAACAGATGGTGCAACAACGGTGCTGTGAGGCAGTCACATTGCAATTTCCCATCCAAATTCTCTCACTTTTTGTCGGGTAGCCAAAGGTCCGTGTGTGGTCTAGCATTTTGACAATGGAAGACGACACCCTTTGTTTTCCACCGATGGCGGTCTGTTCTGTTCAATGGCCTGTTGCAATATTGTTCCGAACCAACCGTTCTGCCAGGCGGCATTATGTCGTGGTGCATGATTCCTTTCCATATCCCTTGACGTCGGTTCGGCTTTTGTCACAGATCTTAGAGCATATTTTTTTCATAGTATGTCATCTAGTTTTTATAATTCGCGGTTAACCGTTTTAGAAGAAGCTCGATTCATTACGGTTCTGTAGAGTCTAGCAGATATAATACAACCGAGTAAAATTGTGCCAGCGTCCTTTGTATAATCTAAAACTCTTCGATAGTGCATGGTGGTTTAATCTTTTTGACGATGTCAGCCTTCGCAGTCGGCAACTCTTCCGTAGCTAAGAAATTTCCAGAGCGATAACGACAGAACCATCCGTTGACCACAAACAACACGAACTTTTTATGGGCCCGAGCAGCATTTGTACCGTAACAAAATTGGGAAATACAGCAATTTTTTTCCCAAGTTTCACTCACCTCTACCTTACGCTCAAGTAAAGTCACATCTGCCGCTCCCAAATTCTAGCTTCTAAATGGTACCAACGCCAGTGGTTTAGGTGGTCGACACTTTTTCGGCAATCCAATAATATATATATATATATATAATAACGTGATGGTAAAGCATTTTTTCAAGCCAAGTCATCATCACTTGCTAAATTTATTCTTAGTTACATATTTCTGTTATTTTGTGCCTTTTATCCCATTTGCCGTTAAGATATATTATGTAAAAGCATTTTTTTTATGTAGAACTATCTCTCGTCGCTCTAGTTCAGATGGATTAGCATTATACTAGGGCAGATCCACAAAGTCCACATCTTCGACCCACAAAGTTCAGAACTTCACAGCTGCCGCAGCCCACTATGGAGGCAAAACAGGCTAATATTAAGTAAGGTGCTTCGTTCTACTGTAACAATCCCGTAGCAGTTTTGAGGTTACAAAACCACGATGGCTGTGGTAAACGGTAACCGTTTGAAGTAACTATTCTATACACACGAACTGGGTTCAACGTTTAAATCGTATAGGGGATACATTCACCGACAAACTACTACACTTCTATCAATCATATTATCTCATAGAGATTCGGCTATAGAAAATGTGTGCTTGTGACACTTTATTTTTTTCGAGACATTTAATTAGTTTAGAGCGTGCTAGCAAAACAAAAGTCTGACAAACAGAAAATAAACACAGGAAAAAGAACGAGGTTCGAACCATATGCGAAATCAACACAGCCAGCTACAAATATTCATTAACTTACGTAGTCCCAACGAACAAACAGATAGAGGCTCCTTATCTATTGATAAAATCGATTAGTATAACACTAAACAGATCCTTTTTTTGGTCCTAAAACGTTTACTGTTATTATTGTGGCCATTGCAGCGTTTCGAACTCATGGACGATCGAACGTTAATGATATCTATCTAGGTTTCGTCGACGGCGAACGCATCTAAGGTGCATTTTAGATAACGGATAAAGTCATTACCACTTAATTGTCCTGTATCACATGTGAGCAGTGGCTGTTTATCGTCATTATCGGTGGGGCTCTTTCGCAATCGATGGCCCACCACCCCTGGCAGCACGGTGCCCCTCCTGTATTGTTCGGCCAACGTTTTCATACTTCACTTCTTATTCGTGCTGCACCAGCTATTCTCCATAGTGCCGACGCGTGCTAACGACACCCTTAGTAATGCACAGTAACACGTGCTTATTGTACTCACTGAGCGCTTAAGTTTTTGTGACGAAACACTTTAATCCAGCCCCCAAATAACGACGCCATTTGCGGAACAGTGGACGCATCTGATCTGATATCGTTTGCCGATTTTCCTCAGGTACAGAGCAAACACGGTAGCGCGCCCACACAGTTCTCACATGCATACTGCTTAGAAGCTTCCCCGTGATCGACTTGCTTAGTCCATCGACAGACGATGAATATATTCTCGTAGGGGAAATACGCCAGTATATGGCTTCCTACATCGAGACATGTCTAGTCACATCGCTGTTGCTGCGGTTAAGTCTGCGCCAGCGCAAATATCACAAGAGAAGCTAGCTGGTTTTATGGAACGATCTGGGGATAACAGATTTGAGTCCGGAATCTGTCACACTCAGCCAGTGCTATCATGAAGATTATAGGCGTAAGCACATCAGTATCTGAAGAAATCCTTTCTCGCACTGTTTCTAACTGTGAACAAAGGTCTCTAACGGTGTCAAAGCATAAGAACGCGAATCTTCAACCTGGTCAAAGAACACCGCGGCCAAGGCGTGCCGCAACGATAGCGAGCGCTTGTTGATTCTTCTTTTCTATTGCCTTTCGCACCCGTTGCTTTCCACCGCGCTTCCACTATGAGTGGGGTCGCTGTTCGGCGCCACCCGGGCGTAGACCCTCTCCACTAGCAAGCGTTCCCATCTTCATTCTGGGGATTGCTACTTTAAATAACTATTAACTAACAGAACTTATTAAAAGTGAATGTAGCCGAAATATTGGACGGGTAGACCGGTGCATACTTGTCCTTTATAGCTACAATTTACAAGCAATCTAGTAATTATTCTCTATTGCCAGAGTTGTACAGTAAGGAACTTCAAGGGACGCGCCTTATGGAGGGACCCAAATCATAGTCTTGTAGTATGCGCACGTAGAACGGATCGCTCGGAGGGACTTCAAATAAGTATATCTTTGTTCCCACACGGATAATTGACTCGGGTTCGCTGTTAGATTTTCAAAAACAAAAGCCATTTTATTGTTGCTGATTTATAATGTATCGTTCGTTATACACCGTCGAAAACATTTTTCTTTACTATCCAAAGCCGTTCTGCTCAAAAAAAATCCTAGCTTGAGTTCCGACTCTAGAGATAAGTTAATTAGGGTGACACTGTTGACCTTAATCGTGTTTTACGAAGCTGCTGCAAAAGTTCAGAATAAATGAAACTAACAGTACAACTACTTAAAAATGCCTTGCTCGGTCGAGGAATGGCACTCTGCACAATGCACGTACCCTATTCGACGAAAAAAGAAGATCCCTGGATAAGCGTATCTCTTAGCCTTAGAAAGCACGCCACACGCGGAAATTTCCTGCGTACACGTCAATAGGGAGTCGCACCTAGGACAACTATAATGGTGCACGCAGCGATACTTGTACTGCAATTGTTTTTAGTTGCTAGTATTTGTTTACGCAGAACGCCACCGGGCACATAAAGGAATATTTTGACATGGCTCTTGGAGGTGCCTGGGTTCCTGAAATAAGCGTTATTCTAACTCTCTAACATTTCAAACGTGGGTTTTGTTTTTAGTCGGTCATTTCCTATTAGGATAATCGTAGTAGTAATGAGTTAATTTTCCGAGTATACTATTTTGTGCCAGTGCTGTCCACTCGTAGACGGACCAAGGGCAGCGTTACAGCGCGTACAAGCTGAGAGACAAGATAATGAATGATGTAGTCTGTAAAAGATAGTGAACAAGCAATCATGAAGATCTCAGTGCAGCGATACAAATACCAGAAAAGTGTATATGAGCACGTGGACACTCCTGTACTTCACGAAGCAAGTCTAGACCGTTTCCTTTGCCTCGTACGTTAGAATCATAAGAATTGTCCTCCTAACCGAAGATTATGATGCGTAAGCCTTTCTTCCTCGGGTAAGCACCGCTCTAGGTAGGATTATGCTAAACCTTCGTAGACAATTTTTAATAGCAAGTCGCTGAACTCCTTGCTCCGCTCAGTTATCGCAAAGCCCGGTTAAAGGTCGTACACACGGCGCCATTACGCCACAAACGAAAGGAAGGAAAGATGTGAGGGGACGCTAATGATAAACGGTCTGAGATGCGACTGCGATACATGGCCTCGACTGGCAGGTTTCCATTTAGAACAGCTCTACAGATTATTTGTATAAATTGTATTGGGCAGTTGTTTCATCCGATTTCTTTGGATTTTTTCTTGATATTTATTATTTGCTTAATTAATAATAGTGGAACTTTTTGTATTAGGTCTGTCTCCATGATCTGTAACCGAATCTGTGTTACTTTTCTTCATGTTTCGATATTGAACTATCGATGACGGTGTAATTGTTCAACGAAACTGCCACCACGGCTGCGATTCTCGGCCTAAGCGACCGCGGTCTATTTCTGCGCAACTGTTTTCAAAGGCGCTCGATGTAAAAATATATGTTAAAGCCTCGCGTAACCACATATCCCCTAATAACCTTGAGCTACAATCGCTAAGCAATCCAAAACTACTGGCTTCAAACGAGGACTGACTAAGTGGTTAGAAATTCAAATTTAAACGACTTCTTTGTCCTGCGGGAAGGCTCATGGGATACGATAACTATAGAGTAACTCATCATTCTCTACAGCACATTGTAGTAAACGTACAATGTCGTATTTTTGAAAATATTGTTAGATTTGTCTATAAGACAGCTGTTTAACTTAACAAACTTCCTTAAACTTATGAAACCGGACTCAAAACGGATGTCGTCCACAGTTCCTCAATCATCACAGTTGTCTTATTATTGAATTATAGCTTATTACAACACGTAAGTATTCTCTGATGCAACGGACTCACCTCGGTCGTTTTCTGAGCGGCGGTCCCCGCCACTGTTGATCGACTGCTGCTCTTTGTCCTCATTTTGGCCGGCGATAAAATGGTCGCCCTGCTGTTCATGATTTGTTGGACTCAGCGGGATAACACCATTGATCTTCGGCTTGATACCTTTTTGACAGTCCTCTTTGTCTACCATCATCGATTTTTCCTCTTTCGAAATCGGTTTTCAAAATGTTTGATAGTCCAACCGATCTTTGTCACTTATATCGAAGACCAATGTGAAGCAAAGAACTCGTGTCATGCACGATCTTTATCCTAGGTTCAGTCTTGGAAAAAAAAAAACGTTTCAGGCGCCATCCTTAATCAACTTAGTAAAATTCCAACGACGATCATTTGCCTAACAAGCTATGTCGACCATATTGTAGCGGCGCTATTCGTCTGCTATGCTCCGAGTCCGTTACGGGGACACTACTGATAAGTTCAGAACAGAAGCACGAAAAGTTGTATCGTTCGGGTAAAAAAACTACCCTCAACTGACTCATTGAAAAATGCCACATCGGTGGTTATACTTCGTAATCACAATTGGATCAATACGTTAATTCCGTACGAGGACACATACGTAATTTGGTTACGAGAAAAAACAGCCTTTAGCAATGCCCCCTGCGATAACAATCCGACTTGAGAGCGAAAAGAAAAAAAGATAAACTAATCTTTAGTACTGCGTATATGTATGCAGGTGTCTGTATAGTCAAGTAGCCGCATCTTCTTGTTTAGATTAAACTTTGCGGGGATATGAATCACTCATTGATTATGTACGACTCACGCTGAAATATCACTCGTAAGGTATATCTCGTCAAGCGCTAAACAAATATACATACTACTGTTGAACGGATAAGTTCGTTTAACGCTATATCTCAGTCAGAAGTTATCCTGCAAACAGCGGAATACGTACTATCATACTTTGATACAAAATCAATGATACAGTGGCCTAGAAATGATGTCAACTAAACTCTCCTTGTTTGTGAAACTAAAAATGTTTCCTGAAATAAAGCTTGCAAAGCCCCACGGATCACTTAACTTTTAAGCATCTAGGGCACGTGGCTTGGAAGAACCTCGCCAGCATCGATGTCGTCGAAGTGGATGCGTCGATCCACGTGGTAGTTACAGTTTGTTACCTCAGTAGGTACCGATTGGATTTCTACAGTATACGAATGTACGAGCACAGTATACGAATAAATCGGAAGGTCGACGAAGTAATGGTAATTCTTTCCTCCACCCAGTGCCTGTAGATCGCCCATAATAACCCCCATACCCCAAAAAAGATCCTTGGAGCTGGATAGCAATGCCTGTAGTAGAACGGAGAACGGAGGGTTGAGGGCAGTTATGGAAACGCTGTACTTGAGCACTATTTACAGCGTCTTGTTGTGAATTCACCGAAGACTTTAAAATCACTGAAATATTTTAAATCAGGTCAAAACTAGTGACTGGCATCGAAAGTAATGTCTCTAACACGACAACGTTTTCTGGACAAGGATTTGCGTCCTGAGTGGAACCTTGGAAGGAAGACACAGGTCCTAGTCTTGCTCGATAAGTTATTCCAGATGCCGACGGCACAAATATGTGATGCGTATACGAACACTTGAATTAACCATCTTCCGTGGTAGCAGTTAATAAGTAATACTATCAAATAGTAATCAAAGTATATACACAAAGAAAGAAGAAGTATTTGTTGTTACTTAGAAACACGGCTCGCTTATGTGCTACTTGCCGAAATTCTGAACAAGTCGAACGCTCGTTGCGCCGGATCGAAAAACGGTTTTTGATCAGGATTACTTATTGTTGCATTATATTTTCAAGCACGTCAAGTTTGTTGTTACGGCGCATTTCTATGTGCGTCTGCCCTGATCAGATTTCTACGTTTCGTAGCTTACTTATGTCCCAACGGTGCTACTGCAGGATTATCTGAATGGTGACAAGGCACCTTAATCAAGTGTCAACTTTCGACGGAACGGTCCCAGTTCTTAGAACAAGCAAGTTAATCAATCGATAAAATCCTCACTTTATAGTTGCTGCACAAACTTTACAAGCCCACAAAAAATTTCTTCGCCTATTTATGTAAACGTATCAACAGAGACTCTTACACATATATGCACATATACAAGTATATGTCTATGACCCAGTTTGCAAATAGATCGATATTATCGCCGGTAAACGACAACTAATAACACGTATTACGGAAAACATGTTCGATATCCTAGTCGCGCTCTTGACGCTGTATAAAGTAACCCTGATGTTAATGCGTCATGACAGGGACACTGACCTCTGTTTTTTGTGTCACCTTTAGGTACGTAGTAGGCAAGTGTTCTACAACCATGAGCCGCAATCGTTCCGATCAAAACTAATCTATAGTAATAATAACACCTTGGACCAGTCTCGCTAGTGTCACAGATCAATTCATATTGATAGAAACTGTAGATGATAGCCGATGAACAAAAAATGTCTCCTTTCTACATAATACAGCCACCCTGACAAAGAAAAAAAGCATATTTTTTTTTTAAGAAATCTAAAAAATTAAAGAGGCTGACGGCAGGATTTGATACGTTTGTAATTGATGTTGATTGCAAATCGACACTGGGTGTCCGTCGCCCGACAGAAGCTGTTGGTGTGAACGGGACGATAAACCAATCTCGCATTGAATTTTCGGGAAATAAAGGATAACATAAAACGATTAGCCATCTATGAGCGGCACTCCTTTCCAGGCACTTTTCGAGCACAGTCTGACCACTAGCATGGCAAGATTAGTTAACCTAGGCAATGATCAGATGGCCGATGGACCTTTTCGCATTTAAAATGCAGCCCAGAATGACCTCTTATCGACTGAACTCGCCTCACGAACGTCAACCCAAGCACCAACCAAGACCTTGCTAAAGAAGCAAATAGTGCAAACAATTAACGGTCTCGACAAGAAATACATGACGAGAAAGCATTGATATTGTCTCAATTTACAACTTCTGCAATAGTTAAACCGCTCGTAGCAGTGGACACTTAGGGTGCGTGACAACGCTATATTGCATAGAATGTTGATGATTTTTTGTTCATTTTTTTTTTAAAAGAAATAAGCATATATTGAAAATTAAAGTTATCAAAGCACGCTACTCGTTAACGAAACGATGCACCTTACGGCGCCTGCTTAAACGTTAAAAAAAAGAATCGATATTTTGTGACGAAATACAATTGGATAACTTACTTTCTTCCAGTAAGCGCGTAGTTAATTGCCCAAATGATTAGAGATTAATCACTCTGGATTGATTACACGTTTATAGGTGCACGTTCTAAACGCTCAGATTTTTAAAACATTTTTACAAGTGAAGCTGCTGAATTTCTTTAATTCTAGGACCTAGAGCGGTAGGTAGAGTATATTTAATAGGCGGTTCTAGCGAGTGAAAATCGTAACGATGCAAGACAATATTCTGCGAACGGTAGAAAAGCCGGTCCAGCTCTCACGAAGGGTTACAGGCAAAAAATACAGTAAATAACTCTACTTAGATAAGTACTTTAGCTTGTCAACCTATGTGGAGGTAGATAAAGATATTGCTGATGATCTGTTACTATTCCAAGCTGTATCTGTTGAGGATGCTCTCAGGAGCGAAGCTTCTATCTAGCTTCCAGTGCTATGACGATGGCGACTTGGAGCTAGGATGATCGTAGTTCGAGCCCTGAACACATTCGGCGATAACAACAGCTTTAGTGCGCGACGTTTTCACAATATCTCTAGCGTAGATAGAAAGAGGAAGCGAAATTTGCGGACTGCGTAGCATAGAATAGGCCAAATGGTACTAAGAAACCAGTCATCTTTAAAATACGTTGTTTACTCAACTGGCTGTGTTTTTTACACTCGCCTGCTCCACTGGATCCTTAGGATTATGACTATAAACAGACGAATTAAAACAATGACTATAATGACGACACAAAGACGTCAGGTGGCACGCGTCGATGCCTGCAGAAGCCTGAACAGTTTAATCATTACTGCCCTACACAAGCCCGATAAGTCCTAAATGTGCCTTAGTCGTCCTACACTCTACGGGAAATCCGCTGGAATTTTTTTCTCATTCAATAAAATGATGTCAATAAAGAATTTCTGTTCAGAAGGACCCAGCTTGCCTTTGATTGTGACGGAAAAACTGAAAATATAAAGTTTTTTCCTTATACTAAGAACAAATTGATAGAATTAACCATTATTGTTACCGTTTTTGTCGTGCTATAATCATCAGCGTATGGTAATTCAAACAGAGTTTATTGAAGCTGACCTTTGTCCTTTGTAGAGGCAGGATACATTCAAATAGATGTGTATCAAGCTTTTTGCATTAAGATCTCAGCTTACGTGCACCACACTTTCAGCTAATTAATAAAGTGTTCAATCACCGGTAGAGGTCGCATTAAACCTTTTATGTTTGTCATCATTTTAAGATCACCATCTTCGTTCATCAAACCCTTAGAACTAAACGTTTCGAACCCTACGATCGGTATCGCCATTAGGCGCTTAGTGTTTACACCAAATAGATAATAAATCACATTTTAATGGAAACTTATATGCAACGGATACGCACGAAAAGGTATCGTAGCCATAAAGCGGTCGGGAAACAACGACCACTTCTATACTTGACTACATATATATCGTATAATATAGTAATAATCTACATTGTGATACAGATTAGGTTTTCAAACGGGTATGCACGTCAAACCTGCAAGCGAGGAGTGTGTCATATATGATGAATACGACATTATGACCCTGTATCTTCAGTGCTATCTGCTTATGCGTACCTGTTTCTGCACTCGAACGTTTCTTTTTCTACTGACGCTAAAAACCATGCGACCTTGGTACAGCCTGATCAGTTCGCTAGCGAGAATCAATCGATGTCGAATTCGGTTAAATCTTTTTCAGTACAGCAAGAAAATTCAGATAAAATAGAGTAGAAGCAATAAAGAACCCTTTCCGGGTCATCTGAAATCAGTAATTGTTCACCGGGCGGTCTATTCGAGCCACGCACAGGCTAATTGAAACGCTATTATAATGGATGGCTTTCCAGTCGGCTAAGTTTTCGATAACTGCATTGCCCAAAGTTATCACCTGCTTCTACGCGATGTAAAACTAACCAAAAAATATTACTCACAAATTCAACGAGATATTAGGCGGTCTATAGATTTTGACGATAGACAATCTGAATGTTACGTTAAATGCACAGCTCGCAGGACCTCAAATCTTCAACAGGAACTGGTAAATCAAAAAGGACCTATTACGGCAGTAGGCATATGACATCACCGAATTCGTGGTAGTGTGAAAGTAAAATGGTACGAGTTTTTCAGTCATCACTACGATGACTTTCAGCCTTCGTGCTTGAGCGAGCTTAAAGCACACTTAAATAGTGATTTTCGGTGCAATAGTGCCCGAGGGAATGTCGAGCGGAATCTAGATCTTACATGGAAACGGCCTATCATGCAGGCAGATATTAAAGGACAATCAAATTTTTATCTTGGTCATCCCCGCTCCGTTATCACTGTATGTTTTACAGCGTGTTTAACAAATATCCTCAATCGAAAATTATCAAGGACACAACTACACGCAGCAGAAACTACCAGTGTACCGTAGCGTGTTAAAAACCGTTACTGACAAGTTGAAGAGTTCTCGATTGTACAATAGATAGGTGCAATCGATGCGGCCGACCAGGTGATAGAAGTCAAAGTGAAGTACGAGCGAAGGCGATAAAACGACGAAGCAATATAAACCGGAAACGCCACGTAACTAATCAGCTAGAGAAATTACTAAATAAACCGCAGTATAATTTAGCCTTCGATAATTGCTTACCATTGTGTTCTATACATGTATATGGATTTGAACAAAGTATCCAACCGTAAAGTGAATCATGCTAGAAAGCATGTTGCATTGACCCGCGCGAAAATAGCGAACAGACGACCAGTGAACAGAACATCATAAAGTTTTGTTGAACCTATCCTGTTCTATGGGCCCAGTGGGTATTAACCGACGTCCCTTACATGTTTCTTTGGAGCTCGTCGCCATCACTGCTTAATAATCCAGTTGGCTCCGGCAAACAAATGACAAGCTGGTAGGAGCAATTTATATTCGCTCACTGATCGGCCACGAAATCCAAAATAGTTAACGAGAATACGCACCGACACAAATCACACCACCGACACACAGACAGCGTGACGAAAAAAAAAAAGCTTTTCGTGATTAACTCCGCTAAGCTGCTGATTTAGCTGCATTCAGAACTATATGTAGTCATCACATTCCTAATGTTGGGCCTGCTGTATTCCAATGGCGCGACAAACACACAGCACATGACAGAAAAACCGCCGGGTCCTCTTACCCTTCTAGCTAAAAGCTACTTGACACCGAAAGAAACCGGCTGGCCTCTACTGTGGTCAGTTACCACACACTCCCACACAAACACACACACGCACCTACACAAACACACGCACGCGCACACACGCACACACACACACACACACACACACACACACACACACACACACACACACACACACACACACACACACACACACACACACACACACACACACACACACACACACACACACACACACACACACACACACACACACACACACACACACACATACACACACACACACACACACACCACACACACACCCACCCACACACAAACCTAACACACACACATTCACACACACACACACACACACTCACACCCATATACCCGCGCACACACACTCACAAACAACAGGTTGGCAAGCAGGCAGAGCGTCAACGGTGTGGTGACACCACAAAGGACGTTGTCACGTCACAGTATTGCAGTCACCGTGGGCTAAAAGAGGCGTCACTCTACACTATTTTTTTAGTGGCTAGTTACCGCCAGCCGCTGGCGCACTCCTCTCATAGCAGCAGCAGCAGCAGCAGTAGCTGCCAAACGCACGCTGCTACGTACTGGGTTTATTGAATCTAGAAAATCGTTGCCGTAGTTGTCACAGTGGAGATCCCCATGTTGATCTATCTCGTAAAAGAAAGCAAGCGCCGGCAAACCGTAGACACCCAATGAAACTGTCAAAGAGTCCCATTTTTCTGCAAAAATTGTACCCAGACGAAGCGAAAGGGCTTCTTCACATCAGCTGTGCTAATATGCACAATGAAAGATATCACACCTAGTTCGTATCTTATTCAGAATTAACTAAAGAGAATCTAATCTGTTTTTTTTTGTCCGCTCGGATCGCAGAAATCACACCGGAACGGATAAGTAAAGACCCTTTTTCAAAAAGTTTAATATGGCAATTCATTAGAGCAAATGGCTTACTAGATAACGTCGCGGTAAGATAGAGAATGCTCACGATCCGTCAGTCTGCTAACAAATCTGACGCGTCACGTCACGGATTTGTAAGATTTTTAACTTTTTAATTATCATTATCGTCATTGATTGCCACCAAGAGTTACATTTAAGATTTTCATATACTTGACATTTTTCGTAGGCACGCTTTCCTCTCGAATTATCATTTTAACAACTTTACGTACGCGTAGATGTCACGTATACGTATATGTATTTAAATATGTTAGGCTGCATTAAACGTACATAGGTCCTTTTGGCATAAATGAATCCATTTCATGGTCCATATCTCCTAGGCCATCAGGCCTGCTGGACCCATTACGGTCAATATAATGCAAGCGTACATTGAAGCCGTAAAGAAAAAAGGCTGCGCCATATAATTGCACGTTCTTACGTGCCAACTTTTGCGAAGTTTGGATCCGGCTCGTTTCGAGTTATCCTGAGCTATGTGTTACGAACTACGTGAGGATATAAGTTAGCAAAATGAAAAGCGCCGGCTAGCACTTGGTTCCCAATATCCATATGGGAAAAATATGTATTTAAATGTTAAACAGAAGCACCTGCACCGCTTATTATCATAAAAAAAACGCACTTTCACTTCTTTTAATTTTGCGAAATGTTTAAGTTGTTAACTGTTTATATTCGGTAGGTAATTAGTGGCGCAATAGCAGATCAAACGGGTTTGGAATGGCTGAAAAAACTATCAATAATTGATAAATAGTATGCACAGATAAAGCACCGAGTAATTTGTACGCGAAGTAATTGTTTGATAAAAACGATTTTTTTTTAAAAACAAAAAATAACACTAAAGCGTACTATATGCATTTCCATTTAGGGTCTATGAAAAGAAGACAACGTTTTCCATGGTTATCAAGCAGTTATACATAGGTAGCGCCATTAAGCATTGCTTCAGACGACTAGCCCCTAGTGTGCAACGAGGTGTGCTTATGGCCAGTTTCAGATTTACGTGTCCCTTGCCTTAGAAGGAGTACACGTTACCACAGTACCATTGCAGAAACATCGCATTGCATACTACTACAAAATATTCATCTCTTTTGGTTCAATTGTATAGATGGTGATGATGTGTTATAACGTATTTGCACGCGTTTTCTAACGGAAAAAAGGGCCGTATACTTTATCTTGCCTCTTTTTCACTGCCGTCTCATAAATTAACCGCATGGCCTGTCCTAGCTTGATCTGATGCAGGGATTTCGGTGGATCAGTTCTTGACACTCTTTCAGCGTAAACTGATTTGTCGGTTTATGTTCTCCCGAAATCTCAATCCAGTCTCACAAACTGTCCTGATATCTTCAGGCCAAATATCAAGTAATGATCGATTTTATCAAGCAGATACGGATGACAAACCGGAAACAAATAACAATAGTAGTTCGAAAATTTTCGTTTTTTCAGCAGTTGGAACCCACGTCTCAAACACGGACGAGAATAGGATTAAGCTTTGAAGATATATCAGTTCCTAATTTCCATATTTTCACTTATGGTAGCAGCGAACAAGACTCGACGCATGCCTTAATTATTTCGAATGTACGAGTGCTTCTAGAAAAAGCACACCTCAGTGTACTTATAATCACATCCTTACAGCAGGTCCATAGATATGCAAGGATCGTAGAACCGATAATTTCATACCAGTTGCTCACTCAATAAACATGTTTCATAGAAATTTGCTGCACGGCTGAATATGCATCGTTCTGAATAAGATCAGCTATGCAAAACAATTTGATTTTAATATAATAGGAACGAGACATTCATGTTGCACGATCCGTGTCTCTTCGAGAAACTTACTCGTTAGTGAACTATGTCCTGTTGAAACACAGTATTTATTTATAACTTGTAACTTAGGAACTCTCGACTGTGATACTCAAACAACTCCATGTTTACCCGAAGTCGAACAGTAAACTTAACTAAAACTACTCTTGTAGATAAGACAAAGGCATGGCTTGTCTCTCGTTGTTTTGCCGAAATCAATGAAAACAAAAAAATATGATCGTTATCTAATAGAGACTAACGCGATGATTGACATGCTTTTATATATGACAGTGTACTGTCACCTTCAACCACCCAGTTCATAGGATGACGACCTCCCATCTTATCAGGATAAACATCAGACAAAAAGATAAAAGTTAGATAAGCCCATAGACTTCCATAATGAATGCAATATTATTTAACACCTTCCGTTTCCTCTTACTTTTTAAAATCCTCCCCTCCAGTAAACATAACAAATTACAGCGTCAGCAGGTTGGTCTGCCAGTGACCGCAGCAACGACCGCACTCCCTGCAACAATTTAACAACAAGTTGGCAATGCCATACCATCGATTCCTTGACACCAGGCCAATGACCTAAGGACCAAAAGGGGGTGCCGGAGAACAGAGAGGACAACCAGAGTCGGGGTCACTGTGGAGTAACCGGTTGCAACAACAGATATCACAGGACGCCATCAGCTTGCTTGCCTGCGCGAACGTTGCTTTTTTTTCATGAATAACTTCTTTGTGTCCTATTTTTTCTGACTTCTGTCCTTCCATCCAACTTGTCTGATACATAGGCAAGGTTATAGGACTAGGTCATTTCATTCATACAAACTAGAACGACAGCCTCGTGTTCTAAGTGTTTAATGGTAACCAAAATTATATAAGCTTGTTTGACGAGTGGTAAGTATACCACGTTTTTCCAATTTCGACGTGGCAAAGACTAGTTTCCTTAGAAGGTAATGGTGTAGTGTATTTGTGAAGCAAAATTGCTTCACTTCGATATTTGCCATCTTAAACCCTTGACGGCTTGTCCAGCTAAGGGGCATATTGCCGTACAAATCTGGACTAAATCTGAATCCATCAATCGGATATAGCTATTCTATCTCGAGACGGGATATCTGTAAATAGATAGTTTTTACAGAATTATGAGATTACTTACCCATTCTTTATGGTCTGGCTGTCACCTCATTGCCATGAAAAAATACTCTTGTATATCGTATTACTTGAAAAGTCGATTTCTTATAACTGTAGCGATGTGCTTAATTTCTGTGTAGGTTTATAAGTAGATGGGTCCTACATTAGGACCATCTAAGGGAGCTTTGTGAATCGGCACTAGGCGTAGCAATTACGTTTTCTAGGGCTCTACTTTACACGCCGCGACCAAACAATCGCTAAATGACAGTGCTCGACCAGCTTGGTTCTATTTGTGGAAAAGGCATGGAAAAGGGTGACAGCTACATCTAACATATCAGTTTTTAATGCGCCAAAAATATTTGTGTGCACAAACCTCACACGCAATAACATGCTAACGATACATAGTTGCCTATTATATAGTTACGCGCCAATACTGATCACTATCCGTTGACAACATGACCCCGGAACTGCCACCGTCGATACGATTAGGGCTTGTGCTTTATGAAAGGCCATTGCTCTGACGTCCTAGCTACAGCTTTTTCCCAACCTGTTGCCATAAGTAACCTAGTTTTATTTAAACCTATCTTAGCTTTATTCACGAGAGTACAAAAGCATTGCCTCCTACGCGCTGCTATGTTCTCCGGGCCAAAGTGAAAGACATAACAGCGCGAGGAATAGCGGCAGCCGAAGCAATACCATAGGGGAAGCAAGTACTCTAAACGGTATCAGCAGGTTAAACGATGAGCAGTGAAAGTAACAGCTCTCATCGAATCACTAACATGCATATATATATATATATATATTGTGTCCACGTTTTACAGTGATCGTTTATAGCCGCCTTACAGCTGAGCAATTGTCAACTGTAGACACATTGCCACGCCAACGTTAACTGACCCACGTGGCCGGAACCACAATTATTGTTGTTCCACATAAATGCTATAGAACGATTTATGTGAGTGACGTTATATGTGTATATATGTTACGACAGCGCTAAGGGTGACGCTTTTGGGAACAAATAAACACCCCAATAGGCGGCTGCAAGTTGTCTGCCAATGACGAAATATAGTACAATGATAAAACTAAGACGTATTCATGTCGGTAGGCCGCTAGCTGTCACATAGAATTATTCAGTAAATAGGAATAGCCTGTGACCACCACCATCAGCGATGGTCAATTGGGCACAGATTCGATATCTTCTTGTGTGATGACGAAGACATGCGGATATGAACGTACATGTACCGTATAATAGAAATCCACATTTGTTGTCGACGCTCGGTAATATATCTGGGTATCAAGCGTCGTTCTGCCGCTCTCCATTTATATACGGATACATGTATGAAGCGTTATGTCGTTAAATGTAATGGCGAGCTCTGCAGCAACTTCCTATCAGTAGTCAATTCGGGTAACTTTCATCAGTGATATTCAAATGTGCCCGATACGGTAGAGATCTTCGAACAGTTTACAATAGTGCCGCAAGCCAAGTCTGCGTAAATGTTGTTACGCCATGACGTATTATGACGTGACGTATATACCGTGCAGAGTATCTTAACTCGTTCGTTGTCGAAATGTATTTAATTGTGAAACTGAAACTGACGGATATTGACAGCTCATAAAGTGAATGAATACCCATCCAGGCAATTGCAAAATGCAATCGGAAACGATCTGTCCATACGATACCTAATGAATCAGGTTCTAGGCGATACAGGAGTAAAATGATCCGTCTCTGTTCTCCATAGTAGATGCTCGCATCATATCTCTCTCTCTCTCTCTCTCTCTCTCTCTCTGATGAATCATTGCAGATCCGGAGAGTTAGTTGTTTGTCGGATCATGTTATTGATGGGCAGTTAGATGAAGAAATTACTCTTGATCTTAACACTTTCAATGGTGACGCCATCGTTTATTATATGACCCCAGTAATACACAGGAAGCTTTCCTCAGCAAAATGTTTATTCGTATCTGTAATTTAAGGATAAATTTATCGGTTTTGCTGCCTTCAGCGGCGAAGGCATAGTACTAATATAGAAACCGAAACACTCTATTCCTATACATTTTTTGTCCTCTGCTACGCTAAATTATGCGGATCAATTTGAATTGTTGATCTTCGGATTTGGTTCACCTGTATTCATGGGAATTTTCTAAAAGAACCTATTCACTTCTAAACTCAAATTGTACAAGAAGATTAGTTCGTTCTACTAATGTGTTGTATAATTATCTTCTTAACACACTTGAAATCGAAACACAAATGCGCTTACGATCACCCCGAACATCGTCTCGAAGATATGTTTGTAAGGGGTTTCTAAAGCAGACATTGGTGCTAAAAATGACAGGACAACGTCTCTCAGATCGGACGCTTCAGTTTAAGCACACAGCTCATTCTTCATACAGGAGCCACTCAGGTAACTAACAGTACCGACTAAAGTGCTTCAGTAGCATAATGGATCGTAGTATCTACCAGATACTGGCGAAAACTGGGCTTCTAAACTCGATATTAAAGGCCAGCTCTAGAGCCCAGCTGAGGCTTAACGACAGATGAAATACTTCGCATAGATTCATTTAGGTCGTCAGGGCCAATGAAACTATCATTCTAATAAACCAAATTTAATAAATTGCCGCTATAGAAGTTCATTTGGATTGCGTGTTCCGCAATCGTGGTGACGGAAAGTTCTTTGTACTCAATTAATCTTCTTTTGAAGAAGTCTTTTTGATCATCAGACATATTTGGATGTCTACGCAAATCAGTCATGCTAAGCAGCGATCCGTGTTGGGTCAATGTGTCTTACTATATATGATGCATTTAATAGAGGAAATAAAGTACTAATCAACATACATAGCATTTCTTTCTGAACATATATTTCCTTGAAGATTTACTTCAGGTGACGCGTAAGCGGAAACGAACGCCATCGTTTAGCATCATATGAAGGTAATGGAAATTATATCTCATTTTCAAAGCTTCATAAAAATAACAATGAACCTTGTTTTATTTGCATTTTTGTAAATTACAGAACGATTCGAGCCGTATCAGCTATATCGTCATAGTATAATTATGTCACCAAGCGATTTATACTCTGTTTTATCAACTAGTCGTTAGTTGATCATAGTAGAGGAAATTTCGTGGAGCACAGGTTCTCCAGAGGCAAAATTTTTATGCCGAATGATATTATGTGGTTTTTGCGTCATCGCTGTACTTCGGATACACTCACTTCGAAAACTTTGCGCTCACGGCTGAAGTTCAATAGAGCGTCTTTTTTGTCCGAAATCTTGTGGATCACTCAAACAGAACTTCAGTTTATCGTCGGTGCTATACCCGCGAGCCGTGCAGTCGAAGTGCTAAAGTCTACTACCAACCAACGAGGTTCGCTACGATCGTCATTGGTACTATATACAGAAAAGTCATCTAATGAAATGGACATTGTCAAACTATACTCTTCTTCGCAATCCGTCTTCTTCTGCCAATCTTTTTTTTTTACAATTGGTTTCATAAAAACCGCTCCGTATATTTGAAAATAAATCAATATGTAATATAAAACGGCTGCATTTTTACACTATCCGTAAGTATTTATTGTTCTCGTTACAGCTTGAAACGTTTGTTTGGGAAACCTCTACCCAAACGATTCTATGTCATTGGTGTTTACCACGAGAGACATGGAACAATTCAAAGGAACACAGTTATGTCCTGCATATGTGCTCAGTATTTTGTCTAGCTATTCTCAGTCGGTGCTGAGTGACTCAGCCAGTGTACATGGACGCATTCGGCTTTCCTTTTGGGTTCTACGTACCTGACGTACAGGGTGAAATCCCTAGACGCCTCTCAAAAAGAAAGTTTTCTCAAATAACCCCTCACTTCTCCTTTGTTCATATGTCCATCCTATTTTGATATTTGACTGTTTTTATAGATGTTAAGGTTTTTACGATGTCAACAATTCAACCATTTCGCTAGTTCGCGTTGGTCTGACCCGCAATAACAGTAACAATTTAAATAAGTATCTTGAATTTATGCGTCCGATGTTGCCGTTAAGCATTGCTTCAGACAGCTGGCCTTTTCCAACATAAAAGCTAAGTACATTCACACTAAGTTACGAACTTAGACGGCCTCCCGTTTTCCTAAATTTAGTAGGCAAGCGCGGCAGTTTACCACTGCACCACCAAGGCGTCAACTGGGGGTGGTACGTCATACACTTACCGAACAACAGCCTTTCCTCTTCGACAGCCGAACTACCGGTGCCCGAACTACGCGCGCTTTCATTCGTCATCACCATCATCTTTGACGCCGTTGTCACCCTGGTGGCGTGAACATCGTTAGGTTACCACTACAGATGCCATCGTTACCACCATCACTCCGCTGTATGTTCCTAGTTGCTGAAAAGACCTTGTTCTAGTCAGAAAACGCCTGCAAGACTTAGAATGGCCCACGAATGAAAATATTTCACTGCATCTGGGTGCTCCTTCACTAGCTACTTTTATTACGAACTGCACATTAAGCTACAATTGATCAGCTCGCCATAAAGTTTAGTAGTTCAACGTAAATGGTATACGGGTCACCGGTCGTTGCGCTGCACGAGGTGACTTGTATCCTGGCGCACACTATCTCGCGCACAATCCGTTTTGGCTGAGCACCTCAAACCTTGTGACTCATATCGAACCTTTTCTCTTAACTAAACACGACTTGAAATAAAGACTGTCTCACCATTACACCGTCCCACATACAATTTTTGCATTTCTTAAAAAGCACATGAATAGATTTTCTACAGATTCAGACGACTGCTGCTGGACGGCTCAATACTCTGCGGGTGCCGCAGGTTGTACAGTTTCCCCGACTACGACGACTGCAACGCTGCTGCTGCTGCTGCCGTTGGTAATGATGATGATATGAGCGTGGTACCTATTTGCTTTTAACTTTTTATTTAGCACGTCTCGTTACCTCCCTGCGGCTGTGGCCTTATGTAGTGGCCTGTTCTATCCAATGTTGTATGCGTCACACGTGTTGTCTGTTCGAAGGGGCCGCTCCGTTCAGACGTCATATGCTGTTATGATAGACGCAACTATTGTCGGCAGATAGTACGTGTAATAGATATGGACAATGCAAGCGGAATTAAATACATTGAGACAAAGAGGACACGCCGTACCGAGTAATCCTGGAAGGAGCGTTACACCGAATAGCCAAACGATCTGGCTTGCAGGCACACACGTCCTATAGGCTTCGGAAAGCCAAATTTGATCCCAATATGGTATGGTGCTAAGCGGATAGATCGTAAATAGAAAAACTCCAGTAGCAGGAACAATAAAGAAAGACACCGAAAAAAGGAAATATCACAAATCCTCCTACCACAATATGATTAATAAAAATTTCGCTTCTAAACGCGGAGAGCACATTGCATCTAGAAAGTCCACGCACGCACTTACACCAAGACATTTACATCAACTGGGTGTCGCTATCGGAAGAAAACACGACGACGAGAAAACAATAGTGGCTATAGTTAAAACTTGGCCTGTTTTATTGACCTGATCGTCGCGCAGCTGTCGTTCTCGGTAACGTCTGCTGTTCGACAGTTGTTTTCTCACCAGTAAGCGTAGTAAGCTGCAACGCGAAACACTGCGCACGATATAATCGGTCGTCTGCAGTCTTCGTTTCGCGTGACTGCGGTGTGAGCGACCCGGTTGTGCAGTTCTACAGCTGAGAAGGGCAGGCCGATAGGACGCCAGCGCGACTAGCCAGTGACTAAAGATGATGTGGCCGGAGGCGCTTTGCTTGTTTCAGCGGCTCGTTCCAACAAAAATAGTTGATAATGACCATACGGAGTTGGCTTCCAATCGAAGTTGTGGCTGTAGCCGTAGCAGCTAGTTGCTTGTTCAGCTCATTCTAACCTTCTCCGAACACCGTTACTGTCAACACGGCTATTGCTGTTACTGCTGTGCGTCTCTGATTATGTTCATGATGTTTGTCTATCTATCTCTAGGTCTACGCGACGCGTCCGACGACTCGAAACAGACAGAGCGGGTTAGAATAGCAGATTCGGTAGCGGCGGCACAACGAGAACAACCCGGCGTCGGCCCTCCTCACCTCATCGATGGAGACGTTGGCAGCAGGGAAAGCCTGACCACTGCTGCTGCTGCTGCACCGCGTGTTTGCCTCTATTGGCCAGCACCACGTTGTCACCACAACCACCTCTGTTACGACTACTGCGGCTGCTACTGCTACCAGCCCAGCACTCAGTGTAGCAACGACATTAGCGTCGGAGGTAAAAGCTCCGTCGGTTGGCTGCCCGCCCGCCCGCCTGCCTGCCTGCTTGCTTCAGTCTCCGGCGCGATCTCAGCCTACCGCTTTCACGTCTCTGCCATCACAATCATCACGGCCACGATGCCTCGGGGTATTCTTTTTCTCTCTCTTCCTGACAATTCACTTCGACCGTCGGTGTGTCGTCGTCGTTGTTGTTATTATTATTGCCGTTGTCTTCGTCATCGTTTCGTATGTATGCCTTGTTGTCCGATTGCCCTCCTCTCGCCTCAGGCATCGTAGCGATGGCAGCGGCGGCGGCGGCGGCGGCGGCGGCCGCTGGTACAGCAGCCGATATCCTGTGTTCGAAGTGATGCTGCGTGCGTCGGCTGTTAGGACAGAGACAAAGCGCACGCGCAACGAAACGTCTGTTGTCGTTGTCCGTGCCGACCAATCGTTTGGCGCTGTTCATTACTTAGGGGTTTGAGCGCAAAGTAGCCGAAGAATGAATGCTGTTCTAGGGACCGCTAGCAACGAACAACATCGGATCTTAGACCCGACCGCTTGTCTATTTCGCAAAGGACTCGCGCAAAGTACTGGGAGCGCCTCCAGTGTACTTTGGAAACAACGCGCGCGATTTTGCCAGCGCAGAATAGCATCTTATCTTTTAGCGATACCCATTAAGGATTTGGGCAAAAGCGTGGTTTAGTAGTAATAGCAAGAGTAACATCGACCCTCTCTATAGTTTTCCGATGGTTCATTCGACCAACATTTTCATATAATGCCGCCGGCTAGCACCCTCTCATAGCTATGAAATCCTTGACTCTCCCTCTCTTTCACCTTTTGCCTGAAGGGAACGCCTGACGCTTGCTCCGGCCCGATGATGCTAACACCAACTCGTAGAACGACGGCACCAACGCGAAGGAAAGCGCCACCCGCACGCACAACAACGACGCAGAAGACCTGGCAGCGTTAGGATAACAGGAGCATATCTGGGTAAAACTCAAAAGAGGCCGAAAGGGTCAAGCGCTCACTTCCAGTACTACACATATAGTTTCAGCTTCTCTAACTGCTTGAACGACGTCAGAAGAGCTTTAGGGACAGTTATAAAAGGGCCAAAGTGTGTTGTGATAGGACCATCTCATAAAAACCTCAAAATATCTCCTGTTTGTTTTTATCGTCTGCACTGGCAAAAATCGTTACTAATCGCGCAATATTCTCCAGATGATGTATCCCCCATTAAAGTGCAGATAACGATATTTTTTCATCATTGTCTTTCTCCTATCAAACTGATTAGTGCACTACGTTTGGTATTTGATCAAAGTTTCTACATGTCTACATGAAAAATCGATGGGTCTCTAAATTATTTGCTGTAAATTATGTTCTTTTGCCATTATATTGGAACTTAGAAGGAATGCATGGTAACATCATCCTAAAAATAGAAACTAACCATTTTGTTCGTCAGCTTTCTGACAGCTTTAAGTTGAAACGAAGTTACTGTTGCATGAGAAGTGAGCCATATTTAAATTAGTAGGATTACCGTCATGTTTTGGTTACATAGATCTTCTTCTTTATGGAACCCTGTACTGACTCGCCTGCTACTGCAGTCAATGTACTGGATGATTATATGGCCGTAGCGCCTATGTATTTTCATCGTACGGACCGAAAATTAAAAGCTATTATTCCTATCAAATCAAACTTAGCCGCACGTTAGAGACGCATTAAAATAAATTATACATTTTTAACCTTTATATGATGAAGCAAAGCCAAAAATTTGTACATTTGAATCCCAGTTTTATATGTTCATCAAAATGCCCCTATGAATTTGTCAGGCTTTTCGATCTGAATCATACCAAGGGCTTCACTGTGCAAAACACACAAAGCTTGCTGTGCCCAAGCCTGGGGGGAGAGCGTGAGACGACTTGCCAGACTGTGGTTGCTCCTTGATGAGATAATTAAATTATTATTATATTTATATATATAGTATAATAATAGCTACTCTTGATTCCCAGCGTTTATATGCTTTGAAAGGCTTTTGTTGAAGTGGAGTAACGGTGTTCCAAAAAAATCGCAAACTTTCATTCAAATGACTAATGATAGATGGATGGATATATACATA
>NW_019211459.1:27363408-27380780 GCF_002443255.2 Varroa destructor
TATATATATTATAGTTGTATTCTAGGTTTCACACAGAGCAATAAAGGTCCAGAAGTAGGTGTCTTTGGAGATACCCAGGTAGCACCATACTGTAGGATCATCTGATATCCGTTCATTTATCACAAGTAGAAAAAAATTGTCGTTGTTAAATAATTAAAAAGTAAAAAATATTTTTCTAGTAACCATCGTGATTATCTTCACTGTAACTTTCGTGAAGCTGATTACATGAAGCCTGCATTTTAATGATCTAAAACTAGTATTACAGGGACCGTCGCATCGTAATTTTTTAATTTTCTTTTTTTATTTTTTAATAATTTTAACAAGTGTCTCGAGGTTATACGTCCGGTATTTCAGCCGCTTAGCATTGCTTCGGAAATCCATCAAGCACGAGCCGTTTACCTAGATGCACTTTCGAACTTAGGCCACCACACGGAGACAAAACTACCCGAAGACAAGCGACATGGCACAGCTTTAACTTAGTGATTTTAGACAAGGTTTTTGCAGAAAGTTTACAAGAGTAACTACCTCACATCCTCATAAACTATCTGTCTTAAAAATAGAACGTTATGCGTATTTTTTTTTGTCATGCTTACGGATCGCAAACACTTCATTGAGAAAGTGGAAATAGGCAGGCTCCGTAGCGTACAAGAAAGCTGTATGGCATCCGCGTAAGGCCAGCATGAAAACTGAAGGCTTTATGATATAGTGCCATAAAACTGACCAGCGAACAACCGTTCGGTCAATATGAGTGAGTATATGTGTTCATCTCGAGGAAGCTGTACCTGTCAGATAAGGTTCTAGTTAAAAAAAAAGAGCCTTAATATAAAATTAAACTAAAATTTATACAGCCTTTGGATTTTATATTGAGTGATCTTCCTCAAGAAGAAGAAGATACATTTCGCGATCGCTGGAATAAGATATTCCGAAAATACCTTGAGCCGAAAACGTATTGATACTTACTAATCTTGATTTCCGGAATGTCGACAGTAACGCGCCTGGGTCCACCTTTGACACTGCACAGGTAGATAAATGAAGGCTACGCCTCTTTCTCTTCATTGTTATAATTAAACTATACATTTCCATACGGAGCTGAACACGATCTATCATAGCTGATTCCTATCATTTTGCTTGAAAGTAAGGTTTTACAGGTGCTGGTCCGCTGCGCATTTTTTTCTACATTTTTCCACTTGTACACAAGATCTACTCACAACTATTAATATCTCACTAATAAATATGTTATCAGTTATTACAGTACGTAGTTATTTGGTTGTCTCAGAGATGCTCCTTTTTTCCTTTGTAAAAGTTCTCTATGCTTCCGCAGAAAAAAAACGTATAAAAAGTTAAATGTTCATCCGCATCGATTATTTTCTATAAGCTAGTAATTGTTTCCTACCGAAAAGTCGTACACGTACTCACTTAGGATCCCTCAGATACTGCTTGCTGATAGATGGTACAAGCTCCGGACACGGGCAAGCGAAAGCTGTTGACGCGAGTGGTTAACTGAGATATATTAAGATTGTCCGTCTGAAGCGAACTTTTCTACATTTGTATTAGATTCTGGATGTAGAAATCGTCCGAAGCGCAGTTCTGATATAGTGGTGTGACAGAATTGTTTCTACACAGATTGGACAACAGCTGTCCGGCAAGCAAAGCCGTTAGTTGCAACTACTATCTACCTTCTATTTGCTGCTGCTGCTACTGTTTTTAAGAATGTTACATGTTTTTGACGTCTCGAAGTGTTCGCAAAGCTGTCTATCGCATTTTTAGGTCGAACAAGCCTTCCGTCGGCCTACCACTCTACCTGCATTGATAGAATAGTTATAAGGACTAATCATGCGGATAAATTAATATTTATGAAATCGACTCCTTACGTTAGAGACAGATGACGGTAGTTTGGTGGGCTCACGGTGTGGTGGAATCCAAAAAGGCGTTCAGCTAACTAATGCTGGCGCGCTGTATCGCAATATGCACTATATTGCGCCTGAAAGGAAAGACTCGTATCCCTGATCGGAGGTACTGAATTTACTCTTAAGGATAGTTCTAAATATATTTTTTACCTCTTTGTAGCTATCGGTTGGTAACGCACGGAAAAACGCTCTCAATTACTTTTCTTCGCGAGTAAATTTAGTAAAGAAAAGCGTACCGCTTTCGAGACCTAATTCGTATTAATGAATTAGGTTAGTCACTTGAATCTAGATTTAGATTTGTGATTTCAAACCTAGTTATATTAAAAAATTAACGTTAAAGCTTCTAAATTTTCCGCCTAGCAAAAATGCCTAGAAAAATATCTTGGGCACTCGTTCTGCAATATCAACGTTACACACTACGAGCAACCATAGTCTTCTTTGATTGAAGGCCGACTAAAGCTTTCGGTCTGTAGTGTAAACATTGTAGGATTCCCCTGTTTCCTTCAGTTACGTCTCTATTTAACAAACACGTATTTATTAGTTAAAGGGCACCTTTAATTTCTATGCGAGCACGTACATATTCAAGCGATGTGCAAGCCTGCACACAGATCTCTCCTTTACATAGATGACTGGCTAACTTCACAGGTTGGAAAAAAGAACGAATGACAGTCGTAGTTAAACGACAATATGAAGCAGCGATAGAGTTCATAATGGTAAGCCAGTGTGCAGCTATATTATATAGCACATATATGACCAATTCAATTGCCTCGGTTGTCGCCCATTTGTGATTCGAGTGATCTGCCGCGAATGGCACACTCAAAGACTAAGCTTGTTTTCTCAATTGAGCGTCTGCACCCGTTGTCAGAGCTTCGCACCATACACCAAGATCAGACAAACTAATAATGGCATAAATAGACATTTAAAGGATTTACTGGTATAGTTTCTTTCTGAAGAACCATGTCTGATTCTATGGTTCGAAAATGTCGTGCGTATGCTGTAGAATTTCTCCTTGGAACTTCATTTATCGCAAAAGTGTGTGAACAATATTCTTTAAAAGCTCCTTATTTATTTCTAACACTTGTAGCTGATGGGCCATATTACCATATAAACGCTGCTGTTATATAAAATTTTCCAATAACAATAACAACAAGAGATATCTCTTACGCAAGCGTGGCCGATTGAACGCTCGAGCTAATCTAGAGATCCGGAAAATCGTCTGGAGAATCGTCACAAAACGAAATAAAAATAATGAAGAGGATGTACAGCGCCATAAAGCGATTTGCGCAAGTGTCATTTATATAACAAATATCGCAAATACTTAAAGGAGTCATACACACTATTCTCCCAATGTTACCCCAAACAAAAGTTCGGCCTCATTCCGGATTCTTCGACAGCGGGTAGTCGCTCGACCGTGCCGACGGGCGGACACATACAACCCGACGAGACAACCACATAACAAACCAGTAGCCGATACGAAGTGGCTGGTTATAGTCTGTGTGTTCCATTAATGTTACGCCGACTGAAAATAAACCGTAAACGCTGTATTATAAATACGAGTTCAATTTCAACTGCGAAAAACCATTTCAAGAGATGGCGAGGGCTAAAATGATATTCGATAAGCGTAAAGCAGACGATGACCGAACTAGAGTGGTTCTATTTGAAAAAAGGCCCAACGAATGAAGTATGCAATAGGTTATTTTAAACATGTGGAAGTTCTTCAGGCTCTCTCTTTAGGTATACAAACAAAAAGATGCCTCTGCTAGAAGGTCAAATAGAGATGGAACTTGCTGGTTTATGTATCGGCACAGAATGGTGTGACGGCCACCTGTTAAAGCTTGGATCTGAACCATCGATGGCCGCAAATTGAAGCCGGCGATGCTTATGATTATGCACCCTAAGGGATGCGCCTCAGTTGCCTGGACCAGGCCGCCTCTGGCCAATTCATTTGATGGAAATGACCGAAGTAACGCTGCTTCTGTTCGAAGCAAGTCAAGACATCTTCTAACTCATAAAATAGTTTAATCATTTTGCTGCTTTTTGAAAAATAACGTTTAAAAAGTTATTTGATATTTGATGCTAAAGAGTAACTGGAAATGCGGATAAAACCTGGAACAGATTTAGAAAAACGCAAATATTTGTCTAATTTAATGATGGTTGCCGCCACTTCTGTGCAAAGTGTTAGTATTGGTACGTATTAGGGTTTTATAATGTTCTCTTTTTCGGAGACGAGATGAAATCTATCTATTAGATAACGGAATAAAAAAATTACTAAAGTGGTATGCCCTTGAGCGTTCATTTATATCGCTGCCGGTGGTTTCGTCGCTAGGGCACTCAGTGTACTGCATTAGCTTAATTCCGGCTTAATTTGTGCTAAGGACCGAAAAGCTTATTCGTGGAAAATTTCTTATTAGTTACCTATACCACACGATATGATGGGGTAGAGATTGTGATCGTACGACACGAGTGCCGACATTTACATACGCTTGCAACTGGCAACCGCGGCGGCCATAGCCATTGTAGCAAACTATACGTCTTGCAGGTCTTTTCGTTTGTTAGGGGCACAGGCATCCTGGGTCCATATGTTGTTACTGCAACAAGATATGCTGTAGCTAACAATCGATGGAACGAAGTGTGACACATAGTGAGTAGCTCAAATCAAGTGCAGACCCTTTTGCAATGTAAACCTGCTTTTCGTAGATTTCGACAGCGTATTGAAGTGGACCTAGTTATGCCATAGGATCCCGCCAGGCTGACCCCTACTGTCCTACATCACTTTGTACATCATCTTGTAGTAATAACGTCCTGAACTTATAAGGCGCCTCTGAGATTGTTCTAAAGTTCACTTCGATCTAAATTGAATTGGCCGAAAAAGCGCAGCTTACGACGCCAATCGACAAAAGCTTACTAGAAATGTCAAAAAGGAGTCTATGGATAATGGGTTAATATTGGATAATATAATATTAGATAACATGGCTAGAACTGTAAGGTGGAAAAAATTCCGGGCGTAAAATAGGGTACACAACCCTTCGGGACGGTCTTCTTACCGGTCTACAATTCTTACAGATAACAATAAGGAATGATTATTTTGTCAAAAAATATACCTTCGGTGTTTTTTACCTACATCATCAATTTTTGCCATTATAGCACAAAATCTTGATCAAACAATATGCTGTGGCAGATCATGAGTTTTGTCGTATATCGTAATTATGTGTTTTTAAGTTTGGTAACTATTAGCAGACGTATGTATGAATTGGTAGCACTGTCGAGATCGATTGTCCCTCAAAATCGTTCTAACTTCATTTAAACTTTTCAAAAAGGTACAAGTTCACATCAAAGAGATATGATAGTGGCAAGATAGTACAAATGCCGTACAAAGAGATATATTGTGTCAGGCGTCCAAACGCTTTTTCGAAGTTATTTCCATTGAAAAAGTTCAATAAAACCTAAGTAAACTAAATGTTGTAGGCCCTTAAACAATGGCTATGTAATTTGCCATTTGAGCAGATTTATCATCTTTTTGAAGGGTTTATCTCCGGGTACACAATCGTGTGTATGTTTAGATAGAGGTCTAAAAGTAAGGCGCTGGCAATGTTCAGTTAACCATAGAATAATAGGTAAACGAGTATCATATTAACTATCTAGATCGAGCCGGTCAAACGTGTAAACTAGCGAGTATTTTTTCCGCGTGCGAATAGACGTTTTCAATTGCAGTAATGTCGAACGTATCTTTTTTCCTTCCTGTTACCAAGGCCACCACCATAGCCGGTATTGGTCCTTTTCCGTATCCATTTTTTTCCTCGACTAATTTCTTGATAAAGTGGATAGAGAGATTCATTAAATCAGGTATAGTTAAATGCTCTTCCAAGCGTCATTGCGAAAATCGCAGTGATGCGACGCCTCAAAGAAATCGGCGGAACCGAGAGAGGGCAATGGAGCGTCTGGTGAGTAAAAATAAGTCTGGCGGAAGCACGCGATTATTTTTATTGCATATATTCGCTAGTCCATACGATACACGTCCCACGCTATATATACAAGACTACGTGTTATCAGAAAGCTATAAAGAACAGTATTATCGTAAATAATAGGATCCAGCTGAGGCCCAGCTGCGTCGCGTTACCGCAAAGCAGACCTGGATGTCTCCTCAT
Organism: Varroa destructor; assembly: GCF_002443255.2. NCBI lineage: Eukaryota > Metazoa > Arthropoda > Arachnida > Mesostigmata > Varroidae > Varroa > Varroa destructor. The sequence goes on from NW_019211459.1 coordinate 27,369,461, forward strand.
AACTGGGCATGAATGGTTCTCTTTTTGCCGTTTCGAGTGACCCGGGACTACAGATTTACTTGGTGTCCCGGTCTCCCACGCCCGCTAGTCTCACTGACGCCTATGTAGAACCTTTAGGGCTCGAGGAAATGCAAAATAGATCATTTGTCAAAATGGAAATAAGCGTTTGTAAGTAATCAACTAATATCCAGCTGGTTGTGCCTTCACTCATCCCCAAATGAAGAATACGTCTCACTTGCTTACCGAGGCCCGTTATCTGTGAATATACCAGTAAGTCTAATTTAGACAGAAAATACAAGTTAGCAAACCTACGTTGAACACTAAGATCCGGCTAATTTCCATTCGCTTTAACTCGGAAAGTAAGTTGCGATGGATAGAAAGATGTATTTTTTTTTAATTAAAAATAAAGCGGTTTACAGAAAGAACATGTTATTTGTTTCTTATTGGACAAGGTGAAGAATCAGAACAAATCAAGGCTTTCTGTTCTCGTTTGATAAACTCGTGAAAAATGTGCGCCTTAATTACTTATTTACGTTTTTTTTTTTTCTACATGTAAATAGAAAATACAAAGCAGATACGATGCAGCAATTTTTCGCGCTGTTCCGATGCCGAGTTTTCCTGCATCGGCAATCAACAATCATATTTCGTGCGTATTTCTCATCTGATCCTTCAAGGATCAGGATTCAGGATACCCGAAATATTAGTGTCCCTTTTCTATTTTGAATAAGGAGTGAAACCTGCTTAATATAGACAGCGTCAATTTTGGAGTTACATACTTGCTCCTTATCAGTATGAACCCATTTTGGAATTGCGTTCATACTTAGGCTCATGATGTGACAGGCACCAAATCTTGGATCTAACCGTATCGTGCATCATGTCTGTGAGCACGAAAAACAGCATGGTACTACTATTGTACTACGTTTTTTGACCTAGGACCTGTTCGATAGAACACAAGTGTTGACAGAACCAGATTAAACACCATGAGTTTGCAGTTTTACTGCGACTAATATGTAACGAGCAGAGCAGTGACACTTCGGCAGATATTCGACTTTAAAATGAAAGAGAAAGGACTCAAGTTAGGACGAGGCTACATGCACGTTCGGATCAATTATGGGTTCTTTTTAACCGACTGATAGGCTTAAAATTGCAGCAGAGATCACCAAAAACACCTGTCTTATATTGTATTATGTGCTGATATCCACACCACATCAATATATATATGAATGAAGAAAGCTTCACTAACACGACTTTTACAAGGTTAATTTCTCTCCCAACATCTTAATCGACCCGCCCAAGAGCTCGGCCTTCAGGCAGTTTACCACTTAAATATGGTCACGCAAGGGATTATTGTGCCATTCATGCTAATCAAGATCGACTATAATTTCAGTACATTGACCTAAATCTCCTTGCCCCAAACCTCCCAGGGGCACACTGTAATCGTTTGTCCAAAGGCAAACGGTCCATAGTTTGAATATAAAAGAAAGCTAGTAATTCGCGTGGGCGCAGCCATCTACGGGAGTGACAACGAGAAGAAATGCTATCTTAAACTACAGCTTTTTTCTTATATGGATCTGCTTTTTATAATATGTATTTATATTGTGATCGATTCCACCTTTCCTGGCATAAGTATGAATCAGGCACGTCAGAGTCCGATGTTCGTTCCACTTATCCTTTTCTACGACGAGATTGCTCTTTTATGCATCGTTTTATCTTGCGAATTGCGGTTCAAAAGGGGCATTGGCCTACGAAATGCCCCTACAACACCTGAATTCTTATCCATTTTTATTTCTATCGTAAAATCAAGAAGTTCACATTTTCTATACGAAGTTTCGGAATACAAAAGAAGCTTTTTAAATTCTTTATGTTTTTTTTATCGAATATTATATTTTGTTATACACAAAGGCTCTAAGGTACTTAAAAGTTATCAGATGGGGACTGTTGCGTTGGCAGCAACGAATGAAATAACCACCACACTAGAGGTTAGATATCCGGTACTTCATAGAAACTTGTACTGCTTTGTTTTGTGGGGTTGTTCCGTACAAAATTACTGATAATAGGCATTTTAGAGAATAACTGATTGCCTAAAAGTACAAAAATAGCGTTGTTGCGACGATTTAAATTTCAAATAAAGACATACAGATGCACATTTATAAATCCACCCTCACTAGCACAAACCTTTCGCATTTTTTTTTCGACATATTTTATAATTCGTGACGCAATGCATCAAGGACAGTAAAATATTTTAGAAAATAATTCTACTGGCCAGGAAGTTATTTTTCACGCACGCACGCACACACCCACACACACACACACACACTCACACACACACACACACACACACACACACACACACACACTCACACGCGCACACACTCACTCACTCACTCACTCACACACACACGCACAGTCACACACTGACTAACGTTGGAAGAACTTTAAGACGGGAGCACATGAAGACAAACGTTGCTCGCAGGCCGTGAGGGTACAACTTGTGTGCAAGTCTACAGTACGTTTGCCAGGGACCTCTAACATTATTCAATTCAACCATACATACAATGCTCATTGGATTTGGACAAGGTTATGTTACCATTAAAAGTGAGGATAACAAAAGTGATCCTTGAGGTATAGAATTAGCGCGATGGTGTCTGCCCTTAGCCTTAGGAATCAGGGGCGAGACAAAAGGGAGTCATCTACAAGGACGAAAATGTCGACATACTTTGCGTTAGCTTTTACCATCCGGACGCTTGTCTCGTAACGTAATACGCAATTATCATGCCTCGGTACTATATTCTATAGTTGCAATGAAGGTCAAGCGCACGTAACAAATAACAGGACAATTAAAACATCTCTAATGGAAAAAACAATACAAGTGCCCGAAAATTAACTATTTCTCACTTCGCTTGCGTCGTTAAGTTCCTGACGGAAGGAAATAGCAGAAAAATCTAAGGCACGCGATCTGATGAACGTTCGACAATGCGACACATTAGTCCTTTCCCATACCAACTCGGTAGTATAGGAGTAGCAGCAGCAGCAGCAGCAGCGTGGCCAAACACGAAAAAAGAAGATCTGAATAGATTATTAATCATGCGCAATATAGCTGACAAACATGAAGTTATAAAATGAAATTTCTACGTCAATTAGATCTTGAAATTGCTCTGACATTCAACCTAATTATCAATATGGTGACTGAACAGCACGAGGAACTGCTCTAACGAAAACAACAAATTTTGTCTCTCTCTGACGCAACAACGCTAAGTACTGGTCCCTTGTCCATAGGTATACTGGTAATTCTGGAGTTTACATTGTAGCGTATAGCACGGATTGCGTATGAGGAACGTCAACGTATACTTATGACAATTAAAATTATCTAAAACAGCAGAATTTCGACAGAGCAATATACGCAGAACTGTTTCGTTCTTTAGCTGCCATATTAAATCGTTTCTATTTTGAGAGATGAGACCAAATAGATTATTGTTAAAATCGTACCCTAGCTTTTTGTCTAGCACACAAACAAATGCAAAGTTCTCAAGTCACGTATGTATACCTTTCAACAATTTTTAAATATACTACGTACTAGCAAAGTTTATACAGTAGAAAGGAAAAGCCATTTTTCAATCGAGTGTTGCTTTTTAGCCGTTATCTTTTAATTAACTGAGTCGTCACTGGAATGGTTCAGCCGCGTTGCTAAAGAAGTCATTGAAAAGCCACCATATTTATATCAATGCTCAGCGAAATCGATTAACATGACACCAGCCAACAATAAAAAATGTTTTTTTTTTTTTTTTTTTTTTTTGCTTATTGTATAGCTGAATTGTATCTTTTATCATTTTCATCCATTGAAAAACTTAAAAACTAAGGCTTTGGTTTTTACCCTAATAAAAATAACATGCTTTGAATGATATTCTACTTTTTTTTTACCCGAGATGTCTAGTTTAGCTTCGGTTAGAATTTATACTATTGTCGTAAATGAGCCAAGTACAAAATTTCATACGAAAATAGTCTAAGTTACACCTTGAAACATTTCTATAACCGTATATATGTAGATGGATTTTCTGGTAATAAAAAGTTTTGCAATTACACACAGAATACATAATAGGCATTTTGAGTTAGCCTAGAGTCGATTTACGACGGATCACTTTCAATTTTATCTTCATTTCTTTAGTAGTTCGGTGATAATGCTTTACATGTAACAAAATCAGTTTAGATAGAGTCAGATAGAACCCAAGGATCTAAGCATCGCTTTTATGAAAAGCCTTTTTAGTTGCGGCAATGCGTCCTTGTTATTTGGGTTCGGGCATCTGATCTTCAACACTCTAACCTCCGTTATTGAAACGTTTACGTTATTCATCTAACGCGCTTTCGCTTAAGGTCTCCTAGTCTAATGTCTTCATTAATTCTTATTGAATCGTCGAAGTAGAAACTTAACCACCGAGTGTTAATTTTCAAAACTAAAATATATTTCTGCTTGCGAACAAATTTTCCGTATGTAAACTAAGCAGTTTTCCGCTCACAAGTTTCCTGAATATTCACTAGCCCAACTTACCAGTTCAAAACTTATTCAATTTAGAAGTTCGCTCGTAATAGCGAAAATATTTAGATATAATATTATCTATGCACACAATACTCGTTAGTACGTGTGCCAGCGGCTTGACTTGGCGCATGATTTTCGCCGCCACAATGGGTTAAGATGTAGAACGACGAGGTCGCACAGATTAAGTTCTGTCAACGTCCTTTTCTACCTTTGATAGTTGAAGCACTGCTCTACAGATGTGCCAGTCATATACTATGAACACGATTCGAAAATGGCGAAGATTCCTCGCCATAAAGCAGGACAAAAGGGTGAAAGGAAACGCCAAGGATCAGTGGGAAAAAACCATCGAATAACTACGACATCCAGATTGTTGAAAGCCATGCAGGTGAACCTACGCAGGCCGCAAAAAGCTTGCGGCGCACTGGGGACAATGGTGGCAAAGAAAGGTCGGCGTTCCTGCTGATGGACAATCCAGATAAAAAGTAGCATCCAGTAGAACCAAACACTGCTTTGGCGATAACAAAGAAGATGCACCTCTATGGGTTCAACTAGGTAGGCTCGTAAAATCCTAAGCATAAAGAGGAAAATAAGTCTGGGTAGTACTGAAAGAGGAGTCAATCGGCTTCGGTTGCTTCATCTCACTGGCTCTGTGAACCCATAAGGAGTTCCAAGACAGTTTGGGCGAAAAGGTAATTAGGTGTTAAGAATATAACAAAAAGATTATAATGAAAGGGAACTTCAACGCGCACGCCATCGGGTCGCTAAGCAGCAAAACAGGGCAGAAGAGATGAGAAGCCTTACCCTTTCCAAAGACGGCATTCCCTCCCCCTCCCACCGGAAGCGAAAGTAACAATATTTTCCGAATCGCACAAGAGGATATTACTGAAGTGATAAAAAGACTACCGAGATGCAAGGTCCCGGAAACCAACAGAATCTTAGCGGGAACTGTAAGGATCCTGTTTCAGAAGAAATTCAACCTATACATGGGCATACAGTGCAAGATATGGCAATATAAATTGTATCCATCTGAGTAAATAAAAACAACTTTAGTTTTCCTAAAACAAAAAATAGGGAAGCCCCGGCCAACTTTGGAACCTACCTGCTCGGCCTTAGCAAAGCCTGTAGAAACTTTCATAAAAAGCTAACGTAGAGGAAAAAGCGGCTCTGTCTCATAGGCACCCATTTTTAGATATCAAAGGGCCCAAACATGGACATTGGGCATAGCAAAGGTCCTCGAAGCAGCGAAGGAAAAAGCAGCATTCGAGGTAGCTATGCGCAATGATTCTCCTAAACTTATCTAATGCCTTTAGCTTACCCAAATAGCACACAGTTATTAACACTTGAGCCCGAAAAAGTCTCTCCGTACTCGCAGCGACTGTTTGTCTCCTATTTATAGTGCAGAGTGATAGAGCAGTCAAATACAGACACAGGACATTCGCAATAACCGTCGAGGTCACTGGATTAAAGGTCTATCCTCATATTGCTGCTCCGGAACATAGCATACAACCTTCTCATTCTCAACGGCACCAAAAGCGTCGAATCCATCGTGTACGCGGACGATTTGCCTTGGCTGGTAAAGGGACAAGGAGACGCTGAAGGCGAAGACACAGCATAATGTGTTTCTAACAAGCGCATGGAGAGAAAAGTACGCGCTACAACTCGCTCTCTAAATTACTAAGCCGACACTGCCCAGTGTAAAGAAACTTTGTAAAGAAATCCGTCTGTCGCTGAACGGAGTAAGCATCGAAAGACGAAGCCTGTCTGGTATCTCAGAGTTATTCTGGATAGACATTTCAGCGGAAAAGCTTACCCGAAACGATCGCAGAGGAGTTAACACAACCAGCAAGTAGTCTACGGAAATTATGCCCAAGACATGGAAAGCCTCCACTTTTGGCGTCGATGGGCGAATATATCGTTATGTATGCAACGCCCATGTAGGGCTTACAGCCGCGAAATTCAAACGCTACAGGACAAAGCTCCTGAAGGCGTAAAGGCCTTTGACACTTAAGGTAGCAAAATTACATAAAGCCAACTCAATGATCGCCAAAGTGGTCGCCTGGTCAAAAATAGTGGAACAAAAAACCAGTTGCAAAAGGAACTTGGCCTGACGTCACAAGCAATGACAAGAGCAATACGGCAGCGGACTCCCCAGGAGCTAGGACCCGCTACCTCACCACGGATAAGCACCGGGCTTTTATAAGCACCTCCATCGAATCAGAGAAGCTCCCGTTCCCGTTTGCGTGTATTGCGAGACAAGCAAGGCGGACGATGTCGCCCACACTGGCTTGCGTCAGCCAGCTTTCCAAAACGCGCGAACTCTGCCCTGTGAGTCGATGACCCTATCAAGGTCGGTGCTAGACATGATAAACGGAACGATAGAAACAGAAGAACAGTGAAAAATCGGCACTGACTTTAGGCATTAATATATGACCTGCACATATTACTTTGTAGCTTGAACTTGTTACCTGATGCATCTCGGCATCTAAACAAATTCCTAATGCAAATAAATGACAACAAAGAAGGATGAATATTAAAAACAGTTCTTTGTTTGTTTGTTTTATTATTATTATTATTATTATTTGTTTTTTCATTCTTTATTCTTGGACAACATAATTACAGCGAATAAAACTTCAGGGCACCAGGAAGCCGTATTATTTACAGTTAAATCTGTTAGCAGTACAGACACCCGTTCGCCTTCATCTGAAGCCTTTCTCCCTCCCTCCCTCCCTCCCTCACTCAGGTCAAGCGGCCGTGACGTCAACAAACCTTTTTTTTCTTGTATATTTTTATTTTTCAGTGCCGATTACATTGCTGGTCCGCGGCAAAGTTTTTTCTCTCTCTGTGGTCATAACATGTATGCGGATAAATATACGCACATAATATTACTTATACAAACACGACTCAATAACACATAGGTAAAATAGAAAAAGAGTATGTAAGGACAGTCTTTGGGACTCCTGCTTTTATTTGTTTTCCCCATCCAGACATTTAAACAGCCAGATCGTTTGCAGTGTGTGTGTACATATACATGGCAATATGGTATGTCAACGGTTAACGTTACGGCTGCATGATAAGCCATAGGGAGTATTACCGCATGTACGGGGCTGCTATCGTAATGGTGGCGTTGATTGGCCATTTGGCCCTTTCGCTAGCTTGGCTAACGGAAATGGAGTCTTCTGTCAACGGAGGGCTCCACGTTCTTTATTCATGGCTACAACCTTGACGTCGTTCACATGCACTTACTTTTCCTTTCCCATTATTTGTTTTCTCGCCCAAAGAAAAGATACACGACAGACACACGCAGCAGACGCAAAGCACAAGACACCTCTTTCTCCCCTACTTTTCTTGCCCGACGGGAGACCTAACTTCTGGCTTCATTTCTATTTTGCTCCACCTCCTACGACCCTGACCGCGCTACCGCTACTATTCATATCCAACCTTATTGTTATTATTACTCTTTTTTTTTATTTAGTATTTTAGTATGAATGCGCGCGCAAGCGTAACGTCTCTCTCGTCTACTGTCTACTAGTTGTTGCTGTTGTTGTTGTTGTCATCGTCGTCGTAATGTCCTATGCGTCGACGCCCCCTCCGACGCCGTTTGGGGTTTGTACACGACGGAGTGAGCAAAGAGAACGTCATCATCATCATCATCATCATCAACTATCAATCCTTCTTTTCATTATCAGTTTGATCATTCCTTTAGTATATTTCATCAAGATATTATATATATATATATATATATATATATCAGGCAGCGGGGCCGATCACGAGTTCACTGGTAATTCTGATTAGGCGAATAAACATTATCGTACAATACAACAGTCAACGGCGACTATTGCTCAACCCGATGTGGACACGCAATTAGAACACGAAGATTTAGCCGCGACGACTTAGGCGTGATGCGCCTAAGGCGTAAACAAATACTAATTCACGAAATTTTTAGCGAGCCTATTGGGTTGCTAGCCATTTTTGGTAAACTGAGTTAGTAGGCAATGGAATTGTTGTAGGAATAGACGCGTAATACCTAATTGTCTCCGCTGTTCAGCTTAACTATGCCTTGCGCGTCCACACCATAGCGGCGTTAAACCGTACATCACAGAGACACACCAACATTTCACACCTTCCTGCACACCTACGTAACTGATTTGAGCTAACTGCCCACACCTAATTCAGCCTTACCCGCTACATGTACTTATTAATGTTTTTCTCCTTCGAGAAATTCCTGTACATTATTTAAAAGGAAGCGCCATTGCAATGCTTCTGGTGGATTAACGACTACCAAAAGAGAGCTTCGCTAAGGGGTACCGCTCCGGGTGAAATGTTACGTGCGGCAAAACGTCTCTATTATCAACTCTAATCACTATACTTGTCAAGTCGTTGTTATATATCAAAATAGCACTCATGATCCTAGCCAGAGTTGTCAAAGCCCTTTGCGATGGAGAGCACTATGTATTTCAGTTGATAGTAGATTATACAACAGTTAATGCTGTCCTTCGAAATATTGCTTTCGAAGTCCCTACAGGCCATCGGCGAAGCTAAACCCGGACGAGAATGACTCGTGAGAGATCAACGTTCCGTTGTTTAGCCTGGCGTTATGAGTTAATGAGTCAATCATAGGATTTCTGCGGAATTTATGTGTTTTACCCCCATCAATTTCGCTCCTGAAATTTAAGTTATAGGGCAATAGATCAACACTTGAAATCTGCGGGTTGACCACAGCTTGACTCGAACCCTTGGCACCACCGACTTTACCAGACCAGACACTAGTTATCCAGCCACACACCCAAGATAAGAATTAAGTAGTACTTGAAAAACCTAGTATATACACACATGTCATTACCACGATCATCCTCATTTTCATCAGCAACATCATGAATTTCCTCACTACCTTTTTTGTATTTTTTGTGAAATAACCATCAATGAAGCACCGGCATAATCGGCGACAAAATTGAAGCTCGAAACACCCCGCTAATGATTAGCATTTTCAATACTCAAACTTACGGATTCGTTATGAGCATTTCCGAAGTACACAGCCGGTTTGTAATCCATAGGGGTTGTTTTTTTTTTTTTATTTTTTTAGAACTCTAATCAACATGACGGTCACAGATGATTTTTATTCGCCCAGCTTTTTCTTAAATTAATAAAATCCTGATCAACGTACGAGCAGGTATCAGAGATGGTTTAATTGGCATTACATAGGACTCACTGGGGACTCGGGAATGAAATTTTAATTAGTTGTACTCTATGTGAATCGTATGCTATGTCAAATCAGTGCGCACCAAATAGTCCTATTTAAATTTCGGCCGATCTAAAATGCCTCCAGTCCATCATATTTGACGATTTGTAGAGGTTACGTATTCTTTGATTGCCAATAAATGCCCAATACGAAGCTGTGGGAAGAAAACTAGAGCTTGTACAAAGGCTTCGGCTAAACTTTTTGGCCTCCTTAAAATGATCATTTTCTTAGCGTTATTATTACAATATTTAGGCACATACACAACGTCACTCGCGCGCTAGCCCACCGCCAATCGTTACTCACTCATTTATCGGTTCCTGGCCAGCTGATGGGTCGCCTATTGGCGACGAACTGGTACGGAGTGTGCCATAGATAATTGGCAGACTACTATTGCTGTTGTTGTCCGATTAGATCCTGTTGCATACACGCCATTCTTATGATTTACCACTTATTTCGTGTAATTTCGACCACTCCAAGTCGCCGTTGTCGGTATTATTGTACTTAGTTCATATCATGTACATCGTTTGTCTGTGTAAGCTATGTATAATCTTCTAGCATCTTCATAGCTTCTTTTTGTATGTATGAGGCGATGGTGACATTTTTTTACTTTTCTCGCTTGTCGTTCTCAAACCAATCAACTAACCACCATTTATCATCATAAACACGAATGTTAGCTACCGTAACACCTAATCCCGTTCATCTGCCGCCGCGGACATATTAGACATAGAGCACTTCAAGACAGTTTGTCCCTTCTAGGATTGGCTTTCCGGCCTTCCGTCCTTTACGACGCCCCTACCCCCCTCCTCCTCCCCCGCCCCATTCGCTGTTACCCCTCTCCCCGAAGACAAGCATGCAGACGCACATTCAGGCTCAGTTTTACACTTCCTTACACACATACGTAGATACGTAAAGACAGACAGACAGACAGACAGACAGACAGACAGACAGACAAACAGAAGACACACACACACACTCACTCACTCAGTCACTCACTCACTCACTCACTCACTCACTCACTCACACGCACTAACACACACGGCCGCACGCGCAAAAACAGCTATGTTGGCTGTGATACATGCACAGACAAGCATGTTGTCTGCACGATGTAAAGGCTCACATAGTTGCGAAGAACTAAGAAATGTTAACTTGGAAAAAAATTAATGTATTTTCGCTTCCGTTCATTCACTTCCACATATTTTTTCCGCCTTTTCTCATCGCTTCCATTTCCAGTTCATCTACCTTCCAACTTGCCTGTGTTCTTGTTATTTTTATAGTTGTTTCTATTTGATTCACTTTATTTATTTGTCTATTATAATTTGCGCTTCGTCTTTTAACTGGTTTATTATTTCTAGACGCCCTTTTGGCGCCGGTTGACAATAATCTAAAAATAAGCCTTATTATTGTTACTATTATTCATTACATCTTTTATCACCTCCATAGCGTTTCATTTCAATCACTAGTAATGTATAATTATCATCACCATTATCATTTTACTATTTTATATATATATAAATGGAGTTACATGTATGTACTTACTGTGTACTATATATATA
>NW_019211459.1:27380880-27420993 GCF_002443255.2 Varroa destructor
TATATATAATGATCAGTCAAGATTTTTATTATGACCATGAATAATATTTTTTTTACAATCTTTAGAGTTTATGCCATTTTGAGTAATATCAGTGCCGTCTTTATCATCATCGTGACCATTCTCTCCCTTTCTATATATATATATATATATATATATATATATATATATTCCACTCGATAGCGTTCCGCAGGAATCTTCGTCTCCATTGACCATTTATTATTACTGTTTATTATTCATATCAATATTTATTAATCCGTCGTTTTCGGCGCTTGATCTCCCTGTTTCTTGCTGTCTCCTTGCCTTTACCTCTCAGTCTTTTATTTCGTTAATTACCGTCATTATTTTCATCATCAATCATTTTATACAATAATGTACACAAACAATCAATATTACGAGTAGAACAAGAATAGCAGAATAAGGAAAGATGTGACGAAACGATTTCGCTAGAACAAAAACAAAACCAAGAACAAACGGCACCATCATCATCACCTTCTTTTATATATATATATATATATATATATATATATATATATACCATTATAATTAGTTTTACCATAATTAATCGTCATAACTAATTATCATCATCATCATTATTATTATTATTATTATTATTGTGAATGAATCACCGTATCATAATCGCTTTATGAACAACTGGACGCCAGCCGTTCCCTAGTGTATATATATATATATATATAATGTGTACTTATATACCGTCATCCTTCTATCACCTGCGCAATCACCGTCTCAACGGGAGGAGAGAGGTGGCAGATTCGGTCTGATTCTGCAAAAAACAGAAAACCGCCGGCCATAGTTACTGCTGGCAATGGCCATAGTGAATATTAAGGGGTGCGTTCCCTTCGTCTACCTGTCCCATTTACCAGCCCAAGAAGATCTGTTTTTTTCGCCTCTAGTGAATGGCGATCTCTATTGAATGGTGCTCGAGGGGGACGGGGTTCTCACGTTCTCAAGCTAAATTTATCATTACTAATAGTATTATCATATCATACCACAATGTGTTGTAGGTGTGTACGGGCACTCGCATTCGAGTTAATTAAATTAACAAGCTAGCGCCAAAGCAAAGCGTACAACATTGTATCATTCCCCGCTAGTATTTCTAGAGATATTATACATTGTTGTTATATATATATATATATATATATATATATATATATATATATATATATATACGGCGACCAGGTGATACCCGTTACTCTTGAGATGGTCGTCCATTGAATTCGACTGATGACAAAAAACCAGAGCCGACGGTTCATGGATGACTCTGGAACGACGTTGACCAGTGCGTCATTATTACGACCGTATTAGCGACGTTCGCAGCCGTTGTCTCTGCGTGGACTTCGTTTGTTTGTTTATTTGTTTGTTCACATACGATTTATTTCATCATTTTCAGTAGCAGACTCAGCAGCATCAGCGTTGTCATTGACATCAGGTTATGCTCACAACATTCACAGTCGTCACAATATTCACTTCAGACGGCGACATCGTTAACATCGAATGCTTCGGCATAAACTTAACACCATGGCGCTCGTCTTCGCGCAAAGAGCATAGTAACCTGAATCTTCTTTATTATAATAAGCATCATTTCTTAGTTGGCAATCAACCTTGTTACCATTAGTAATAGTAAAAATAACTGTAGATCTCTTAACGTCTATGAGCGGCGAATAGCGTCTACTACTAATATTCTTCTCTCACGTCAATATCGATCATGGCTGGCGTCATAGACATCAGTCTTGTTCAATTAGCTTATCCATCCATCTACCAAGTGATTCCGCCTCTTCCGCACAGCCTCTTCTCGGCATGTGTAATTCTTGTTTACAGCCACACTTCATCATTGGTAGCATCACAGTGGCAATTACTTAATTTATAAAATTCCTTTGCCCTTTGACCGCCAATAATGCCCCAGTGAGTTAGCGAATGAACGTTGTTAACTTCGTGACCACTAAGTATTATTGTTATTACCATAATTAGTTGACATTAGTCCGAATCGGTACTTCCGCATGTAGAATCAAGTCATACCCAACTAGCATTCCGTTCGCTCACTCGTCCACTCGTTCGACTTCGGTAAACAAGAATAATGAACGTTCGTTTGCCGCTTCATCCATTACTCTGCAGCTGAGATCAATTGACCTCACTCACTCGCTAAGGTTTAATAACAATCCGTGAAATATTCCGACGTGTCTACCTCCCAGTAGTTGTAGAAGAAGCATAGGAGTGAAGAAAGAGCATCTTTACATGCTTGCCGCTTTTTGCCTGACTAATCTTCGTCGGACAAAGGTTCGTATTGGTTCATGAGCAAATTGGAATTTGCCGCCGCCGCCGCCGCCGCCGCCGCCGCTGCTGCTGCTGCTGCTGCTGCTGTTGGGGGACCATCGCGCGAGCCGCCGCCGCCGCCGCTGCCGCCGCCGCCGCCACCGCCACCGCCGCCGCCGCCGCCGCCGCCGCCGCCTCCTCCCCCTCCTCCTCCACCTCCTCCTCCCCCGCCTCCTGCTGCTGTTGTTGCTGGACCTTGTGGGGCACCTCCAGGGACGCTAGGTACACCCACGGTAGCGAGTCGCACACCGAGCGCACTATAAGGGTACGCATAGCCACCACCTGCCTCGTCAACAACCATCTCCGCCGGGCTGGAGCGGGGTTCTGGTCCTCCGGGACCGACACCGGCCTGCTGCTGTGGTGTTGTAGGCGGTGTCGCACGGGGACCCAAGGCAGGAATCTGAGCGATCGGTGGTGGCTGACTTGAGCTTGGCCGGCTTGGAGGTGTTGGGGTCGGCCGCGGACTTCGTTCTTGTGGTTCACGCATTGCCTCCTCGATACGTGTCTTCATGTAGTCGAGCGGCGAAATTGCCGGTGTTCGTACTCGCGATGGCGGAGGGCCAGCATCTACGCCAACACCTGGCGTCTCAACACCGCCGCCTCCACCGGCACCGACCGAGCCTGCGCCAGGCGCCTGTGGAGTAAGTGCCTTGCGCAGTTTCCAAGATTCTGGCGACGGATCAACTGGGGCCGAGTGCGAGATGTTCTTTTGGATCATAGCGGCAATATGCTGCGACAACGAGACACTTTGATCTTTACAATCTAATGTGGCCGGTGGGGTTGCTAACTCAATGCGGGGCACTTTCTCAGGGGGCGGGCCTGTGCCTGGTGGCGGGCCTGAATTAAATGATGAAATCAGTGTTTTCGGATCACCCTGATTGATCTGATGTGTGATAATTGCATCAATAAGATTGGCCGCTGTTAATCCACCCGAATTCTTCGGGGCGTTGTCCTTTGCAAAAGATGCACTAAAGATCCTCTGCGCCGTCTCGCCGCTGTCAGCTTCGGCTCGGTGCGACTGTCGCATCTCTTTCTCGAATTGCTCCTTACTGAAGGGTTCGACGCGGCCAGGTGGAGGTCGGCCTGCTGTTGCTAATAAACGCATCTGTTGAGCGGGATGAGCCTGTATAGGATGCGAACCTGGATGGGGATGGCTTTGGCCCTGATGTGGCCCATGTACCGGATGCCCTCCATGATGGCTATTTGGACCTACCGCCTGACTCGCTCTACCACCTAAATGGCCATGCATCTCTAGCAGGGACTTCTCAAGGCCTTCGGCTGATCGCTTCGTGGGTGTCGTTCTGTCGGAATGGCTCTCCTTTCCGCTAGCACCGCCGCCAGGTGGAGGAATGACAAGCGAAGGTTGGGCCGCAGCGGCGTTTACCAGTGTTTGAAACGGGTCATGCGTGGAAGGCGAGCGCGATTTCGTCGCGGGAGCCTGGATGACACTTTTCGTTGCCGATGTTTGCCAGCGAATAACGTTCTGTCGATCCATCGGCGGGGGCATGAACGCATGACCAGTGGTTGGGGGCCCTCCGGCCACACCAAGGACACCTGGAAAGCCAACGGGCGGCGTTTCCCGGCCAGCTTTCTCATTGCCACCACCGCCGCCGCCTCGTCTCTGTGGCATCTGCTTCGATGTGTTGAAGTCGATCATCAGCTGCGAAGTCGCTGCCCGTCCACCACCCCCGCCGCTCTGATTGGCAGCCGCTGCTGCAGCTGCCTGTGCGGCGTGTACGGCCGCTTGTTGTTGTGCAACTTGCGCTTGTTGAGCCATAGCGGCAGCTGCTGCTGCACTTGTTGGCAGGCCTGCATAGTTTGCGTACACTGCTCGATAGTACTGCTCACCCGTAACCCCTTGTGCCGCTGCCGCAGCAGCAGCAGCAGCGGAGGTCACCTGCTGTTGTTGTTGTTGCTGCTGCTGTTGTTGTTGTTGCTGCTGCTGCTGTTGTACCTGCTGTTGCTGCTGTTGTTGTGCTGCCTGCTGTTGTTGCTGCTCATAGAGTTTCTTGCCATAGTCCATTGGTGTGCCAAGCGTGATAGATCCGTCCTTTCTCTCGAACGGCTGGCTGTGCCTACCGCCCACGGTGACGCCGAACGCCGGGTGCTGCTGCGCGCCGACAGCGGCCACGGCGGCTGGATGGGCGACACCGAGCGGCGTCCCCTGCGTGATCGACCCGCCGGCCTGTTGAGGTGGCGGTATCACAAATTGCTGCTGCTGCTGCTGTTGTTGTTGTTGTTGCTGTTTCGAGATCAACGGGGGCGGCCCGGATGCAGTGGTTGAACCCTGCTGCTTGGCCCCACTAAGAACAGTTGGGGCCATGGTAGCAGAGGCACCTGCCGCCGCAGTCGTGTTCGTGCGCTGCCGCGCTGAAGGTGGCGGTGTGGGGGCGGCACGGTAGCTGTTCGAGTGAGCCGGTGGTGGAGTTGAATAGCTGAGCTGCTCGACAACGGAGCGTGTCGGCGTAGACACTTTACGGTATTCGGTGGACGAGATTTGTGGACTGCTGGTTGACCGCGCCGGCTTCTTCGACAGATCTAATGTTTGCACCTCATAATCGGCCGCGCTTGTCTGCGGCGTATGGGCGGGCTTTGGTCGATGCACAGAAAGTGCGACAGGACCTTGTGATGATGATGATGATGATGATGGTGCTGGTCCACTGTTGCTGCCACCGCCCGTTCCTGGCGGCGGCTGTTGAAGCTGCATTTCGATTGTCTGAAAGATGAGGTCACGCACCGTCGGTCCAGTGCTGCCAGAGTCGTTTGCGCCAGCGCTGGTTAAATTACTGCCGCTGCTAGTGCGTAACGAGGTCGCCGCATGTGCCGAAGATGACACGAGCGAGTGTGGATGTGTCGGCGACGGCAACGGTAAAGACGCTGGCCGACCATCTCGTTCGGCTGCCGCCGCCGCCGCCGCTGCCACTGCGTGCGGTGAGGGCACGCCGTGATGATGCTGCTGCTGCTGCTGTTGTTGTTGTTGCTGTTGCTGTTGCGAGTGTGGGTGATGTCCAACGACGTGAGATGGATGATGACCGCCTGGCGGCAGTGGTGTTCGCGTGTGTGTCGCGACAGGCGCAACAGGTGGTGCAGATGCCGACGGAGGGTTCTGGCCCAGCGCCAGACCGGCAGCAATGCTGCTACTGGCATTACTGCTACTCGTACTCGTTGTTACTGCGGCGTTTGCGTTGGCCTTATTCAACGACTCCCCCTCATCCGCACTAACAGTTGCACTGCTGTCATAGCCATCTACCGTAGCACAGTTCGACTCCGATACGCTGTGTGTTCTGTGTTGATGCTGCTGTGCCTGATGTGCTGCTACTCCTGACCCTATTGAACCTCCTGATCCTACTCCCCCTATTGCTGTTGCTGCTGTTTGTAGCTGGTGGTGATGAGATCGCCTGCGCTCACGAGCGCCTTCCGTTGTTCCGCCGTCGACGACGCCAGCTTCCCAGTTGCCTACATTTAACATATCACGCAACAGGTAAACGCGAAAAACAAGCCGTACAATAAATATAGTTTATTAAATATAGTATATGTTATAATTCTAAAAAGCGATATTGCATAATGATCATCAGTACGCTCAACTAAAACATCTGATACATGGACGTTAAAACAAAAAGGAACCAGCTGAGGAAAAAGTGCCACAATAAGCTATTAACAATAGTGCTTCTATACTCCGCCGTCCTGTCGTCACGTCGATTTTTCTTTTGCATTCCCTACCATCGTTTTCCTGGATGTCTTTGGGACTGCACGCGCTCGCCGTATCGCTGGTAGTTGAAGTGCTGTGCCTTCTTTCCGGTGGCTCCTGTTTGATAGCACTGCCATTATTGATCTCGTTTGTTGAAGTGCAATGCTTCGTCGCGGACGTCAACGTAGAAGCTTCCACCTCGTCTTCCGCTTCTGACATGGGTTCATCGCGTCCTTCCGCTTTTCGGAACTCATTAACCTGTTTTTTGAACAATAAAGATTGAAGGGATGATAAATGTAACACACGACTTGTTAACTTTTGCATCGCATAAAGACTTCAAATCAAAGACGCAAATTTATAGTATAGTTATCTTTAAGCTAGTAGCTCTAAAGATATAATTGCGTCTCACAGAAATTATTAGGTATGACCTCAAAGCCACCAAAGTTATGTCGTATCTGATATCTGAATCACGTATATCTGATACACGATGCGCGTGCATTGAGTATATGATAAAATAGTACTGATAAGGTACGCTCTCTTTCTATATAGAATGTCTAACTACAGGCATACATGGCGCATGAAAAAATGACAAGTTCGATTAAATTATTTTTTTTATACTGACCATGTGATGTAAGTTATGTTTCCGTTTATTGAGCGCATAGAAATTCTTGCACAGTAATCGAGATTTAGTTACAACGACAGAAGAGACCGCTGCCCAATCTGTGCCATAAATTCGAAGCGCTGTTCGGATGAGCTCGACTTCGGCGTTAGTCCATGCTTCAGCGTGTCCTCTGCCCTCGTGCGGTTCGTAACGCCGCGTAAGGTTGTTGAAGCATACCGAGCAGCATTTATGTACACCGTTTGGTATTAGTTGCTTGAGATCGGGTGACCCAGGGCCGCCCGTCTGCTGCCCTGCTAATTGCTGATCGCGCCGTTCTAACCATCTCGGTAGAAGTGTTCGCAATCTTCGTACACGCCTCTCGCAGCCCACAATTGGGCAGAGTCGCATCGCAACGTTTTCGTTTGTGTTAAAGCGACAGCGGGCGCAGACGCGCAATTCACCGCCAGCTGCTACCACCTGTTCGGCGGTCAGTCCGTATAGATCACAATTGGCTTTAGTTAATATACGACTTTCGCTGTCTTCGACGTACCCACTAGCGGCAACACTTCCGGATGCTCCAGTGTTGTCTGCCGATCCGGTGGTACTAATTGCAGTAGCTGCATCGGCTCCAGCTGTTGTTGCCGTCGCCCCAGGCGTCGGCGCTCCAATCGCAACACTAGCATTGCTTCCTTCCTCTGAAGCCCCCGTCACTCCGCCCGGACCAACAATTAATGAACATTTACACAAGGCGCACTCCGTCGGTGACATAACCCCATTGCTAGTTGTACAGGCGCTGCTGCTATCCGAGGAAGCTGCTTGCCGCCGTTGGGGCAAAACAGACACACCACCGCCTGAATTTGCGCTCAAACTCGAGGCGGCGGCGCCTGCCAAAGCCCCCGCCTGCTGGGGCTGTTGCTGGTTTTGTTGTTGGCTGCGATTGCTGGCGACATTGTTGTTGCGCGTTCGTTTCCGCGCGTTGTGTTTCCGTACGAGACGCTTGTAGTTTTCGCTCTTTTTCGACATGTAATAGTACTGGACGCAGTCGGCAGTAGTTTTCCTTTCGATAAACGCCGATATCGAGCCGAAGTTCTTAGGGAATTGGACGTACTTTTCGCGGAAGATTGCCTTCTCCGCTTCCGTCCAGTGAGTAAGAGATTGGCGTTCCTTATATTCGGACGCCAGGTCGTCTACTCGAGAATTCTCTGAAAGGAAACGTATTGAACGCTCCCAACGATCGAGCAGTCGGGGTGGGACGACGGCGTACGAACGCATTCGTTTCTCCTCGTCCTCTTGTTGTTGGATCCCATCCATGATCTCCTCCATCTCAGCATCACTGCGGACCCTTTGACCGGCGCGCGAGAAGCGCTCCTTCTCCTCGCGTTGCTTCTTCAACTCAGGGAACTGCTTCTCGAAGAATTCGCGCAACTTCTGGTCCTTAACGCGGCGAGCTGCCGCGGCTGCTTTGTTGCCAATGTGCCGTTCTTGCTTCTTAATCCATAGTCCCATCTGGTGCGTGTAGTTTTTACTCAGGTACTCGTCTCGCTTGGACGTCTCCTGGTGACGCCGTTTGAGGAACGCACTTAATCGACTCTTGAAGGTAGCGAACTTCTTTTTGTTTTCGTGGTATACGGCCGTGTCCGTCGGTTGATTGTACAAAGGAAGCGATATTTTGGGGCCGAAGCCGTTGAGCAAAGCATGTGCGGCCTGAGCCTTCGAGCGGTTGTCCGCGTAGACGACCTGCGCCGGAGTCATTTGTCGTTCGGTGCCCGTAGCACACTCGTCACCTTCCGCACCTTTTCTCGTCTCATGTGCTTCAAGATCAGCTTGCTTCTTCCGCATCTTATTCGTCGTACTCTCTAGCTGGCTAATCTCTCTATCCAACTTGTTTATCTGAGCTACCAATTCATCCTTTGAGCTACGCTCTTCTGGTAACGTTGGCGAGATAGCCTCAACTTGAGGAATATATGCAGGTTCTTTTTTAACGCTAATTCCGCCGGCTGTTCCGCCCCCTCCAACCGATGTATCAATGACAAGTGGCTGTGAGAGACGGGGCCGTTTGTGTGGATCCACTCCTGCGACGCCTGGCGGCAGCCCCGCCATACTGACGCCACCCTGGCCATCAACCAAAGCGGTATTCGCATACAGTGCGCGCGCCGACACAGGGCCATATCCTCCCGCCGCTGCTGCGGCCGCCGCAGCCACCTCGAGACTGCTGCGATGGGCAGAACCGCCTCCGTTGTGTTCCGACCAGTCGTGCATGCCTCCTGGCGGCAGCAACGAGGGTCGCCGGCGGACAACCGGTGCATCATCGCGACCTGCATGATGCACCGCCGCGGCGGCAGCGGCAGCGGCGGCAGCAGCCTGTTGGACGTGAGCCACCTGGGCGGCTTGTGCCGCATGCTGTTGGGCAGCATGCTGGGCGGCCAATTGTTGATACCGCGCTAACTGCAGCTGGAAATCAGGTGACTGATGAAAGGCTGCCACAGCGACGTCCGAGTCGCGAAATGATGGTAAGTAGAGCGGATAAGGAGAGGGCCGCGCTGGGTCACCTCCAGCACCCAGTACCGCTCCCACACTGGCTACTCCGCCTACCCCACCAACGCCCGTTATTGCCACACCTCCGCTGCCTGGGAATGGGTAGCCACGAGCTGCCCCAGGCGGGCTGCTCATGCCGCGATGGCCGTGTTTGAACGGCGACGACGCCGCCTCATGGCCCGGCCTGCAACATAGAATAACATCCGCAAAGCAAACACGTAGTTAGTTTGTGCATTTACTTTTTCCACTCGTCTAGTAAGTACTGATTATTTTTCTTATATATATATATATATATATACGTTTAAAAAAGATACGCTTATTAATCTGACCGTATATCTTAAGCACTGAAACGTGGCAGTCTGTATAGACTACAGTTTACTAATGCAAAGTTAATACAACAGCAGAAATGTCTACAGTAAGAGCAAACATAAAACGCATAGACCTTATTTTACCTAATCCCTGTGTATAATAGATTTAGTAGCTATAGCTGTCTGTCGCCTATTGAGATTTTTTTTATTTTACTTTACCTAAAGTCTACCAAAAACCGACTCGACCCACTTACGTCTACAACACTTGGGCTTGATCTCTTCAAGCTCGACTCGGACCAGGTGAAAAAGGCAATCGAGTGGAATAAAAACCTAACTATATCCGTTCGACAAGTTCGATTAAAGTTTACGTGCCGCTATATACAATTGGGCCAAACAAGTGACAGAGAATTGAGCCTTGCACCAACTGTATACACCTCGATCGTCTAAACACCAGTCATCCTTTCTGAGATAATAACCACTAAATACATATGTTGTCGTTTTTCGGTCGTAAAAACAGTTAGCAGAAACGAGAAGTAATAGATTTTAGCTCTGTTCTGATATTTCTTTAAATCTCCCCGATCATCTCAAAAACTTACTCTTTTCAGATGGTTCCCAAACTTTGGGAAAAAGGAAAAACACAGGGGATAAGATCTAGCGATTTATGCGCAAGGCAATAGACGCATTGATTTTTTTTTTGCAAAAAAATAGTAAATATTCGCAATTCGTAAATAATGCCGCATATTATCGTGGCGAAAAACCCACTATCTATTCTCCGGGGTCTCAGGGCTATTTTGGAGGAAAGCATTGTGCAACACTTTTCATAGTTCTTGCTAGTGCTTCTTACCAATAACACCAAATTTTATAATGCGCAACTCGCCGGCAATCGAGAGTAGTAGTTTTTCGAGAGACCTGGGTTTTGCCATTTTCGGTCTAGGCTGGCCTTTGAAGCAATGTCCAGACGATGATGCCCGTGTTCTAATGTTCAACACATATGCCCACTTGTTACCCGTGATTACACAATGAAGTAAGTTCGACTCCTCTAAAAGTACGTTAAAATTTTCCTGAGGCAGGTGAAAATTCAAATCCTTCGATGCAATCTCTGCTGTGAGCCCTCTCGTCTCCAATGATTTTTCAAAGTGGTTCGACATGACTTGTCTGGGGCCCCTAGCATTTCTACGATCTCCCTGAAGGTCATTCGACGATTCTCCAACATGCGTTATTTTGCCCTCGCCGTATTCGCTAGAACAGACCAAACCCAGATTGTTTTCGCTGCAGAACCGGTCCGACGGCCACACACATGGGGCCAACTTATAGCCTCATTGCAAAAGAGCCTTGTGCAGTCTTGGTGTCACTTGTGAGCACTTATACATATAGCACATACAGAATATAGAGTACGCTCTTTGGCGTAAAAAACAAAGCGCAGCTGAAAGTAACTGACTTTAGAGCGTATGTGAGATACAAAGAACACGTTAGAAGACACCGAAGTTAGGGGCCTATTAGAAAGTCGACCAGAGCTAGGTAGTCGATAAAAAACCGGGCATTATTTAGTTGCTTTTTTACCTAGTATTATAAAAGCTGAAAACAAAAAAGCCTTCCATATTAAATACACAAGACCCAATTGAATATTTAATGGCTTGAAAATATCCTAATTTGTAGCATCGTAGCAATAAGTTCAGCATAATTACATGGTATAATAAGCAGAGCTGACGCTTATGAACGCCAAAAAGACATCCACCGGAGAAAAAGGAAAAAGCTGGGTTACGTTGTCGTTAGTGGGACGATATTTAGTTATTCGAATCAGGGTCAATTTCCCACTGCGAAGTATATTCATTTATTTCTCTCAATTTGGTATTTATTAACAAATTTCATACTAGTACCTCATCATCATTATTAATGGGACTTAGACAGCGAAGTAGGCAGTCAGCTGAATCTATCGCCGAGAATTGTCCGCAATCAACGCTTTTCAGGCGGAGTTGCTGTGTTCAGACAAGAGTTCAAGGTAAAACAGTAGTAGCCTTTATATATATATATATATATATATATATATGTATCTTTAATTACATCCTCCACTGTATTTTAAGCCTGCTATCAGCAAAGCTGCTTTTTGTAGCCTCATTGTTACCTTAGTGTGGGTGTATCTTTTCCGGAAAATTGTTCTTCGAGGCTCTGCAAAATGGGCACAAGGTTATATTTTAGAGAACGCCAGATGTCGGCAAATCAGTATGGTATACCTCAGTTAATTTTTTACGTACGCGAATGTTTGTCGCATATGGATCAGAACCGGCTTCAACTGAAACCAGGCAGCAGGACAGTTGGAACATTGCAATGAGAGAACTCGATACGTAGAGCACAATAATAGCAACGAGTAAATTTTATTTAGGATAAAAAAAATTTAGGCAAAAAAATAGGATTACTGTAACATAATAATTTCAGCAATTGATGCAAAATCTCGGACAAACTGCAACTATAAAGCTATAAAAACGTGGTAGCAAAACAAACCATTGGTCTGTAACTGAACGATGATCTGTTGAGCTGTATATAGCGGGAATAGAAATTTATTCAGGCTAGAATAGGTTGGTATAACGGCCGTAAACTAGTTCGGGCTGAATAAATTCAACTTGACGACAGTCGTGTATTATTATCGCCTATGTGTCATGTGTATGATAAGCTTACGACACATACTCGGTACGTGACTGCTCGGTATATGGAATCGTCTATATGTAACAGCTGTCGAGAAAACATGTCTGAGGTCAAACCGTTTTGTTTCACTTCTAGGCTATTTTCACGCGCTGACCGATTCTCTGCCGCCATAGCAGAGGAATCGCACATGTACGAGCTCGCTGTAAGTTACAATTTCAACGACGTTTAGTTACGTTGATTGTACGTTCCAGTTTCGGGGTTGGCTCAATAAATACCATCTCTTTCTTCTACCCGGTCGCCCCCAGTGCACGCTCGTGCCTAATTCATTCTTTAGGGTCCGTTCTCGTCACCGGGAGTTGAATGTTACTGCGGTCTTCGCAGATTTCAATAGAATGATCTGTTGACATCTATTATGTTGTTCTCGCCGCGCACGTGTGACCTTGATTATTTTCTAGGACGCATGCGTCGAACATTTTCGTGTAACACTAGAATAGATCCTAAGCAATATCGTGCAACGGTAAACTACAACTTCGATAATTGCTCTTCTTTCTCTGTCCAGCTTCATTATTCTTAAAAAAATTAAAGCAAAGGAGCGAAAAGAAAATACAGTGACCGACTAGGCCTGACCCTCGACAGACGTCAAGGCATTATCTGTTTTCATCGAATTTTGAAAAAACAAAGACTCATCATATTTCAAGAATCAAGAGCACCTTTATTCACGACTCGCACCTAAACAAAGACTTCGGAAAAACATCGAAATGTTTAATGAGGCGATTCGTACATCGAATGGAGTGTTCCAAACAAATGCCCGCTTGCACCTTCTCGTCCCGCCGTGTGTTTCGAACGGCCGCGTTGACAACAAGCTATTTTAACTTAATAAAAGTCCAAAACTCGCACAGAGTATCTGATCCATTGCCATTATTCTAACATACAGTTAGCTACGTCCGACATGATATATCATGTCCTCTCAAAGCGAAAGTTTTCATTAGCAGAAAGCGACTCATGTAATAAATAGCGGGAGACAAACACCGACTGTTTAAAACTATCCTCCATTTAGCAAAGACCGTATGTTTTCCTAATACATGTATGTTATGAATTCAGCAGGAAATACGGTGGTTCGTCTCTTCGCGATACTTATATTGTATCAATAGATCAATTTTAGCACGTCCTTCGTACGTCCTTTGCACTACTAGACTATTACTACGAAAAAAAACTATAATATACATCTGCGTGACTAACTGGAAGACATTGTTGCTTCTTAGTCGGCTGTACACGCACTTGCTTCTGCGGAACAGTCTCAAACTTAGCCAACTTAAGTACAATGATCAAGTTGCTTTCATTATATATTCACACCATTCCGTACCCCGCAAAGCCTATCTTACCTTACGAACGCGTTATTTTTTGTCCCTATCCTTTTTTTCAGTACAGTCCTCAAATACCATCTACTGATATGCCCTTGGAAGTGGTAATAATATATTCTGAAATAATTGAAATCACCATTATTTGCCAAAATAGATTTTCTACAAAATAGCTGTACGTCATCCGACTACGTCGGAGGAGTTTTGAGGCTAGACATGCACACGCGCTATAGGTAATACTCTACCCCAGTCAAATCCGAACCGGGCTTGTAAAGGGATTACTGCTATTGAATTAAAGTTATCCTCGCAAATATTCAATCAAATAGATAATTTAAATAATCCCATCGAATCTGAGCGTTCGTAATTTCGGGTCGTGCAAATGAATTAGAATGGTCAAGCACGTGCAATAAAAATAGTCCTTGAGTTTATTCATCTACCCGTTAGTTCGTTGCTGGCAAAAGAGGGGGCTTAACTAAATGGAATACGTCTCACAGTTGCTTGTACTAAGCAACCTCACCTTTTGCTATAATCAGTCGATTGCAAACGTCCCGTGCTAATTGCCCGTCCTTTGCCAGATATCTCATGTTTACCCATTATGGGCACAAAGCAGTTTTTATCATCACAATATAATCATACACGGAAATTAAAAGTGGCACAAAAGTTCACCAAGTTCTCAGTAAAATATAATTTCGATGAACACATCTTGGCAAAGTGGCGGCTTAACCCAGGCGACTATAGCGCTGCCCTTGTGCACGGCAATCAAACACAATGCCAGTTAAACCATTGCCGTCCAGTAAGCAGTCGCTTTTTTCAACGAAAAACTTCTCACACCAACACGTCGCTGTCCTCTGACATCTCTGCCAGCCGAATGCGTTTGGGGCACGATACGCGCACGCCGGTCGCCCATGTCGCTGCTATTCTAAATGGACGACGACTGCACGTGCAATCAATACGCCTACGAGTAGAACAAGCACTCGATATTCACAGATACACGTTACAACCTTTCGTTGGACATCAGGCTAAGGAGAAGCAGCTGTCGACAGCTGACATACACCCTGGCCACCAGTAGGCCACATACACATTGTCATGTGTCCTTTCCTAGTCTTATATGAAACGGTTCCAATGACGAAGTCAGATAGTCTCCCCTTGACTCCGATATCGGAAATCGCCTATAGCTCTATACAGCCACGCAAACTGTTGACGATCGGTCGAAGCTAATTTGCGATTTAATATAAACTGAGATTGACAAACACGCATCCTGGTCGCCTCATAAGCACGCTGTGAGATCAAGTAGCAAAAGGATCGATTTTTCCCAGCTTACCACAACCAAAAACAATGGTGCTCATAGGGAAAAGGCTGTCCCGTACACAGCGATGTTGGAGCGTCAGAAAATGTCATGAGTCCAATAAATGTGCTAACAAAAGCAAGAACGCCGAAAACTTCGTTCTTTTTGTTCATGAGCCCATGCTGCCAGGCGATGAATCTGTCGTCCTTTGCATTGTGATGTGCCTGATGGCTTGTATATATCAAGTTGGCGACAACAAAGGTGGATGAATGTAATTTGATTCAACTTGCCATTCTGAGTGTTCCAGGTGAAATGAAGAAAGAAAACATCTTCCCTTCTTTTCTTCCTTATTTAACAATGGCAAATTGTAATGGATCGTTGTTAATCTAACAATAGATTTGGTTCAAGGGAACCGCGTGCGGCAACGACTTTACCGAAGGCGTCTTAGAATGCCGTAGCTACGCTCATTTGGCGACCAACGTTAACTTCGTGATAATGAAGTATCTTAGAGTTTGCCAACCTCTACATACATATATATAAATGAAAGACGATTCCTAATTTTGCTCGTTAATATCAGGTCGTGAGACTCCGAACGGTACTCTCGCATATACAGCATTTAGGGTCAATCAACTCGAAACTAGGACACCATTTTCTCTGCGTAGCAGTTGGTCCTTGCAGTGGCCATCGAATACGATGACGACCTTAGAGGTTAGTTGGCTTAAATTATCATTACCCTTTATCGGACATAACTTGTTGTCATTTGCAAAGTTATTCGAAAAGCCTGTTTTCGTGAATCTACTTCGTTGCTGCGTCGTGTCCGTCAAACATTTTGCCGCTTAGGGAGTACTCGTTTAAAAAATATATATCCAGTGTTCTAGTGTCTTCTGCATAAACATATATAATCGATTGACACCACAATCTGAACTATCCTAGATTTCGTCAAGCCTTTAGACATATATAGAAGAAAAAAAAGCTACGAATTTCCGTTTTCTACCGCTGCGTCAGTGTAGCAGAATTGTTTGATATGTCATATTCGTGACGTCACAGGTTATTGATCCGGCGATAGGGGAAATTGCTCGTATGTACATCTGTTGCCGCTTCTGTTCGATAATGTACAATGTTATATAGCTAGAGTTGTCGCAAACCTGTGTCAGCGGGCTCATATTGGACGGATTCCGTCGGCAAAGCTAAACACTACGTACAACTGTTTATGTGCATGCATCATTCTGCAACGGCTTGAGTCACGGTCATCATTGTCTCGAATGCGTTTCAGACTGTGATATGTCACTCGTATGCACTGCACGTTACACCTATCTACGTCTTTGTCCTATGGTAACAACGGGGTCGACGAGTATCGTATCAGGCAAATGGCTCTTGACTAATTTCACTCTTCTATATTAAACGAGTCGTGTTATTTACCTGAGATTCGATTGAAATACTCGTAAGTTGATCAACGGTCGATACGCGTGTGTAACTTGCTGCAATGCCATTCGTCTCTTCGGAACCCTATCGAATAAGCTTGACTATTGTTCACACCACGTAGAAGTTTTCCTCTCTTGACGGTCATGGGCAGAACAAAAGTTCGCCATAGCTCCCTAGACTAAACAAAACAGTCCGCTAGCACAGTAACAATTCATTCATTCATTCATTCAGTCATCTTGCTGCATTCAGCCCAGCCCACATAGCGGTAGCTGCGTCTGTTAATGCGGTTGCCAGCATCGAGGAAGTTCAGCGTTGCTTCGATCTCGGAGCAAATCGCCCTTCATTAGCCGTTTACCGCATCGTCATTGTAGAAGAATCGTGCGCCACTACTTTTTATCATATAGGATATGATAAAAAGTAGGTGGTACACGTTCCCGATGATCACCAATGCACAAACTACACGTTCTCAGTTCATCGTCTATTCGCCAAATCGACCTAACCTCTTGTTATACTAGAGCGAAAAAAAGTTCTGGAGATGAGGACATTAGCGTTAATTGCACTTGTTCGCTATGCTAGTTTCTAAATTGATCTGCTAGCAAACGATCCGACCTAGAGCTACTGACATTGCGGCACGAACGATCCCCCGCTCTTGCGGTCACACACACACACACCTTTTACTGGGGTCCTCCACCACCCCACCATTCATTTCGTAGTACTCCCGAGAACATTTAGGTGTGTTTTGTACGGTGCTACGGCGTCACACTTCAAAAAAGAATTCGTGCGGATAGACTAGTGACATAAAGCGCCTTCCATGATGGCCTTGTTCCGTATACGATGGGTAGCGTTCGTCTGCTGCCAATACAAATCTTTCGTTCCACCGCCTGGTTCACGGTGCCACAGATCGGGGGTTGCCAGACGAAAAAATCTTCTGCTCTGATTAATCAAATATTTTAGCCTTGCAGCTTCATGATCGGTCCACATAAACTTTAGTTAGACATTGTATACTGACCTCTTGTAAGCGTGCAAAAATTATCGTCCCTTAACAAGCTGTAAGAATCCCTCTAGAACATTCAGTTTTAAATCGTTAACAAGAGTAGGAGAAAAATACTCCTCGGCAAGTAGGAATGGCTGACGCATTACTCCATTTTGCAAAAAACAGTGCTCGAGTTTAGGCAAGGAACGTTGTCACAGCTTTGAATATTTTCTCATTTTGTATGCTGGTTTATTTGGCAAGCCTAGGCAAAAATACGCCTTTCTATTAAATAGGCTAACGGGAATAATTAGTCCAAGCCACGATTTGCCTGAATGAAGAAATACGATCGGTTCATTGTCCTGATCGATAAAATTTGCCCT
The DNA here is from genome assembly GCF_002443255.2 of Varroa destructor. Lineage (NCBI taxonomy): Eukaryota > Metazoa > Arthropoda > Arachnida > Mesostigmata > Varroidae > Varroa > Varroa destructor. Next base: position 27,398,399 of record NW_019211459.1, read on the forward strand.
ATTATTCAGTCGCTGATTCACTTGCTACCTTTCCGCTACGCAGAACAAGCTTAAACCTAGAACTTTATCCAGCTAAAATTTTTGTCTCTAGAATATATAAGAAGTCATTGGTAGAGGCATATTTTTTTGAATTTTTCATACTTGTATTTAGGTGGGTCTGTAAGAGCGTGTCTATGCGCACGTTCGCATAGCGCATGCACTTGCGTGCTACGTACATTGCAGATGATCCGTATGCTTTATGCACTATTCCTTGTCTTTATTATTTATATTGGACATCGTTCCGACTCAATTTCTCTTTTGAATGGTTGTTCTGCTATTCTCCAACTCTTTACATTCTATGCTAGATCGTATTGGATACATATAGTATTGTATATGGCTTTCATATAGCCTCTCTGTTGGTTCGTATGGCAGAGCAGGGTCTTTTTTATGCTCCTCCCCACCCCGTATTTGTTCCATCGGTTGCCGACCGAGCCGATTTTTTCCGCTGCTGCTGCTGCTGCTGCTTCTCGATCTTCTTCCTCTAGTGCGGGTTTCGCCCAGAGCAAAGAACGTGGCAGGACGGGAACCGGGGCCGTTAGAGGGGCCGTCGCAGCAGTACCAAAAGTAGGCATATCGACGGCACTCGAAGAGGGACGATAGAATGAAGAAACAGAAAAGAAATGAAAGCAGTATACGTAGAAGGGGGTTGTTGTAAGCAGCTTCAAGGTAGTCGAGGACAGCTCTGAGGACGAGCAAAGAAAGCATGGCCATGGGCTGTTCAGACATCCTCAGCTGATATAACTGTCATGCCGCAGTGTCAGTTTCTGCTGTCTTCGGTACACCGTCGCTATCTCGATACGGTCACCACCGCTGCGGCAAACGCCGTCATTCACGAGGCATTGCCGCTGCTATCGCTACTACTAGCAGTTGTGTGACTTGTTCATATCGCTCTCCCTCAACGTCTTTTCTAAATCCTGGCTAGTTAGCCTCGGCGTTCAACCTCAGTTTCGGCAGCCATAAGGGTTGTGTGCAGCGCGGGTTGGCCTTTTCGTTGCTCTCTTTGTTTGTTCGATATTATCGGTGTCGCCACCGCCACCGTTCTTAGTTCAACTTAACGTCACTACTGCTGCTGTTACAGCTTCTATCACCGTCGTCATCACGATAGTCGCCGTCTGCAGTAACAACGATAGTTCTAGACGACCGTCAGTGGTGAGCAACAGCAATTGCGGCTTTGTGTAAAGGGGCTGCTGCTGTGATATTGGCGGTACCACAGTTCTGTTACGCGCTCCGCCTGGCCGTTCGCTACTGCTGCTGCTGCTGCTGCTGCTGCTGCAATGGCTGCCGCCTGGCGGTTCATATGGCAACCGACTGCGCTGGCCGCTACCAAACAGCAGTCGTCCCCCGACCGGCCAAGTGGTATCGTCCGCGCCTCTGCTGCCGCTGTCTTTAGTGAGCCGTCGCCGGTCGAGTCGCTCGCTCACTCACTCCCTCACTCACTCACTCACTCACTCACTCACTCACTCACTCACTCACTCGCTCGCTCGCTCGCTCACTGACTCACTCGCTAGCTCGTCTGCCGCCGCCGCCGCTGTTGCGGCCCTTCAGACCCTCGCGCGACTCACTCACTCACCCACTCGGCTGTTTGGTCGTTCTCTTCTCGGCGCTCCACTCTTCGGACGATACCAACTATGTCGCGAAGGGACGAACGAGGCTCGAAACAACGGCGGCATAAACGCAGTGGTTCGCTCAGCTGCTGTCGCCCCCTTCGCCTGCTTCCTTCGCTGCTGCTTTTGCCGATTTTGGTGCTCCAGTAGAAAAATTCTACCTGACCACGACCCGCAAGTAGCAGGACCATGGCCAGTCACAATAATAATAGCAGCAGCGGCGGCAACGACATTGCTGTTACTGTCTTTTGCAGTTATCGTCTCGGCTACAGCAATGACATCTAAACCACCCCCGTTTCAATAGGTAGGCTCATATTAGCCTTTTTTTTTCTGTTGGTTAAGGAGAGTGACCTACCCACTGTCCATATTTGCCTGTATACAAACATGCCAAGTTATATACAAACACGCGACCCATGTTTAAGGTGTTGAGACTGTCGTAAGATAGGGCAGTTAGACATACGTGCGCCACAGTTAGTGACAGGCGATGCGTATCTAGCAGTAAAATTCGAAAATGACTGATACTCATTATTGATCTTTGCTGATTATAATCGTGTTTCATCCGCACAGCAATTGAAACTTCGATCAACGAAGCTTCACTCTTCCCAAAGGCACGTGGCAACGCGCCAACATCACGGTGAGGAAGGACATTCTCAGATGTAGCATAGTAGAGTCGAGGATCTGGTGGGGATATTGTATTCCTTTTGGATGTCAACTGGGTCATTAACGATCAAACAGCCCCCACTGATCTATAGTATAATACGAACCGAATTGATTATTAGAACGCAATCTGTTCGCCGATTCCCAGATGTGATCTTCTAGGAAAGAGCAGAAATGGCTTCAATCTTTGCATAGAACTTTTAACTAAAACTTTACTCATTACAATATAATATACTGTCTGCCTTATACGTGATCCGCATTAGCTACAATAACAGCCGGTTCGTTCTATCCAGATTCTGTAGGGTAATAAAAAATCATCATCATGCTCGTCTCTTTATCTCGTGTACTAGCCTATTCTAGTAGATGAGCTTTTATAGTTCAGCAAAGGTCGAATGGAACCGCGCGCACTCGCTCATCCTACGCGGACTAACACAACAAAACATTAACTGACTCGTCGCTGATACAAAGAAACACAGATGCCGATGTCCATCCACCTGATGTTGCCTGTGGACAAAGGCAACGTTAGCACGATGAAAGCAACTGGCCTCTGGGGGGACCGGGGGGACAAAGAGCTAACAGAAGAAGCCGCTATCGACCTCAAATACTGTTGCTGTCAGGATGTCTTCCCCATTTGGGCACTCGTGAGTGAATGAAATCTTTATAGTGGGTGCGTGTGCGTGTACGTATATGGCTTCTAAGGCGTTCGCTCGCGGCAGCCCCTGTGCAGGGCTGGTACTTGTTTTTACGCGTTGGTCCGTCTGCTCTCGGTTCGCTGCCAGCTTGTGCCGATAGCAACAGACATTGTGGTATCACAAGAATTCGCGAGCTTCACCGCTGCCATACTCGGCTGCACCGCTTCTACCCTTATGCTAGCTTATATGGAAGTATAACTTTATTGGATTCCCTATATAGAGATAGACGCAGTAGCAGCAGGCCAGGGTGGCGGCCACACAGCCTCGTTTACGTTTTCGCCGCCCAACGTTGTTGGTATCAACGGAAGCAATGAGCTCGTCTACGGTCTAGAAGCTGGTGGACAGACAGGATCAGACGGCCCCACAGGACCGCCACGTTGAACCAGGAAAGAACGAAGGGCCACAAAGCGACAACGGGGACAGTAAGAATCACGTGTTGGACCACTAGCCAAAAGGCTTGGCAACCGCGGTGGCGCATACATATCATTAGCTGTACATTCCGGCCGCTGCCGCCGCCATCGTCATTGCCCTCGCCTGGATAGGCAAACAGGCAAACATCGTAATAATAACAATAATCTCCTTGCATACGCAACAATGATAGTGCAAATAACTATTCTAATTCTTAATGGAGAATTACTTCGATGGAAACAGGGGAAACGGCACCTCCATAAGAGGTTATCAGACGCTTAAAATGACTAAGTAAGTGATCAGTAGCAGTCGATAGCATTGCTACGATATGAAGGAAGAACAATCGCAATGTTAATAGGTTTTACCAAAACTGTTTGTCCGTACTTCAAATAACACCATACATACATTCATTCATTACTCAGATCGGTGAATCTCTTGGACATTTGCCAATTGATAAGATTAGATAGGTTTCATCAAAGAAACGAGTTTAGCCGAGCTATCTTGTGACGATTCCCTGAACCAGTCACAGTATCGCTTGTCTAACCTTAGTTAGTTAGCATCCAAAACAAATTGCTCATATATGAACGAAACTTTGCGGTTTTTTTCTGCCTGGATTCCGGACGTTGCAAATCCCAGAGAAATTTCTCGGATGATTATTGCGGATAACCAGTTACAAAAAAAGGAACTATTAAGGACTCTATCAGAAGTAGAAAGGGCATACGTTTGTTAGAAATTAACTCAACTACTGGTAATATCGACAGCTTCCTACGTTGAATAACATTATTATTACTAACCTATTTGCAGTCCCGGTCTCAATCAAGTCATAATTGGTTAATTGGTCCTAACAACTCACTGGACCGAACAACGTAAATCTGCAATATATATATATATATATATATATATATATATATATGGAATATCTACGCGTGCAGGGTTGTATAAATAGATTACGTTCGGTGCATCATAGAATCAATACAAACTACACACTATTTTGTTTCGATAGAATTAGGGGTGGTGAATAGTCTTTTTTAAGGTCAAAGCAAAATTCAAGAATGACAAGCAATGCCGTTACCTCGACACAGTCGTAGATACAAAAGTAGCTAATCAGTTACTTATTCAGATATTAAAATTATATCACTTTTATATATATATATATATCTATCGTTTTGCAATCCGCATGTCCTTCGTTTATCAAAACCATGATTAGTACTAAGTCAAAAGAGTAAAGCATCTGTGTGTGAATCTATAGTTATCAAATATGTTATCATTTAATTAGCGCTAGAAATTTCGATGTACTTTAGGGTTTAGGGGAAGAGCTGTGATGTTCTGTTATGGTTGTCCTTAATATCCTTCTCTTCATAGAATCAAAGCAGCTATAAACGACAAACATGACTGGATTTGCTATCTCGCTTATTGTGAGACATTGTCCGTTCTGCGAATTGGTTTTTCAATGAAATGAAAATGTTCTTACGTTAATTTCGAAAATTCGCATCCCTTTCGCTCGCTTTCACTCTCTCCCTCCATATATATTATATCCTGTACAAAAACGAATATGGAACCGTACGATAAACATCAAAGCAGAACTATTCTAGACACAGTATAATTTATCTTAGACGCGATCTGGATTGCTGTTGGCCATAATTACTCGATGTTGCTGGACTCGATAGGAAATGGCCAAAATCAATTTGACGCCGGCTAGTACCTGTGCGAAGGTGTATCCATGGCTCACAAAAAGAGTACGCGTACGTCGTTTTTCTTTTTCTACGTATAACGTCACAATCATATACGGCACGAGTCACAGTGATCAGAAGCAATAACCAGGTGATACCAACGCTGCTGTCGTCCTGGCGAGCGTCTATTACTTTTCGCCCGCTTTCATCTATGTGCCCGTAGTGACCAATTGTTAGTTAGCGTCATTTTAGCAGATACCTTTTCGCTACACTATGAACAAGACAAAAAATAAATAACAGCTCTTTTTGGCAGCCCTTTGCCGGCGACAACGAACGGCTTTCAAACATCGTGTGATCGCAAACACTGCCTCGTTAACGCAATTCATTGAATGACGAATGATGATCATGGGCTGTCCACCTGTTACCAGTCAGTACAACAGAACGTGAAGAATAGGGAACGGGCCGACGCACACGTAACAATATAGGTCCGCACTATAACACAAAATAATCGTCTTAAACGGCAGCGTTCTTTTTTTGTCCTTTTTACATCTTTTCTGTCATTTCTCCTACGGCTACGACCTGAACGCTAAGGAATCGTGTTCGATAAATAAGCAGGTATTCCTAAAATCGCCGAAAACTCATGTCCTTGCCTGATTTTATCTCTTTTGCATTTGTTAGTTTTGCTACGTTACAATGTACAACGCAGTTTTTATTACGATTTGTTTCGTCCCCATTATAAAGTAATAGCAGCTCCTGTGCTGTTATGGCTCTAAATGCGATCGTATAATAATGACGGTATTATTGTTACTGGGTAGACGGCAGCGAGCAGTAACATCCGCCTCGTATCTCGGAATATGTGTCTTTTAAGTGAATATTTAACTGTCTACTCATCTATCCTATTCTGGATAGGTGTACCAATCCATCCATCCATGAGTGTGTTGCGGTGAGCCACTTCATCCTGGCATAGTCATTCTGCTGACGTAGAACTGTGACTGTATAATTGACGGACGCAGCACAAGTGCCGTGTGTCTTCTCTCTAATGCAGCATCGCCGAAGCGGCAGCGGCGGAAACAACAACCGCAACGACGGATGACTCACCCGGCAGCAGACTGGGCTGGCAGCAACCGCCAATGGGGCTGTTGTACAAGCCATGAGTGCGTCCGGGCGCCCCCACAGGCCATCATCAGTGGCCACCGGGGGCTGCTGCGAGTGCTACTGCAGGAACTGGCGCGACTCGCTCACTCATCAGTTCGCTTACCCAGTGGCAATGTTGCCAACAACAACGCCTTACAAAGTTGCAGCTGCCGTTACTAGAAACTGGGGTAGTCATTTAGCCGCTTAACTTCGATCACCTTGCGGATGAGTTGACTGAGTGGCGAGTGAACTAACGGCCTCTAAGGACGACAAATAGTTTCGGTTTTGTCCTGCGAGCTCAGAAATGGAGAGGAAGTAAATGTAAAAAAGAATGAAAATAGGAGGGGGTTGGACGGCAGCAAGCTCCGACAGGAAATGCCCAACTCGACTATATTAGTCATATATGCATATGTACGATTTAATGGACATAGATACAATGTTATTTATGCAAATTGTTTGGTTTCAATGAATGGCACAATGCCATGACTCGGCCAGATTTACGCTGGTCTGGTGGCAGGTCTGAGGATGGCTCCTTCTTCACTAGTATCCTTTTGTGATATTCGAAATAGGCCGCCACTGTTGAGCTGCATTATTGGAAATCAATTCGGTCAGGAACGTTAGAGTATACTAGCTAATCGTGATATAAATATTCGCATTGAAAACGTGCGATTTAGAATCGTGTCTGGGATGAATCGTGTATGATAAACAGGCAAATGCATGAAGGAAAGGTACCGCGCTCTATTTGTATTTTTGTAAGTAAAACAATAACATTAAATTTATTAGAGATAGACACATCCCAGCTACCGTTTAGTGTGTCGTCATATCTTCATCATCTTCGCAGCATAAACAGGCAACGACTAAATCAATTTAGTTAAGACAATCGAAGTCATATAGGATATACAGCTATAACAAAATCATAGATCTAAATAGATACGATACTAGAATGTAACAACGAATTCACCTAGCGTGCCTGCCTGCCTGAAGTAGTTCAGCAACATCCAAATTTCTTTCTTATTTCATCTTTGTTGATTATAAAGACGCTGTCATTATCGTTAGATATTTTAGATGTCTCACTGAATATTGAATAATTGTCGGCGTCGTCTTCCCCGTGCTCCTGTTATATTTCGCGACATATTATCGTTTTGTACACATTTCTGGCAACGTTTGTTGCATGAACGTACACAACACACATTTTAACTCGCGTCGCATTCTAGTAATGCTTGAATGGTGGCAGGCGTCCTTTTTTTTGCTGACCGACAGGTGGAAAAGTTGTATTTCTTTAGGCCTCTTCGTATCTTGCGAAAATCTGTTCTCTTGTTCAACCTATTCTACGTGGGGCTGCAGCCGCTGCCACCATCACTGCTGCTGCCACGAGCGACGTCATTCCTAGGGAACACTCGCTGCCCTTCTCGAGACATGTAAAAAGTGAATGTGCGCTTCTAGACACCTCTTATGCTTCTCCAGTAACCTTGGAGACGAACGCCCTGCACCACTCCCACAGCCTGCCAAAGCCCTATCGTTTTTTGCCGTTACCAGCACTAACATTTCTAGTCAGTATCTCTTACTTTTGCACCTCTTATTCCCCTGTACCCCGAAACCAACAGCTGGATCTGTACGCAGCACCAATCCTAGATGTTTATGCCGCTCCATCACAACCATCCAAATTAAGACACCCGCCAGACGTAGCTAGTTCCTATTAATCAGACGCCATTTTCACTGGTACTACCACTACTGTTCTTGCCACCTCGGCTGGTAGTCGTCGTCGCAACTTCGGATCGACAGCAGTTTTCGTTCGCGTCTGGCTCACACCCCTCGTTTGTCCGTTGATGGCCACCCCTTCCCGTCGCTCACTAAGCCAACCTAGTGTGCCCTAGCCAACTCGGTGTCGTCGTCCCTCTAAGACGCACGCTTTGCCCATCACACTGCTATCCATGTCCGCCCGACCGACCAACCGCCCGGTATCCGCCATTCACTACACCACTTCCTACAGCAACGTCCTCCAGAGAAAACCGTTGCATCCCCAAGGCCTGAATTACCTCCCCTCGCCGCTGATAGCACAATCCTTTCTCTTCTCCTCGACCCTTTCCCCAGTTAGCTCTGTTTCCTTTAGTCTTCCCCAGGCTCCTACAACTCCCCGGGCCCTTCCCCCACTCAATCCGTTCTCATCTCATCCAGTAGGAACAGGGCGAGTGGCTGGTCGGCCGACCGCCCGCCGGTGCGCCTATTCCATGCTATTGCCGCCTTGATCTCGATTCGTCCAACCTTGTACGTCACAGGAAAAGCAAGCAGCTTACGTCTCGATGGTGGCGCCCTCAGGACAGTGGCGCTCCCCTGAATGAGAAAAGGATGTAAGGCAGCTAGCATCCCGAAACAATTCCCCCAACCCGCTACGGAGTCCGTAGCGGTGGCGGCCACCGCCGCCTCCGTTCCAGCCAAATTGTAGTAGAGACTCCTCCTTCATGGAGAGAGAAGAAAAACAGCAGGCTGCTAGGCAAGGCAAGACGAGACAGCCAGCCTCTAGGGCTGTGCTCGGGAAAGAGAGAGATGGGCCAGAGAAAGGAACAGGGCCGTTGGGTGGCTGGGGGCTGAAGGACGGTATGGCAATGATGCCCCCACTCTCCTCTGAGCAGCGCAGCATCGGGCCCTTTCCGCTTGGCGCAGCCTAGTTTATGCCCGATTTTTTCCCGTACCCTCGAAAGTAAAGGGTCCATCCATTGCTGTGCTTTCACTAGCGCCCCCATAGCCTTCCCTTTATCTTGACACTTCCCGTACGATTTTCGCTCGGGCCAACCCTAGTCGTCCTGCTTGCTCCTTGGTACTGTACATGTCGCTGCCCCTGTTTCAGACCAAGCATCCAGCCTCAACGAAAATGGTAGTGGATGGTGGCCGAAAAAACGGCCACTGTGAGCGCTTTCATTTCGGCGTCTAGTTGTCCTTCTTTGCTGCGATGTCTCCCTACGAAATGCAGTTTCTACCCCCATTCGCCCTTCCGAGACCCGGCAGCAGTACTTGCTGTAGGAGCAGCATCAGCGATCCCGTTTTCCCGTGCCTGCCTGTTTCTGCTCTTCCCGGTGGCGGCAGCCCCAGCCGACGAGGACGACGATTTAAGCGCCGAGTGTCGCTCTGCCTGGCAGCAGAGTGCTGCTGCGGGTCGTTGGCTGATGCTGCTCTACGTCGCGCTGCTGTTCGCTTCTTCCCTGTCGGACACTACTCTGTTCGGGCCGCTGGGCGATACCACGAACAAGGCCGGCGGGGACGAACGGGTCGTCTGCTTTGGTTGTCCACCATAACAACGCGCACACAGCACCCGAGCGGCCAGAGAGCGAACCAGTCAGTCAGTCAGCCAGCCAGCCAGCCAGCCAGCCAGCCATCCTTCCTGAGCTGGGTGACGGCGGCGAACAACTCATATCACTACCAGCCAACTTGCACGGCAGTAGCTGGTACTATTCGGTTTTAACTCATACACAGAAAAAGGAAGAGACCGTAGCAGAGGTGGCACCAGCAACTGCAGAAGTGGTGGCAGCAGCAGGCGACTCTGCGAGATAGTGGCACAGGCAACAGGGTAGAATAGAAGAATACTAACACCGCCGTCGCTGCCCGACGGTTTTTACAGAATCTAGATTAGCAACGTAACGCAACACGACGGCAAGCATGGGCAGGTTTTCACGTACACGTGTACATGTATAGTGCAAATACACGTACTGCTGTAAAAAACAAAAAAAAAAAAAAATAGCACTACTGCAAACAAAGTAAACCCCTTAGTGGAGAGACATAGAGGTCTACGGAGACTGCAAGATCGCTTCCGATGTTCCGCAGCGACCAGACCAACGAATCGACAGATACGATCGTAGCGATCATGATAGCATCCCTGATGCTGCAATGGATTCATATCCATCCAGCTGGTGGTCGTATTCTTCCTTTTTGTGTCTAAGTGAAGACAGGACCCCATATTCACGATATTTCTATACAAATTGCCATTTGCTGTCTTATTGACAAGGTCTGGTAGAGTCAGTAGAAGTAGTTACAAGCTACGGCAGAAACGCGGACCAGAAACAGCGAGATCCAGACATGATTCCTTTGGCTTTGCTCATTTCGTCAGTGGGTGTCCCTTAGTGATGGGGACCCCTGGACCTGCAGGTATCTCTTCTTCGGCCACGTAACGTCTGTTTCAATGAGCTTTGTGCCGTACATCTGAGACACAGCCGTCCCTTTTCACCCACGACTTTTATCTAACGCGAACGCGCCTATCAGTTAGGGACCACTAATAGGACTATGGGCGCCGGCAACAGCGATGGGAACGGAAAATAGAAGCGCTGGATCGATGATATAAAATAATATATATTTAATATGCTATCAAGCTTAGCACGCTCCATCGCGATATCGTTTCCCCTTGTCAATATACGTATAATCTTATATTGGTGTTATGATTATTGTGCTTCTTATACGACGATCATTCGCAAGGCGTCGGCGGGTGCCAACAACGGAAACGTATATTAAAAACAACAACAACAACAACAACAACGTCTTCTCCACGTAGTTGTCAGTCGAAGCGTAATTTTTGATACGTGAAATGGAGGATTGATACGAATATACATCCGTAGATACACGTTCAATTATGTATGTATGTATGCATGCACAGAGAGTACACAGAAATATATGTGTTCAAATGTATAATAATAAATACGTGGAGACATTAGACGTCTTTATTTATATCCACTGATTTCATAATTGAATCTATGAAAAAGAAAAAGAGCTCAAATTTCTCACCTTTGTTTAGTTTCGAGTTAAGCAGAAACTGTGATTGGCTCCGTCCCAGTTCTCTTCGCCGTTTTTCTAACGATTTTACAAAAAACACAACCAATAACTAACAAGAAGCGTGTTAAAACTTTCTTCAAATTTAGAAACAAGATCAGCGAATGATGTTTAAAAATAGCGTACGCAGATTGGTCTCTTTTCTCTTCCTCTTTCTTCGTTCGTATTGATTCAAACTTATCACCTGACAAGAAGCGCGATATAATTTATAACGCGCTATTTAGTCATAGTGATAGGTCTACAATTGGCACACCTTTATCAAACACTAAACAGACAAACAAATAAACGCGTTCAGATGGTCAAACAGCTTCTATCTTGAAAGATTATTAAACGTAATTAAGGCAGGGCAGCAGGAACATGGTTGTAACGGTCGAATTTTTATTTTTCTACCAATGTTGTACTACTCGCCGTTGTAGTAATGATCTGAAAGTCACTGACAGGTATTCGGACAACTCTTACTCTCCCTATGTACTACGCTCTCGATAGAGAGAGCGCGCGCGCGAGAGAGAGAGAGAGAGAGAGAGAGCCTTAGCCTGATGATGATTATCAAGCGTGGTTGTGTTGTTAAAGGTCGCGACGGAAAGAGGTCATTTGAATTGGAGAGCAGTGGCACGGTGCAGATACTCGGGCAAAGGTTACCACGTCACCACTACGATACGGGTGTGCTTTGAACAACAAATGTGAAATATAGAAAACATGGTTGACAGAAATCGGTGAGAAGACTTCCTGCAAAAAGCAGTCCGTACCTTTAAGTGGATTTCAATGCTGTTCAGTTGTCAAGCTGTCCGCTTTCATAGTTAATGGCATCAACAACGACCGTAAAGGGTAACCACAACATCAACAAAAAAAAAAAAGCCGAAAGATTCAAACATGGGACAATCCGCCAACGACACTTTACGCACCTAATAGCGATATCGTGTAACGTGACATTTCTTCGTCTTAATGCTTACAATTTTATAGGAAAAGCCAAGATGACGACACTTCAGTTTAATATAACAACGCCCAACGTAATACCAAGGCTCATAAGGTACCCAGCAGGTGCATGTGATAATGGCATGATAGCCAATAAGAAAAAAAGAAACGAAATAACTTCAGAGGCCTTTTGAAGCGTGAAAATAGGTCATTGAGATCCTCTGTCGTCTGGTTGATACAATTGTATGGATCGTATCATAGTAGGATTTTGCACAAAATTCATCCTTACTTACTAATAAAAAAACGGCCCAGTGGTTGGAATATATTTGCTCAAGAACCCAACTCGCAGAAAAAACTATGCAGAAAACAGTTTCAAAAAGGCATAGATGGCGATCGAACAAATAGAACAAAAAAGCAGCGTGTCGAGTGGGTGAGCTAAAGTGTAGTCATGCCGAGTATAGAATAGCTTCCAAGCAATCTAGTCAGGCCTGTCTTTACTACACCGAATTCAGTTACTGGGCGACCTTCCGATAATAGTAATGCTGCTGCTGCTGCTGTCAGTGGGCCCAGTGACGTTTGAGCTGGCCTAAAGATACTGAGAGGTCTTGCATTAATAAAATTATGACCTCATTAAAACTGTCTGATATGGTTGTTTGAAAACAATGTAGCAGTAATAGAGAATATTGTATATAATAAAGTAAACGAACATGTAAACGCAGCAATGGCATAAAAGGGCGTACGTTGAAAAGGGAAACAAAACGATCATTGCCTTCGGTCGACCGACACAAGGCCCTACTTTCAGCGGAGTGTGTCGCTATGGCGGATTGAGGGAGGCAGTGCGACCTGGCGTCATCTTCGGCTCAACGACGAAACGTGAAGCTACCACTCGCAGGGGAGCTGTATGCTCAAGGCGACCAACCATTGCTAACACGAATATATATGCAATAATAAAAAAAAATATCTAACGGCACTACAGAGGCAAACTGGGGCGAAAACTGGGGGACTGGTATAACAGAAAAATACTGCGAGCTCACAAATTGAAAAATCATGATAATAACAACAACAACGAAAACGACCGAATTTAAGATTGCGAAATGGTTTTATGAAATAAATCCTACATAAATAATAATATGTATTTGTGTAATCAGGCGCGTACGACGAGGTGCGGCAAAGAATTCGCAGAAGGAACTTCCGTGGCGAAGAAGACTTATCTTGCCAATGTATATGAATGATTCCAGATACAAACCCCATTTAATCTTCTTTCATGAAAAAGATATTTTGACACGTTCGACGACTCCGCGGAAACTGTTCGTGCAGCATCCTTACGAAGAGCTTGCTTTGTGATGAGTGAATAACACTTATAACAAAACTAGGTAGTCAGCTTCATTGACATGTTTGCAACTTACTTAAAACTTAAACGCATTGGCCGTTGTTTTTACGGTTTCAGAATGATATCATTACATTGATTCACTTTTCTGTTGCCGTTCGGAACGCAGTGACCCGTTGGTTCATTTACCCATAGCGTACGTATTATTATGAGATGTCACAAAAAAAAATAAGAGAAGCGTTTCGTGGCGGATTTTAGTATGAGACACTAAAAACGTTCGAATAGGGTGATTGTGTAAATAGCCTCACAAATTAAATGAGCCTAACGGTGTTTTTGTTGTCCTTTCAGGGCGTCATAGAAAACCTAAATTAATATTGTGACGACACGATTTTTTTTTAGTAATTACGTGTACTACTGCAATTATTATTATTATTATTATTATTAAACGTAAGGATCTTTCTGTTAAGCGGTTACCCAGATGCAATTACCGAAATGCATCAAGTGAACAGGTTGTTTTTCTGATCTGTAGCCACTTTGCATAAGTGAATGTTGCATTATATAAGGAACAATATGTACATGTTTCCAATTCAATATAGTCGGTTCTGCTTCCTAATTGGATGCTCCTGAGGGGAAAAGGAAACTACAAAAGAAGCTATTTACATTAGATAACTGTGAACATTTATAAAAGTGGTAGTCGTTACGATACAGCATTATTTGAAGCGTTTGCATGTCTTTAATCCAATGCTTGATTCCACATGTTGGAGTGACCTATGAAAAAACGTTTAACTAGGTTCCATAATGTAGTTTGAAAGTGGCCCAGTGATTTTATTATGTCATCGAAAATTGAACGTATTATTGTTTGTATAACATTTCTTCGGTTTATTAAGTATCACAGTTGAGCTTAGTATACGTTTTGTTTAGCAAAACGGCTTGTGAGCAGATATTTTTACGGAGGTTTTTCGATTGACCGGAGAGACTATTACAGCTCTGTCAAGGCTAAGATAGGTCTCAGTCATCATACCCATCTGTGTGACGCTGCCACAAGGCTGTTCACCCACTACCATCATGATCACAAGCATAATCAATGTAATCGTGATGATGACGAACGCATCGCGGCCTGCGAGGGGCCGCAAAGTAGGAACGAAAAAGGTAGGAAAAAAAAGCAAGCGAGACGACTGAGAGTGTTCATTTTCGTTGAATGTTACTTGGGAGATTCCGGATGTAAAGCCGGAAGGCGGATATGACGGCAGCCACTAGCCGTTGACTATTGCTACTAGTATTGTCAGTGTTGCGCTATCGCTGTTGCTCGTAGGAGAGTATTTACTGTGTCGCGATGCCTGGCAGGCATTGTTACTCAGTATCGGCGCGGTTAGAGCTGGCATCGTCTTTGAAACGAATATACGCCTCAATGGTGGTAAGGCAAGCAGCACAGCAGAGAACTCAAATAGCCAACCCGTCGGTTCGATTCCGTCGGCTGCCCCATACCGTCTTTCGACAACAGGTATACAAACCGGTAGACAGGTACGACGACGTAGATAGGTAAACACACACAGCCATGCTCACAGCCAGAAAAAAAACGACGGGAATTTGCTGACGCTGCTGTTGTGAGAGACAACGAAAGCGATGGACGAATGAAGATCCTTAGGGATGGGAATCGCTATTTACGTAATCGTCGTCGTCGTCGTCGTCGTCATGATCACTTTCTTTATCCGCTCCTCTCTTACTTAGGCTGTCTAGCACGCGTAGCGTGTTCGAAGGATTCGGTTAATTTGTTAATATTTCATATTTGGTTTTGTCATTCTATTAACAATCTTTTACATTATCCGTACGCGGTACTTATTGTACAGGCGTACATAACAACTGGACCTAGGAGCATATTAACGTCTCGAGTATCCCACCTCCGTTTGCATGGTTTCTTCTTCTTCTTCAGGAGCTTCTCACATTGCTTGTGGGAAGCTCCTGAAGATATATTTGACGTATTTATGACGTCGTCAGTCAACCAGGTTTTCAACAGCCCTCCACTGAGCCGCTGCTGCACGGGCTGGCGTAGGGAGCTGTCTGCTCTCCAGCTTACCTTTTCTGGTCTACACAAGCAGGCGAGCGCGCATATAATTGCCTAATTATTATGCGCATTATTTCAGTGTCTATTTGCACCAAGGCAAACAAGTCTATCCGACTGTAAGCTTCATATAGCAGGGTACCTACTGGCTCGCTCATCACTCATCACTCCACATATAGTCTGCGGTAACATGGTCCAATAGGTAGTCAGCGTCTCTGCGTCTATCTTTACGTGCGTGTCTGCCTGCGCGTCCAGCTGTTCCCCTCTCCTGTTGCGCGTCACATACAGGTGCATCAGCTATAAGTAACACACAAATGACTATAGCCAAATACCTTATAGGATCTGGTCAACCGCCACCGCTGCCGACTCGACCCCACCCCGCAAACGTGTCCGCTGACAACCTCTCTCTCCCTATCAGGAGTTAGCTTTTTACTTAAGTTAGTAGACGGAAGCTGGCAGCAAATTCCACATCACCATGGACCATCATGGAAAAAGATCAGAAAAAAACAAGGGGTTAAAGGTCATCCCCTAGAATGTTACTCCATTGTCAATTGCTCTCTAGATAGATTTCCATGGGTTTCCA
Organism: Varroa destructor; assembly: GCF_002443255.2. NCBI lineage: Eukaryota > Metazoa > Arthropoda > Arachnida > Mesostigmata > Varroidae > Varroa > Varroa destructor. Next base: position 27,414,296 of record NW_019211459.1, read on the forward strand.
TTAGCCCACTGCCACCGAAGCGGACAGAAATTTCTTGGAACGGAGGGTGAAAGTACAACAAGATCGAGTCAGCTTATAATTTTACTTCAAGCCAATATATTTCCTCTGTATAACACAAAAAAACACGACGATGCCATCAGTGTTACTAGTTAGCTACTACCGACAGTTGCTTCCCTGATTCCTCTTGCGATCTAGGCGACATTGCCTTGACGGATCCATCGTCGTTTACCCATACACAAGAGCAGTATACGTAGTACATATGGCAAATACATGACAACAGCCACAGAAGAGAAGTATACATCCATCCGTCCTTAAATCTCTTTATCCGACTGGCTGGTTAATAAACGGACCGAGTGTACGTAAAGATGATCGGTCAGAGCGAGTTCGATTTAGACGACGCTCGTTAAAAACACGACAAGATTACAAGACAAACAAACAGGACAATAGAAAATTCCAGGCTACACTATAGTACAGTTGGTTAACTGTTTCGCCTCCTAATCATTTTCCCGTCTTCTTTTTCCTTTGGCTCACGAATTCATCAACTGCGTCGTGAGTTTATACATTTACCTAATTTAGAGACGAGTGGCCAAAGTGCAAGCAGACATTTTGGAGTAGGTATCTAATCGCTGGCCTAGGAACGGGACGACGCACTTAATAACAGCAGCAGTATGCACTACGGCGTTACACGGAGTAGGTTATAGTTGCGCCAGCAAATCCTTATGAGCTAAAAGTATTCTTGCTGCTCATTTATATGGCTGTCAGCATTGATTACGAATGTGCTGATGTCATTATCGCGAGAAGTAGCAGAGCAGTACAAACTAACTACATGTTAACATGGAGAACAGAATGGAATCAATTCAAAATATATGATGTCAGCTAGAGTTATTTTGTTGGACGCTCTTCGTAGATGTTCTTTACTTTGACTAGCGGATAGCCATCTTCTTGAAGATATACTCGCATACAACTGAACCAACAGCATATGGCCTTCTTCTGACGAGAAGGCATAACACCTGTGAATAGATTAGGAGTTTTTTTTACACAGTAGAAGATTGTGTGCCTCTTAATCAACCATATATATATTTTACAAGAGGCAGCTTTTTGTTCCGGGAAGCCTTTGATAAAATTCTCTTTCATTGTCGTAGTCCTTATAGCCTGCATGGAAGCTACGGTCCGCATCAGCATCGGCGTCTCTTTCTTTTTGACGTAATATTATGAAAGTTGCTTTTTCACTAACTCGAAGATCTTTACAGACTGGACTGAGGTTCAAAGGAAAAGACCTCTACGATGACACTGCAGCTAGTATAGCCTCACTCTCCGGCACAATCGAGTGGCCGCTTGTTGCGCCTGTTGCGATGGCTAATGCAGACACAACAACAGCAAAGTAAAGACAGCCTCCGTTAAACTTCTATCGGGATATTCTGGTGTTGTTCTGGCTGTCGTTGCAACTTGTGGCGTTCTTAACGCAGTCAAGAGCGCGTTGAGGCCATGGTATCATCTTCATCGTACGAGATTGCTCGCGTACGCTTGCCGCCACCGCTTCGACCGACTGTGAAATGTAAACGAGCAGTAGCAGCGAGAAAATCAAATTTACTTGTTAGTGAGTGAGCAAATGGCAGGGACTTGTGTGCGACGAGATACATAGAAGCAGCGAGCTAAACACTGCCGTTGACACCGTGCAGTAAAATGACAAATCTTAGTAGATGACGATGGCGCGCACGGTTCTGGCGCACAAAATCCGGTAAGCGATTCTGGCCATCAGAGAGTAACAATAGGGAAGAACGGAAGGGAAATGTATGAACTAGGGCAAAAATCGCGGATAGAGACGCAAAGGAAAATGAGAAACACTTCTCATTTTAGGGTAGAAACAAGGCAGGAGCGGCGTGACGGTCCTCGCGACCATAGCGACAGCCATATCAGCGATAGCAGCTGCTGCCCAACGACATTTGGCGACGGCATTGACAACGGCATCGACATGCTTACATGTTGCACGACCGACCGATAGAGGAATATACGCATGATCAAACTGTCGTCCGTCTCCTGTCTCTTACTTATTTATCTTTCGTAGCTGGGTCTAGCATTACGCGTTCGGTTCGTAACGACGACAGCCAATCCGCCAGTCAAGACCCCTTAGTCATTCGATTGGTCCGTTCCCCTTCTGGCTACCCGGCGTATCATGGCGTTGGTGACGATGGACGGCGATCGAGCCGTGATACCGTCATCACCACCAGCGCGGTATCGCAGGACCACGTGCTACGAAAACGAGGATCACCTACGGAAAACGCGCTAGACAACATCGAAGTAATTATTCTCTCTTTTCTTTTTTTTTTTTATATTATAGCAAACTACGATTAGAACGTTTTCATGGGAGCGAATTAAAGGTATTATCACACCTCGTGTGCACCGCTGCATTCATCTGAGCTGTAAAACAGTATAACTGCAGTGGCGATAAAATATTAGAATTAACAATAAGAGCGAATACTGCCAATTATAGTATATGTGCATATTTTTAAGAACACGACTTCTATGGGTTAGCAGTCTTTGACCGTTTTTATAAGACATGGAAAGCTGACAGTAGCAGATTTGAGTTCTGCTCTTAGATATAGTCCTTGATTACCGTGAGATGGCAACGTTTGAACTTGTTGGCTTTCTTGTTTTTGGTCAAAATGAATGATACAAACATGATTACTGCAGATATACGTACTATTAACGTGATATTGGCATTTCCAATTTCTTTCTAGGTCATTGAACGAGCAATGGTCTAGAACTGAGACCCCACGAATCGTGAATGTGGTCGAAAAGGTTGCCTCTAAGCCTGCCTCGAGGATATCGTCGTACAATATGATTGCTGCGCATGCGAAGTTCTATGTTGTACAATATCATTATCCACATACCGATTCCCATCAAAGAAAGGCCAAGGGGTCGTTGGTCGGCGTAAAAATTGCCAGAGGTAGGCACTTCCGCCGTGTTACTGGGTGTCAACAATAGGGGACGCTATTCGATGTGTGCATGTCAATACGATATTTCACCTTTCTTAAAATGTTTATGGACGTATCTCATTTATTACGAAATCCTCGTTACTGCTAGTGTAATAAAGTCTCTAACATGGTCGAAAATCTAAGACATGTAGACGAATTAAACGGTAGATTGACGAACCTTGAAAAAGACAGTATCACCAGTCCTGGTTTATGTAGAAGGAACAATTACTTTGTTCCTGTACTATATATGGATCACACCTTTTGTCAGTTATAACAAAGATAAACAAAGAAAAAAACACCTTATCTTAGAGTAAAAAAAGTTTGCTATTAAAAAAACTAATATTGACTTCAAGCATAGTTGCTTAAAATAGATAAGATTTGATAGCATGACGTAAAATGCCTTTCTGGTAGCTTCCTCTTTTATAACAAGAAATACCAAAAAACCGAGGCGAAATGGGGCGACCAACTATTGCGTTCTGAATGCGATAACGTTGGATAGATAATGACTAAACATTCGATATGCCCATTTTGTTCAAGCTATCATCCCTCAATACAGCCAATATGAGTGCGTGGATATGTACAACGGCGACTATTTCCTTGACGCCAACGGAACCCAGCAAAATGGTATAAAATTACCTGTTAGCATTAATTATTTTTAATCATGATGTAAAATAGAGATAAGTTTACACTGAACATTCAACCGCTAAGATAGAGAGGCATCAAGCAAAATAATATTCCCCTTTTCTAATTATCTCGACAGCGAAGGCAATCTGACTGATGCGTATTTTATTTGAAGGCTAAATGAAGTATAAAATCATCCTGGTCTCCCTGACATTAAAAGTGGTTTCAATACATCGCCGATCGCCATTCGTTATCAGCTAGATCCTCTAAACCTTGTAGCTAAACTAAGCAATTAATTGATAGCAATAATAGTAAATATGAGGCGTACCTGAGCGCTCGGCTATCCATGTGTTGTGTGGTAACCTGCTGTTGCTGCTGCTGCTGGGGCAGTTGGTGGCTGCTGTTGATCGCCTGGGGCTGCCGTTGCCGCTGGAGCTGCTGCGGCTGGCCCGAATGGACGGCAGCGAGCTCCACCGGGCTCACATAATATTCCTCAGCCTCCGATCGAGCAGCGCACAAATCACGGACCACGGCACAACCACCAATGACCAACACAATCACTTCAATTGACGCCTCACCTCACTTGACGTTGTACACTCGTGCACTTCTTTTTCGTTGGCACGTTGAGCCGGTGCAGCTCATGTATAAGCACGATAACGCTCTTTCCTTCTCTCTCACACCTTCACTTTCTCCCTCCACGAGCTACGGGGGTGACCATCAAACAGATATCACACAAACACCACTATTTATACCTGTGTAAATATGTGTGTGTATGTATATGTGTGTATGGGTGTGTGTGTGTGTGTGTGTGTGTGTGTGTGTGTGTGTGTGTGTGTATGTGTATGTGTGTGCGAGTGTGCGTGATCTTTCTTGTTTCCTCCGTACTCCTTCTGCCTGCAATGGTTATGTGCACACCCCACACACATACACAGATTAATCCATTCGTTCTTTTTACCGGTTTTTTCGGTTATCGGCCACTACTAAGAACACCAACTTGAACAGATCAGTTTATCGTTTCCATCGGTAATGAGGTCCGTTATTCGCAATGTTAGCTCCTTTGAGGTCGGCACTGTTCCACCGGTATGGCTTCTGTGACACATGCGAAAGATTCAGGTGGCTTCGATTCACACTCGTAAGTAGGGGAAAGAAAGTAGTAGCGCAACGAGATCGACGACGGACCGTTGTCGTTGACGTCGTCGAGAGAAATTCTGTGAACCCGGTGAATTTCTTGGAATAAACGAAACGCGAACACCTGCTTGAGCCTGGATGACAAGGATAGTCAGAAAAAACCAGAGGCCGACTATTTTATTCCATTTGAGGCCTACAACCACAACCTAGTGTACAGCAAAGACGTTGACGCTGGCCTCTGTGGCTTCAGAGCGCGTGGAGGACACACCTGACGGGCTGACACAGTGCTGTGAGCCCAGATGTCCAGTTGCTGGAGTCGAGCCACGTTACGTAAAGGCGTAGCAGCGTCTTACGAATATACGCGCCCAGACTGACAAAGCAGAGTCCGCTGAAGGTGGGTATGTAGGTAGTATTGATATGAAATCGGACCACCGCCGCTGACTGAGTAACAACAGACTGCCGCTGCTGTCGCAATTGCTTCTACTGTCGTTTCTTTTTCTCCTTTCCTGGAAATCTGTGTTTGTCTATTTATACGCTTTTGTGGGTATTTCTGTCACTAAATTCACGGGCTGTTCGAGGAAATGCCGAACATGTGCACAACTGACAGATCGCGAAGTCATACGCCTGATGCGACACATATAAACACCAGCCATGCAGCCAAAGACAAAGGATCGCTGCGCCAGGGAAATCTTTATTGCAAATGCTCTCGTAAATTACAAGAACGGTGAACAACGTGGAGGTGCGCCAAGGTATATGCCACGATCACCGTACTGCACTGTCTGCCGCTATTACGTGTGTCTGTCTGTTCCGATCTTTTCCTTCTTGTTTCTCCACGTGTTGCCCGTGCTTGATTCGTCCTGTCAGCCAGTCCGGTTATTTATACTGCAAGCGACACCTTCCTAACTCGAATGATGGCCAGAATTCCAAATGACTTTGAGTTCAGCTATCGCAAGGTTGATTGTTGATCGACGTGTTACAAATGACACTTTGGCTACAATCCATTGACAGTACGGAGTCACTCGCCTGCAAGACGACAAAAAGAAACTCAATGAAATATAACATCTATATAACCGTTTCAGTATATAATTTGTTCTTAGTTGATTAATCTATAAAACGCCTTCCATGGGGTAACTAAGTTTTCCAAATAAATTATTTATATAAATAGACGAATTAATTAATTCTAGTTGAACGACTCGAGCATAAATCAAATCTTTTCTTTAGGCAATCAAACTAATTACATAATGGTAAATAGAGATACGTTTGACTAAGTGACTGCGTGTCCTATCTTTAAGCCGACAGGTGAGACACCATCAGCTCGCGGTTCGGAGAAAATATTTTTGATCACACACAAATCATAGTGAAGCTTTATAGCATTTCACTCACTTTTCGACAATGGATATATAGTGAATTATATCGCAATAGACATATCGGTCTCGTCGGACAAGTCCAATGGTTATAAAATTACTATATAGTTTGAAACCATAAGAAAAACTTTGGCTTAGGTAAAAAGCAAACAAAGCTGCATGAATTGACAATTTCGACATAGAACACATATTTAGAAAGCTTGAATTCGCCATCAAGTCTAGACAGCGTTTACGAGAAAGCCCTCGAGGCGAACCCAGGGCTGTATAGGTCCTTTGGGGGTGCGAATGTAACCAGTAGAAGAAACTAAACTTCCCACCTTAGACTGTGGGTACAGGGAATCAGTGCTTGCTCTACCCAACAAGCAGGAAACTTTTAGTGAACTGCGGGATAGCTCTACGTCGTGTGGCAAACCATCAAGCCAATGACGGCGGTCGATAATACAGTATCGCCTCGTAACGTCCTCTCGTCAATCTAACGCGTCATGACTCACTCACTCGCACACACTAAAATACGGAGAACGCTTCAGCCCCACCCAATCTGCTTACGCGAAGGCACAGTGCTGGTCTGCTTTGATCTCGCCTGATACCACATGCAGTATTTCAAATATAT
>NW_019211459.1:27421093-27483593 GCF_002443255.2 Varroa destructor
TATATATATATATGCATATATACGAAAAGCAGACGAGAATGGCAAGGATGTATCGCTGCGTGACACTCAATGACCTAGCGTGACCTCGAAGACCGAGTCGACTCGATTACTTTCACCTCTCCCCGAAACGACTCTACAATTTGCTACAGTCGCCGCATTTAACCGTCCGTCGACAAAAAGATGACGTTATAATACCCTTAAAGGTTTGTTATCCCAGCCGTACTGTTACGACAATAACAGTAATAGTGGCTCTTGCTATATTTGCGCTATACTCACATATGCGCATATAGATATATATGCAATGTAAATGTAGCATCGTCAGCAAATAGGGTTAATCGTATGGGTAGTAGTCGTTGATGTTGCAAGATCTGACAGATAAAGCAGGAAATCGAAGTGGAGGCGCGCAGATAATAGAAAACCTATATAAATATAACATGCATTTTTATTATTATTCTGTTATAAAAACATGAGAACTCCCTTTGAAACACTCAAACTCTAAGTAGTTTGTCACATGGGTTCTTAAAGAAGTTCCAAACATCTATAAATTATAATAGGTCGTAGCACACGGTTTACTCGTAAAAATCTCTCGCAGGCAACGCTAAACGAAAATATATTTATAGATATGTAAGATAGATAACGCAAAGCGGAGAAAAATATCGCACTGCTATACTTCAGTAAACATCAACGAGTTTCTGAAGTGCACTGAAATCAGAGAAATTATTCATCCATTAATATTACCTATCAGGTAACAAAAATTAGCCATAGATATCCTCCAATGGAAGGCACTCCAAATGCAGTATAACAATCGAATGATGCATTACCGTCGATGACACAATGACGGCTAAGTGACTATCTCGCTAAGACTCACAAACGATCCCCTGAAGTTCTAAAAGCGTTCATAGGCAGACTAAAACTATTTGTAGTGGGGTCAAAGTATCTGAAGTGTCACTAAGGGACGCTCAATGAACACAATTCTTAGAGACATCTGCTGTCAAGTCTCAAGAAATCTCTTCGTATTTATGTTTTCATGTTTACGTCCGCTATTTAAGCCGTTGGGTATCACTTCACATTCTTCGAATCCATGGTATATTCGAACTGTCTATCTAACTCACACAGAAGACAGAAATCCCAGCATAGGATCTCGGACAATATACAAAAAACCTTATAACGATACGCCGTAGTAGGAAGCAATTTGCCTTAGAAAAGGAACGCAAGCATTGCGAGCTAAACACTGCGTAGACTGTAGTTTCCAATGATAATTCTATTCCAAAATAAACTCCTGCGTAGACTGTAGTTTCCAATGATAATTCTATTCCAAAATAAACTCCTACGTACAAATAATGTTATAGGAACAAATAAGAAAAACGAACATCGCACAATGCGGTGCATATCATACATTTCGCTGTTCTCTGGGTTCGTGTGCCTATAACCTTATTCCTGGGAGGGCCAGAGTGAGTAGTAGGAGGACTCTATATTGACCAATAATGGAGGGCCTTGCTTTTTCCACAGAAGATTGATTCAATATATTTACCATGGATAGAAGCATACGAAAGCAAGCATAACTGTAGTAGTGAAGCAGACCCTGGGCCGATCAAAAACCAACATTCGTCCTGTTTGCAGTTACAGATAGGCAACACGCTCTTTGACGATGGAACGTAGGCCGAACGGCGATAAGCAGAGAACACGGCAACGCTTTCATGTAACTACTTGCAGTTACAGCAAAAACTGCAACTTCCTTCCTTACCCTATGTCAACCACTCTATCCATCCAACTCCTGGCCCTTTTTTCCCATTAGGTCGGATATGTGTGCGTGTGTGATGACAATGTCGATAGCTCCCGGCAACCGGTTAGGCAGGCAAGACATCTCTAGACGGAATAGCTTGATGTTGTCATCTTCACAGCACAAGAAACACCGAAGAAGTTGTAGCAATCTGCTCCAGTCTAGATTTGGCCATTTTATCCCTTCACTCTTGTGGCCTTTATACACCCTACATATTTACCAATCATGAGCTGCCCCCCTCTCACTGGCCATTTTTTTTCTACAACTTAACTTTTTCGCTCAACAGTTGCAAAAGTTGCTATTATTGCTGCTAGTGCTCCTATTATATATATATATATATATATAATTCGGGGTGCAAATTGTTAACCAACAACAGAAAGGTAAATTAAATATTCAGTAGAGGACATTGATTTTACCAAGCGACATCGGCGATGCCTCCGCTACTAATAGTAACTCAAGTAGTTGTCACTGCTGCTATTATTATCATGACATGAACATCTCGTAGCTATTTCATACGAAAGACGCGCTCACAATATGGAAACAAGCACGCATTACTATATATATATATATATATATATATATATATAGGGAGAAGAAAGAAATAAGCGAAGTAAGGCACGAGAGCGTTTGCATCTTACGGCCGCACAGCACACATGTGTAGCATGCTCGTAGTGGAAACATGACCAGCGTCGCCACTCCTATTCATAAGCCGCATTGCACATATATTATACAAAATCGGTTGGTGCAAGCGTTTGTACACATGGCCTGACGAACATAAATTCATTGTTATTTCTTCTTTTTGTTGTGTTCGATATACGACGCGTACTATATACAAACATTAAAGCTTTGTTGCGTCTCTCTCTTTTCCCTTCCTCTAAAATCTTAGGCTTCCAACCGCCGTCGACCGAATCGCAACTGCAAACGCCTTAAAAAATACGTCTTATACAGAAGCTTACTCTAGCAGCTGTGTAAAGCACCTATTATTTGTAAATTTGCTCAGTTATATCCAACCTAATAGAATAGATGAGCCGGTCCCTAATATAGTTTAAAGTTCAGCGTACATATGATGCGTTACTAAATTAAAAAGAGAATCTGCCTGTCTGTTTTGGTGTAGTCTAAGCTAACTAGCAGCAATATGCAGCTACCTACGAAGTAAAATTCATTCGAACAAAAAGTCCCATCAAGATGATCGGTAAATCTATGCCAAGAGCCGCTGAAGGACATGACCTTGTCCACTATAACACACATATACACGCGCATGGACTAGGTAGATGCCATTCAGTGCTCTATTGTGTGAGAAGTAAGCAAGTCTCCGAAGAACAGCGAGTTCTTTGATACTCGCAAGGGCTGTAAGGCCCAATATCTGCTATACTACTCCAACCCAACGCCATTTGGGCTAGGCTGAAGACTCTTGGAGCCTGTACGACACGGTAATGCCAACATAAAGTTTCAACAATTAATTAGGCCTGCTCCTGTTTCATCTAAAGAGAGAAGCAAAAGATTCCGAAAGGTGACTCAACAATTCTAATCGGTTATATCAATTGTGCCGTTTGCGATAACGAAGAAGGATCATGTCACACACGGATATGTTTTGTTAAGCAGCTATATTTCAAATATAGTGTATATATTTGTTCGCATAAAAAGCACGGTAAGTTAAGACACAACGCTTCCAGACTGACGTGGAGTCTGATATTTAATCTAATTAAACTCAGAATTGAGGTCTAGGTGTCTTCGCCGCAATAAAAGCGCGCTTCACAAACAAATCTTGGCTAAACAAATCACTATCCTTGTTCCAACGGTGATGAAAACAAAGATATATTGCTAAAATGAAAACATAGTTCGTCACGAATTGTTGTAGAAGAAAGAAGAATTATTTCTGAAATCTTTAACTGTTATCGTTGTGACACCAGACAAAATATTTGATAACATTACGTTATATAATCTTTTTAGATAAGGACTCTGTAAATACCAGATTTATTTTTTGGTCGGCTGCTGCAGTAGCGGACAAAGTCTGTGTTGTAGAGTATCCAGTATCAAGGAAGTGGCTTACTACTAAGGCCTCCCAAACGATTGACGGGCTGCTTACCACAACATCGGGATAAAGGTACAAAGTTCTAATACTTAAGCACTCTCGATGCAATAATCTCTTGTCTCGGACACTTTATACTTTAAACAAACAATTCGTTATGAATCATTTGGGACAGAAAAAAGCCTCTGTCGCAATTACCATAGTCGTAGCTAATTGGAGACTCGCGAATTCGGGGAGCTTCGTTCGCTTTTCGCGTTTTTATGCCCGTAAAAACTTCAGAAAATTCCATTATAATTCGGTACGGTAATGGTTATACAATTGCATAGCGGGCGACCGCTCTGTGCGTCCAAGTCGTGGCGCGACAGTCACTCGATGATGCTGTCGCCATATGATCATAACCGTTGACCAAGCTAGCAATTATGTTGCCCCATCGAACGCTTCTTGCATGATAGTCGTCGCCCTCGTCGCCGAGGATGCCGCCTCTCTTTTAGACTCCTAGGACACTTTGCGTCACCGAGAAAGTAGGGCGGCAAAATTTGCGTCGAGGCAATGCCGCGCGTGTTTTCGTCCTGGCTTTGTACTCTCTGCTTTACATTTCTGCTCACCTTACAGCAGAACATGCAGATAGTCCGGAGCGGATCGATGATGATTTTCGCAGGCGCTAGCCATGGCTGATGTTTCTTATATCGCTTACTATCGCCGCAGTATCGAATAATTGTTTCAAGTTTTAACGACTGTCTATTGCATTACAAACTGCCTCAATAGATACGGTTTTATCCCGGTCTATTCGGCTACAACGTTCGCTTGACGATTTTGTCGGCGTCCGTCTGCTGCTTTTGTGCTGCGGCTGCTCGAAGTCTTTTCTGGTTTTGCATCTCGTCTCGTTTGTTCCCGTCGCTCTATTCGCTCATCGCAGTTGCGTCTTTGTCAGTCCGTCCCTCTTATTTACAGCAGTGGCATCGTTCAGCGTAGCGCTGAAAGCTGCCGCCGCCGCCTCAACCGCCACGTTCATCTCCCGTCTCGTCATCGCTGGCGTCATCATCATTGTGGTCCTTGTTGCCACGCCACGCATCCCCAACAACAACAACAACAGCAGCAATGGCGGTCGACTGACGGGTAGCGAGCGAAGCAATAGCTAGCGGCTGTTGTAGCTAGTAACGAGAAAAACGTTCGTAACGACCGCGGCGACAGAAGCGAAGCGCAAGCCCGAAAACACGATAACAGAGAACGTTCGCCTCCTCGTGGTCACTATTACGACGATAGTTACCAGCAACGATTGTGACGACGATGACACCCATTTATATACATACATATGTGTGTATATCTGAAATAGTGGCGCCAATATACATCGGCCGTTTGTTGTTGTTGCACGTTTGCCGTGGCAGCGACGGCGGTGCTGTGGTTCCAGGCAGCAGGAAATTTCTTGCAGCAGCACCGTAGCGATGATGATGATGGTTTTTGTTGCTGCCATTGCTGAGGTCGTGTGCTGGCTCTTGTTTCGCTGGCGCTCTTCGCACGGTTCCATCTCTCTGAGCTGGGACTACTGCCGCTGCGGCTGTACGCTTGTGTTGCTGTTACCCTCCGCCGCTGCTGACTGGCTGGCCTAGCTTTAGCTACGCGACTAACCCGCCCGCTGCCGCCGTTGCCGTGCAGCGTTCGCTTGCTCGCTGCTGTGGCTGTTCGTCGACCGGTCGAGTGGTATCGCCCGGGGACGACCGTTTCCTGGCGAGACCACCAAACGTTTAGCAGAGGGACGAACGCGGCTCGGTAATCAGCTCGGCTGGCGGACTTACTCATAGCTAGCCAGCAAAGGCAGACAGACGAGCGAGCTTGGTTATAGCTAACGCAAGCGGGCGGGCGGGCAGGCGAGCGAGCGCTGGTCGCCTGCTACGTTCGTCGGCTCGGTCGGTCGGGGCTATGGATTTGAATCCATCCCCCGACCCGTTGCTGCAAGGAGACCAGCATCACGAACTCCAACACCGTCGACGCGGACGACGACGCTGACGCACGGAGGTGACGCTTGTGCTACCGACCGCCATCCTCGTGATCATTCGTGGAGCACAGGCAACTTCGCGATACCATTTGGCACCACAGTCCGATCCTGCCCAGTTAGCACCACCCCTCCACCAGCGTGAGTCTGAGACCACAGCCAGGACAGACAACAGTCAAAGAAAAGGCAGCAAGCAAGGAAAAGGCCTCCGTCGAGGCCGACAAGCTAGTAGACAGGTCCGCCTAAATAAACCACCCGACTGAGCCAGATCCTATATGTATGCGCATCAACGGATGTCCAGCAATTGTTCCGAAACGATGCATACACATCAGCAATGTAATGTAGCAGAGCGGCTGCTGTCGTCGATCGCTGCGCGACGCGTAAGGGAGGTGGGCATTGGCATTGCCGGACGCTCCACTCGCAGCGTCAGCGGCCAGAATCTGAATCTATTTCTATGCATTCTGGTGACCTGGTCGAACGCTGCCACCGCCGTCGCGACCATTAGTAACAGTAGCATCAATAACTGCCTACAACCGCAATGGCGATAACAACGAGACCGAATATTTGCCAAAACATTAACTGAATCAATGAATTAGCACATACACAGAATCACATCCAACTCGGTATCCTGAAACAATAGGATTAGAGGTCTCTGCGAAAAAATTCGCGGTGACCACGCTACGTGTTCTAACAATCGCACAACGTCTGCTACAATCAGCAATCTGTACAGCGCTTTGGGCGACGCCGGCGCGGAGTTGAGCTCAATTTTCGTTTGATTGAATGGAGCGTAGATACATAGCGGATATGTTTCCGTTATGAAGGCCATAAACGTGAGTAGAACGCTTCACCGAGGGCTAGTGCAAGACCAAACCTTGCTGATACAGAAAGCAGACAAACGCGTAAGTCGTTCAGGCCGTAGTAGAACCACTCGATTTGACCACAATGCACTTGTTTGTCTGGCTAGAGAAGAAAGGAGATATCCATGAGAGGATGTCGGCAGGACAATGGATTGGAAGCCCTTGCCCTCTGCATCATCGAATGCAACGTTTCATTTAGAACTCCAAAGGGTTCCACAGTTACATACGTAGCTGTACAAATGCATTTTTTCCATTGTATTCAGGTAGCTCCTGCCTGGCCTGCTCGGCCCAACACTATTCCACCGTAATATGTGAACAAGGCCCTCTGGACATCGTGTCTCAGATGACCCACCCGGAAGGAGATAATCCGTGCAATGACGACGGTGACGGATCGATAACAAAAGATTCGAAAGCATATAGCTCCACCTCTACTTTATCGCGAACACACGCATGCACCAACTTACTTATTGATCCTCTCTCACGCGTCCGTTCCTTCACGCACTCAGACTTCACAAAGTAACAATGTACAGCAAATACATAGTTCCTCGTGCTGGATGAGCTGATAGAGCTGGAGGTCACTGTGACTATGATGGTCGCAGTGATGGTATTGATGCTGCGTGTGTACACGCACACAAATAGACCTGACTACCTAAAAACAGATTATGACGGTGGAGATTGTGACAACAGATTGTTAATACATTGTCCGCCCATTCGCCCATTTTTCACCTACCTTTAGCTCACGCCTTCTCATACCGCAACAGACGACAGTCGCTGCTGCTGCTGCTGCTGCGGTCGTCCTCGTCGTTGCAATGCTGATACGACGTCCGGCCGGCCCGCCGGCCGGTCGTCCTCCTCGTTGGCGTTCCCGAGACGAGCAGCCGCAGCCGAGGCAGCCGCTAAGATGATGCCACTGCAAAGCTCTGTGATACTATGGGCTCGCTTCAATGTACGACTGTGCAGTTGATCGGTGCTGTCGCTTGTTGTCGTCGCTGCTGCTGGGGTCGCGGCCGTACTATACTGCTACTTCCACCGCACAGTTTTCCAGCGTCGGCCACTGCAGTTGACACAGCACGTAACTAACAGTGTGACCAAACCGCGACGGGGACGGCAGTTATCGAGTTGTTTAAAACTGCGCGCGCGATAGCTATTCCGCAAAGTGCCCCCGCCCCCGTCGTCGAATGTTGTTATTTCTCTCCCTCTTTCCCGGCCGTTGTTACTGCTGCTTCAGGTGGAGAATTAAACCGAAGTGGGGAAGTAATGAATAATCAGGGGGGTACAGTAACGGCGGAAGCGCCACGAGGTGCGACAAGTGTCCTCTGTTACGGGCAGCAGGTGCAGCGGGCAGACAGATTAGTAAGTAGAGAAAGCTTCTGCAGCTGCCCACTGCAGTAATCGTTGCCGATCGGAACAAATCTCCTTCGGCTATTGTTGTCGCCGTCGTTGTTGGCAGGAGCTGGTGCTTTTCGTATGTCGCTCGCGGACACCCGCTGCAACGACTGCGGCCGTTACCGTAGCTGTATACCGCCGCTATCAGCTACTTTATTCACTGCCGCTGCTGTGGCCAGAGTGGTCGTAATTGCAGCCTACGGCGTCACGACAATTGTGGGGTGCTGCTGTTGTCGCCCGTATCGGACCCAGACAGTGGCACTCGTCCGTGTTGTTACTGATTATAGACGACGACGACTGTACTTGCTGCTGCCGCCGTTGTTGCTGTCCGGCTGCCGCAGAACGGTACACTCCACTGCATTCAGTATTGTTTTGATTGTGATGATGACGATGGTAATGATGACGATGAAGCGTTCTCGTGAGGGCCATCGGTCGGTCAGTTGGTCTATTTTTGAATGGCGACTACGACATGACTCTGCTGTTGCTGCTGTTCACGACGTCGCGGAACGATGCCGTATAATGCAAGATAAAAAAAACATCAGCAATTATAGCAACAAGCAAAGATCCATTGTCGCCTTCGCCACTTCACCCCGAGCAGCGACACATCTACACACGCACTTATGATGATTATGCTGCGGCTGATGATTATGACGATGCTTATTATTATTATTATTATTATTATTACCTTATTTACTAAAATATTCACTCAATACACACGTCATGGCATATACACCCATGGACGACGCACGCACACTCATCTGGCACAATGACGAAACAGTCGAACGGATGAGGGGGGAAACGACAACGAGAAGCTGAAGAATTTCAACCGCGACGATGATTCGTCTGTACACTCATCGCCAAATATCGTGAATGCACTGGAGGACAGAAAAAGGACGAGGCGGCGGCAGCAGCAGCGGCGGCGGCGGCGGCGGCGACGGTCAAATCGATGATGGAAATAATGAAACTAATAACAATAGCGACGATCCCTCCTAAGGACGGTTCGTGTTCTTTTTACTAACATTGGCATCGATAATGTAATAGCATCTCACAATCACTTCCTGTTGCGTGATGATTTGTTCTGTCACTGTCTTGCTGTATCCTGGTTTAGTCACAGCGTCCTTAATTAAGAAAACACCTCAACGACGTAACCAGCAGAGCTGCGGCTGCTGACGGCACTTAATATCTCTCGGGCACCGTAGATCGCGGTCACAGTAGTAACAATCGTAATATAGTAAATTGTAGTGCTAATATTATAGCATATTCTAAATATTAATCCTTGCCAGGCGTTACCGATACACTCCACATCTATTCCTGCGTAAAATCGAACCGAACTGTAACAGCACCGCCTCGATTTTGTTAGCTGAATCCTATCTGCGTCTGTAGTTATGGCCTTCCATGCCGTACTGGTCACTGGTCTTCACAACAATATCGTTTTATTTATCGTTAGATTGCTCTTTTATCCTATCGATTTGTCCGCTGGCTGATCCGTTGGTCACCGTAAAAAAGCCGTTATATCCCTGCATGCCGTACCATACGGAAAAACTTGTTTCGTCTATTATTTTGCTGTGTTTTCTCTTCACTTGCCTCCCTCTCTCTGTTTCTCTCGCTGCTTTCCTCTCTCTGATTTTTTCCCGTTTTTTGGTCGTGGCTTGACTCGTTGTCGTCGTATCTGTGGTATGGTCGTAGCAGTAGAAGTAGTTGTAGTTGCCTGAAAGCTGTGCTAGTTATGCTGCATAAATCACAATTGTAAAGGACAGAGAGCGGGGGGCAGCGGTCGTATATCCTAGCTCCTATTGCTGCTGCTGCTGTTATCGTCGTGAATTTTTGCCGTGGTTTTTCCTCCTGTTCGTTCTCTATTTTGCCCCTGACAGGCTACCGCCGATGGGGATTGGCCACCATAAACCAACTAACCAACCTACTAATAGTTGTACAGGGCTAAACCAACGAATTAACGTACGAACGACGCACAACTACGACGACGACGACGACGACAAACTGTTGTTTTTCACAAGCTCACACAACACAGACTCATTCACAGCTCACACACGACTACAACTGCTGCTGCTGCTGCTGCTGCTGTTCTGTAGCTGCAGCTCAACGCAGCCAACCAGCCAGCAGCTCTCTTACCCGACGACGAACGCGGCGGCCGTAGCAGCGGTCGCAGTCGAGCTCTCTCACAGTTTCTACTTACTTACTACTACTACTGCTGCTGCTGCTGCTGCTGCTGCTGCTGCTTCTGCTGCTGCTGCTGCTGCTGCTGCTGCCGCTGCCACTATTACTACGAACACCAACAGCACCACCACGACGACGACGATGACGGCGACGGCGACGACGACGGCGACGGCGACGGCGACAACGACGACGACGACGACGACGACGACGACGACGACGACGACGACGACGACGACGACCACCACCACCACCACCACCACGATGACGACGGCATACAACAACTGGCTCCTGTTGACGATGATGTTGCAGCGGCCGCGGCGGCGGCGGCGGCGGCGGCGGCGGCGGCGGCGGCTGCGGCTGCGGCTGCTGCTGCTGCTTTGCTTGCCCTCACAATCGTCGTCGTCGTCGTCGTTGAGTAGGGTCGACGACAATCAGAGCGCACGGCCGTAGAGTAGTGGTAATGGTGATGGTAGTGACGACGGGGCGATAACGGCGACAGCGAGCCAGCACCAGTCAGTCAGTCAACCAGCCACCCAGCAGCAGCAACAAACGGACAGCACTACCACACGAATACAACAGGCGGACAGATACCAACGGGGAAGGAGAGCAACTAAGTGAGAGGAGAAAGCCCGCGAACGAACAGGCCAGTCCTCGGCTCAGTGAGGCACGCAGGCACAAAGACAGGCAGGAATACCAGCATCAGCAGCCAGCCAGCAGCTAGACTGCTATCTGCATGTGTGTGTAGCTGGCATGAGAGCTGTAGCGCAAAGGGCTTCTTCTAGTGCTCCAGCTACAACTACTAGTGGGGCTCCTGCTGCGACTGCTACAGCAGAAGGGAGCAGCAAAGAGCTAGGCTCACTAAGGCAATTGTAATCGTGTAGTGTTGTAATAGTCTGGCAGGGAGGCAAACAGGCAGAGCCAGCCGAAGCCAGGCCAACAATAAAACGGAGCAGACACAGTTTCTTTCTCCGCTCACCCCTGCAACGGCAGAAACAGCGAGTTCAGGCTGCTGCTACTGCTGCTGCTACTGGAGAATCTAACGACGAAAACAGACGCCAGAGGGAGCTCCCATCGATGAGAGTTCGCTGTGCCGCCGCCGTCGCCGTCGTCGTCGTCGTCGTCGCAACGCGAAAACCGCTCCGCTCAACGATAGCTGAGCTATTGACTACCCGTTGCTATGGTAACGCCATGCTGAGCTGGAACGGGAAAGATCGGTGTCGGTCGGTCGGTCGGTCGGTCGGTGGCTCGGTCGGTGGCTCGCTTGTTCGTTCGGCGGCTACCGATGCTAATAGTGGAGATGGCGCGCAAAAGGAAAAGACAACCACACATTTGCCAGATAGACGCTATGAGTCGCAGCAGCAACAGCAGCATACCCTCTATTCACAATAGGCACAACAAACAGCAACGCCGTCTCAGCTGCAGCCGCTGTCGATGCCAACTCCACAACACCACGATGATGGGTTGAATGGCGCCAGTAGCAGCGGCAGTAATAGCAACCGCAGCGCCACGAGGCCCACGGCCGAAACGCAGAATATCGTAGACGAACGAATGGATTGCTCGAAGTTTAATGGCGACTCTACCCGGGCCATGATGCCGCCAGGCGGCCACTCTATTCTAGGGGTGTTTGTGCTGGGGATGCTGAGTTGTCTCCGACGAACGCTTGTGTGTGTGTGTATACGATAGCAGTAACCCTCCGCTGCGTGTCGATGCAGTGCCGTGTGGCGTCGTCGTTGCTGGCTCACGCCGACCGCCATAACCACATCGTCAATATTTCGTTGTGAGCATCTGCGGAGAGAAACTAAGCCGGTTGCCAACGAGCCGCCAGCAAATGAACGAGCGGAGGGAGGGCGCAAACAGTAAGTCGTCAGTTGGACGCGAGAGGCCGTCTAGAGCGTATCGAAGAGTGCTATTTTGCCTAAAAGTTGCTTCGCTCGGATTTCGGTGCTGGTTGGTTTTGTCTGTTCTATGATGACGATACCATCCGATAGTTGGATGTCCAACGGCGATCGACATCACTTGAATCCCTGGGAATCCAATAGTTCAATCCATAGTGCTTATTTGAAAACAAATTTCTGCTCTAGGTTATTATAGGATTTGAGCCGTCGACTTCGACCGTGTTTCGTTTATTTATGTGAGTTTATCAATCCGCTGAGTTAGTAATTGAGTTCGTAACTATATTAGCATTCAATTCTCGAAGCATTGGTCAACCTCTATGTTCCCAATGCAACGCAAACACATCACTAGAGGCTATTCTGATCTGTAAGCTTATAGGTTGCCAGGACTATAATGGAAGGGCAGTGAGCAATCTTATTGCTGTTTCGCTTATTATTATTGATACATTTCGACTTGCTGCCTATGGGAGAAATGTAAACCATAAAAATTTCTTCATTTACATCCACCAAACCCAGTACCTTCAAGGTTCGACGGCAGAATCCGGCCACTGGGAACAGCAGATGTTGTCGTCGCCGTCGTTCCGTGAAAAGGCATCTCTTTGTTTCGCGCAGTGTTGGATAGTGGTAAGCTACTGTGTGTTGCCGTCGCTGCGGTCAGTGACGCTGCGTTCGTGGCAGTTTCTTCACTTTTCTGGCTATATACCTATCAAAATAGTAACTGTAACTACGCGTTACGTAGCGCTGGCTGTGGACTCCGCTGCCTACGTATAATCTAATGGAATTAATTGCCGTAAATTACAATATTAGTGCATAATAGCCATTGTTAATATGAAACTAAATAAATGTTTTCACGTGATCAGTGTAGATATATACATATAGTGATAGGCGTATACAGAACTGATAAGCATTTACCTTTATTATGAAGTACTTATTCTATTATTATCAAACCTGTTTTTCTTCTACCTGCTTTAGTCTCCGTCGCAGTTTATATGGAGACTGAAATTTTGTATTGTTAGTGAAAAAGCGTGGTCTGCGTCTTGCAGTGATCTTCTTTCGTACGCGCACATTTTCTCTTCCAGCTGTGACAAAGGAAAAAAATTAAATATAGTCGTGATATCTTGTGCTGCTTATTGTGTGTGTAAGTGAGTGATGAGAAAGATGGCCAAATGACGCGATCAACATCGGGCACGATTTAACGTTCTAGCAAGACTGAAATTTTTGTGGCATCGTAAGCTTTATCTGTGCAAATTGTACCTGGCTGTAGTATCGACTAGTCAAAGCATAGTAATAAAAAATAGTAAAAATGAAAAAAAAATCAAACACTGCTGTTAACTTCATGGTTGATTAAGGATGGCTAATTGACTAAATGTAAGTGCACTTCAATGGGGTGATTCTACGATTGTGACTTGTGACTTCCATGTGTAGCATTCGGATGTGATAATCATATGATGACTTGTTCGCTTCATTACCCTAGTGATATACTAACCTTTGAGCTAAATAAAATCAGCATTGACCGCCCCAAGTATCACAGATATCATTATTCAGTTGGCTTTATTATATTGCGTGTGAGGGCGTAAAGCTACTATAGAGAATTACAGTTGTTTTATTACCTTTTGCCACCCATGTCTTTACGAGATGGCCAACTCTTACGGTATGTATGTATGTATGTAAAATGTGACATGTTCTCTGTGCATCTAAATGCAAAGTGTAGGTCATTAAATTCGAGACCCAAGTATATATAATACGACACTCATAATTATTAAGAATTAAGTAAGGAAATAATCACAACAAAAAAAAAGTGTTTTGCGCCAGTGTCACGCCAATTTTATTTTCCACTCAGATCTCTACACAGTTAAGTGGAAGGCGTGTAGATCAAATACGCACAATTTTAAAGATTCGGATACAATATGAGGGTTTTTTGCAACTGGACTGGTCTCCGTTTTCGGCAAATGCAAATGTGT
Organism: Varroa destructor; assembly: GCF_002443255.2. NCBI lineage: Eukaryota > Metazoa > Arthropoda > Arachnida > Mesostigmata > Varroidae > Varroa > Varroa destructor. Next base: position 27,435,161 of record NW_019211459.1, read on the forward strand.
TTTAAGCAGTGTCTGGTAGAGACCCGCATCAAAGGTTCGGATGCCTAGATGAGGTGTGTCGACAAACAATGACCGACCGATAGTTTCATGGTCTAGTTACCCTAAGTTCAGGTTTTCGTATTAGCAAAAAACTTAAAACGCCTTTTTGATATTTAGAAAATACAAAATGGCTGGCGTTTTTACAGTGCGGTTTTTTTTATTTTAAATCTAAAAGCACCAGTTTACATGTCCTTAAAATCCTTTACGATACTCAAATTTCATCGTTTTTGGGGTGAATAACCTTAAAACATTAGTCAGTTACTTTTTTGTGTTAAACAATGTATAATTTGTTAACATTCTGCGTGTTATTTAATGACCGACCCCCCCAACAAAATATGCATATTCATACTTCATTTAAAAAACTTTAGCTAGTTGGCCAATTACTGATCCGTTGTTGTGGAAAAGTGGTTTGACATACACTAATGTATAAATTGGTGTGTTACTTTAACAGATAACTTAGTGATTGACAAAACTGAACTGAACTGTACTGGGCTATTAAGAAGGCTTTTCTGAGACTAAATAACGTCGTGTTGACTAAAATCTGATTTATTTTCTATTGTAATAAATTATACCAGGCATGCATGCTTAAAAGTAATGTTGAACAAGAGGGGACACCTCTCAATAGGAAGTCCAGGAAATCAGATTGTTAGTGAGCCAGACAAAGCTGCGTCATAGCATTTTTTTCTGAGTCAAAGTAACACCAAATCAGTACATGAGCGCATTTTCTTTAAGCTCGAAAAATTACTATAACGTATACTCTAATATATCAATGACTATTATTCTGTGAGATAACTTTAATGTAAAATCCAAGTAATACTTGAAGCCCCGATATAAGTTTGATGACAAACATATGATCCATATGTTTGTAAAGAAAAGCCACTGTGATAGGCGGGCAAGTAAATTTCAAATGTGAATCGCTCTGTGCTCGCTCGCGCAATTCGTAGGTAGATCGTAAACAGATGCGCGCGCACTATTGATCGAATAGATCACTCATAGTAACGATCCATGCCCATTATTGGGCCACTGTAACAAATACATTTGGAGTTTAGTATTAATAAGAATTAGGCTTGTTAGTTCTGCCGGTTTTTTACAAACATTTTACAAAATTATTCTCTTACACCTACCTATTTGAATGATTTAAGCTTCTGGGTATGAGTTTGGCGTATGTCGAAGTCAACCTTTCTTGTTTAGCTTAAATTGATTGTGTAAAATATAAGTTACTTGAGAAATTACACCATTCCTTTGATAGAAATACAGAGCTGAACTGAGGTGAGATCCGCTATGGTCTCAACCAAAAAAATGTATTTGAAAAATAAAAGTAAACTCGTCAGACGTACTACGAAACTGTATATAACTTCTCGTTTTTGTCGGATATTGTTTGAACAAAAATACAATTAAATCGTTTAATACATAACATAAAAAATATACATACACACATAATACATACATAAAACATAAAAAAAAAGCTATAAAATCGTGTCTTTGGCGTTCCGCAGGTGCCTATTTTAGTGCATCATATCCTGTTACAGGTTCAGAAACCTCGGGGATCAACCAGTATTTCTCTAGCCTTCCTCCAGACATAGTCCTTTATTTAGCGGAAATCAAACGTTAGTCCAAGAGAAATCCGTCATTGGAGTATGCGACGAAAACATGTCGAACCGAGTGACAACATATACCAAGTATTAAACAGTAAATCTGAATTGTGCATTCAATGCCAGGCATGGAAAATGTAGTAGTGTAGAAAATTCCTAATGTTGCTCAACGCTGCGCACTCATCATACGCCCCTCAAAAACAATCCTACGGTGATGGAATCGTCTATTAATTGTACGTTCAGTACACGATTCCCTAATCATTTCAAGAAGACATCGCATGGTCATCAAATGAAATTGGTTAATTGGTCTGTAGGTATTTGCTGTTGGATACATCATACTATATTATTATCATGAAGAAGCTTTGTTCTGATCAGCGATAGGATCTTTTTCGTAAAAACTTTCGATGATAAAACATCTAAATTATATGGCCATTTTAGACGTTCTACTCAGCTCTTCCAGCAAATGTAAAGTCTAACTAGTTATTCACCATTGTGAATTTGTTTATTGAAGTTATTTTTTTGCTGAAATTTAACGAAGTTGTCTTAAGAAAAATAGATGTTTTATTAGAAGGCTTATAACTGGATCATATGCACGACAGGCGTTATCCGCGAGTATTAAGAAGTTGATAAGAACGTTCTTGTTCTTTAGTCGTTGCAATTTGTTATAACTTTCGAACAAGTAAGTATATGTTTGTCAAAGTAGTATATTTTGTTTCCTACGATTTTCATCCATCCCTCTGGCAGCTGATGTGTCCCGCGAAGGAAAGGTCTTCGTCCATAAAAACGATTCACTCATGTTTGCGGACTATCGTCTTCGCAGACCATTGTTTTTGTTTTGAAGTGCCTGCGTTTCTGGCTACGCTGCATCGTCCAAAACATACGATAATCGGACGGGGTAACATCTGGGCTGTACGACGGGTAGGGCAAAGTTTCCTACTGGAAGCCCGTTAGCGCTCATTGGGTCATCAAAGAAGTATGCGACGTAGCGGTGTCATGCACCAATAGCATTTCGCGTCGTCCTTTGCCACGTTAGGACTTTTCTGTCGATTCCGTGGCCCAGACGAATGAGTTGATTTGCGTAACGGTATTCTCTCTCTACTGGGTTTTGTGTAGCTTATAGTGTAATACTCCCTTCTTATTCAACAATATGCGTAGGTGCGCCACTATACCATGAATATATTTTCACGGCGTCGAATTGGAGAAGTCTAACTATTCTGGTTTGCTTTTAAGCGTCTCGTAAAAGATCAGTTCTTCACAGGAGGTAATGATCTTACATAAATTACTTTCTTTTCTGCTATGCATGATTTCTTCTTCTTTTTCACTGAATTTACTTGAGTCAATCTTTCTTCTTCTGAATTTAAATTGCACACAATCACAACACAATATCGTTTATGGCAAGCTAACAGAGCAGCAGCATATTGAATGGGAAAAATAGTTACTTCAAGAAAAAGCTTGGGAATTTTTTTAAACCTAATAAATGTATTATTTCTATAGTCCCATGAGGTGAAAGCCAAGGAGCATAAGCCATTTGCTGGTGTCCCAGTCGTATGAAGTCGGTCGACACTCGGCCAACTGGAAAATTTAAAAAAATATATATCTGTGCAAGCAATATTTTGTTTCTTGAAATTGAGCGCATTTATTAGTTTCCAACATATTTACGAATCTAAAGACAGGATTTTCTACTTTAACAAATCCGATTTGTCTGTTGAAGGGTTAGCATAGGTTCTAGCAATCGAAGTTGTTTCATGCTTAAGTGCGCTGCTGTTTGAACACTTGAGACACAAAGTTTATTCATAAAACCAAAATACCTCTGTGGAGACATACAGCTTTGTCTATAACATCGTTAAGCAACAAAACAGGTCAGCAGCCCGGAGATCACTGGCGACCCTGTGGGGCGACTGCTTCCGATGGGTTGGCGCCGGCTCAACTGGTTCTTCTATGCTTTACATTACCTATTTGCAGAAAGACACTGACCGACGAACAGTAGCCATACAACCGAAACCTTGTTACAGCGTAAACAGGAAGGAAACCGTGCTTCATAATGTTCGAATAAAGGGAAGAATTGCCTTTGAAAAATCAGTGTGAATAAAAATGAGTACTACCAAAAATAAGCTGGCCAGCTACAGGACACAGAGTCGGCTCGTGAGCCGCTGCAGCGTCAGTAGCTTGCAACTTGTTGAATGTGCTGAATTTAATCGACGTAATACCTTCCGGTAGAGAAATTTCTCCGAACAACGGCTGGATTCCGTTTTGAAATCAACATACCTGATATGTGTTGGGGGGGGGGGGGGGGGGGGATAGGTGGTATAGAGACACACAGTTTTGGGGGTTTCAGTTGCTTAACGCTAAATAAAATAATTATAGACAGGATGCTGCTGCTGGTACAACACGCTAACGAACCAGCCTTCTCACACCTGTTTAGTGCTTAAACGGAAAACATAAAGATGAACCTAACATTTTCGAAAATCTTTGTTTGGCTGCCCGCTCTTCATTGCACATACAACGAAGCGTTTTTTGTTACAGTTGCCATACGACGCTTCTTCTTTGCTCTATACCATAACTGTTTTTCGTAACAGTCGTATACCCATACCGTATCGATATCAATGATATAAAATAGAACCACTCCTTTTCAATGTTGTACATTCGTTCGGCATCGGTATTAAGCGCTCTCCTTAAGCTCCATACGTTCGCTCAGAGTTAACAATAATTATATTTTACATTCAGTCCGACTCTCCGCGTACGACATATACTCACTCGACAATATAGCACTGATTCTCGTTAAACACCATACACTCATTCAACATCAATAACAGCTACTGTTCCTAGACATTTTACGTTATTATCAATCCACTAAGGGTTCTTCTAGCGCTTGGAGAACCTTCGTGATGCGAGATCAGAAAAATGCTCAACACAAACGACCCCACTGGCTCCTCAAGTAGTGGACGTAGATTTGTCGCTTGAGTCGGCTAACGTTATCTAGAAACAATGCAACTGCTGCTGTTTTTACACTCTCTGTTTTTACACTGCACTCAGGTTTTAGGGCTCTGGAAGCTTTATATTAAACGTTCCAAATTGAACCTAAAAGCAGTTGTCAGACTTCAGAACTCTAACTTCAGTTGAGGATATTATGAGATTCGAACACTGTTAGCAAGGATTGCTTTGTAGACTTATGAAATAATTACACATGGTTGATTACACAGACTTGTCATAAGCACGTCGATGTGAAAACACTGGTCCCGCCATTATTTTCTATCTTTTATCCTTTACACAGAGAATGCTTTAGAAAATAATATATGATATACTTAAATAAAGGAATTTGGAAGCATAGCTGGTATGTAGGGATGCATTGTGCTTATCACGGAAGTTGTGATATAAAACACACCATTGTCTTATATGAACTTGGAGTAACTAGAAAAAACTAATGAATGTTTTTTCTATTCATTGAAATAATTATTTGTTCTGTAGGATCCAATCCACACGTGGCTCGCACGACCAAAACATGATTTGTGATCCTCATTTCCATTATACATATAAACGTTTTTCGCAATCTCTTGCCAGACCGAATGCCAAATATTGAATACAGGATAGATTTGTTAGTAGCGTTGTTTCTGCAAATAGTATGATTTAAGGTCACAAACATCTCTAACGTCCATATTAAAAGCTACGACAAATAAGCTTCCGTTAATATCTGTCGCGCTCAATTCAAGTCACGTTATATGACTGAGTGTTAGTTGGGTACAAGTAGCCAAGAGAAAGTATTTTATTAGTTTGTAGGCCGAGGGATCTGAACCCTATCGAGCCTTATAGAGTAAGCGACGGGTATTTAGCCATGAAAAATTTAGAAAACGCTTTCAGACTAAATTGGCGAGAGTTACATAGATAAAATATTATCTTCTTTTCTTATATAAGTTTTCTTATTCAATGAAGAAACTCCAATAAACTCGAAAAGTCTTTGATCTAAGACGTGCAGGGATTTAGAGAAACTTACAATCATTGTCAAACCGAGGTCCTTCATAGTTGCCCTGTCAAAAAGCAATCGCTATTAGATTCAGGGTTGTCTTTGGCTAGGTACCAAGATAAAAGCTAACGAGCAGAACAACGTTTGGATGTATTTAGTGCACTTTTCTAATTCCAATTAAAAAACGTGAATGTACTAAATAGGAGCTCTCTCACTATTAACACCGTGTTTCAATAAAGGCCAATTCGTTAATTATTGCTATTATTATCTATTTGTCGATATAAAATTCATAGTTTTTACTAGTTCTCTACAGATATTTTTCATGATGATAAATAGGTGGACCCAAACACTGCATATGATTTTAGCTTGATCTCTACCATATAATTCCAGATGGGACTTCTGAGCAACACCGCACATCCTTACCACGTGATTCCATCCTCGATCACTGATGACACCTCGTGTACTAACTGATATTTTTAGCCAAGAGTTTTCCAATAGCAAAACGTTATCCTAGAAAAAATAACAATGATGTCAACTCCGTGCAGACGATCTTGTATTTAAATGAATGTAGAGTTATTATCTAAGATTGAGTATCTTGTTATCGAATTTCACTATTGGTAAGTTCGTTCATATAGACTTAATGTATGATTCTCAATTTACCAATCGATCAGGTTTAAACTCGCACAACAGCCTAACAGAGTAATAGCAATGTACCCTAGGAATCTATAATTTGCAATGACATGTTACCCTAAAATGAGATAGTCTGTTTCCGAAAACGGACAGGAGCGAGCCGTCCGAAGCAGTGCTTAACGACAGTGTTGGACGTGTGTAATATTTAGGATGTTCGCATCCGAGTTGTGAAGTTAAGGTTCTATTCGATAAGCCAGCTTGTTGTTACGTCAAGTAAACTGTTCGTTGTGAGAAAGCTTGAAAGTCAATATTATACAGGGATATTAATCATCTCGGCTATGGTTTTAAAGGCCCCAGCGCCGTATGAATTTTTCGTAAGCATGGAATCTGCGCAATGAAAAAAAAAAACAATTTTTGAGACTCTAATTAAATGTTTGTCTAAACCGAATATGGAGTACGGGACCTAAATTGGTACGAACTGGGCTCTTTGTTGTAACGGGAGCACGAAAGTGAGCTATCCCAGCCTCTACGCACTAAACGAACCACCACCAAGATCAAAAACTTTATTTTTACCTGAAATTGGCAGTTTTAAGCAGTTTCTGAAAAACCCGAAATAGACTTCCAACAGTTGAACCGGAAGATCCTTAGAAGGTTTTAAATCGAAGAGGCGCAAAATGTGTCGAATAAATGCCATTTTGGATATACCTAAAATACACCTACATTTTTTTTTATCATACTACTATACAACTTTTTGAAGAGAGAAATTGGGTTATTCGCATCAGTTCCAACAGTTAGCTTTTTAAGACGTTTTGGCCGTAGTGAGCCTTCTTAGGTACGGTACTTTCGGCCTGTTGTTAGTCAAAAGCGGAATTGTTTTTGCACGTAGCGTATCTAAGCGCCACTTCTTGACGCACGGTTACTATATTGGAATTAACTTACTAACTGGAGAAAGGGTGTTTTCAGAATGACTAGTGAGGGGTATAAATTCCAAATTGTAACTGTAATTACGATGAATAATGGTTAAGTTGACTAAACCATCAAAAATGGGATTTATATCCCATGTAAAAAGCATCGTTCCAATATCTGTACTTAGATAGTCTGATATTTAGATAGATATTTCCTGTTTTCCAACTATATAATTTACATAAGGCAAAACAGTTCGTTTCGTCATTGAGATTTAGTGAGCTGTAGAGTTTGTGATCACAAAATCGAATATTCACGGGCTCAAAGACATTGACACCAATATGTCTCATCCTGCTTTTAAAGCAGTTTCTCCTGGGGGATGTTTCTTGTGTTTTACTTCTACTGCTTCGATCGTTAGGTATTACTTCAAACAGTACGAGACAAAGCGCGTCCGCGTCCGAGTTTGAACATAGAGCATCGCGTGTCCTTAAATTCAGTAGGCAAACGCATTACTACGCTATCACCTGGTGGAAACCAGGTAGACTAAAAAGCTATTTGAAATCCGATTTAAAAAAGTTACGTGCGCCCTCACATACGAGCATCACACTCAATGAAGATTTTATGCTTAAAAAAGTTTTTCTTTTTTAAACTCTAAATTTAGTAACCAAATACTCCGCTTCTAACTGTTTATTCATATGGGTTTGTGCTAGTTGAAGCATCTACTCGGAGGTGGCTTGGCTATACGAAATTTTGATAATCGCCAAACCGCAGAGTGGTGGTTCTGAAAATCAACGAAAATCTTTGCTTGAATAGCCCAGGAATAGGATATCGAGATGCTCAGCCTTGCAAACGACCCAACCAGGTAAGAAGATAAACCAAAAATCTTCCTCTTTTGTATTTATAGATTTAGTGATCATAATTAGTCACGATACTTACTTCGTCTAGGACACACAAAAGTACGTTTCGCATTTTTTTCCTCATTTACTGCTGTTTAAATACGAATTGTCAGCAATGGTCGTTTTTGTATTTATCAATAATTATTCCTGTTATTAGTTGCATTTTGATCTAAAATTGATTACAGTATGGGTAAAGGTACAAATTGAATCTATGACGTTTACTATCTTGTTGTTTGCTTAACTAGGCCAAATAATCCCCTACGCACTTAAATGAAATCGTGTAATATTGCCAACAAACTATTTGCGATCTTTTCACATAATTTTTTTATCGTGATTATATCATCGATTTCCCTCTAATGACTTTTAAAACGAAAAATGAAAGCCGTCGGGCTTCGTCTAATCGGGTGATCGAAATCTGGCCACATTGAAAGAAGTTCGGATAACAAGAGCAGAGCTCTCGTTTTGGCTTAATGAATCCAATTCAATGTACTTTATAGCGTAATGAAGACGAATGAATCAGACACTATTTTAATCTAGGTCTATTATTACTACTAGTTCTATTTCAACTTGGATCTGTAGGAGAATATGAACCCATATTGTCATCGTTGTCAACCACCAAAGTCTGTTAACATTTTTCTACTGTAAAGGTATCTGGAAGATTTTAAAAGTAATTAAAATCTCAGTCGGATCTTAAATGTCAGTAAGTGCTAGGTAACATTGGAACAGGAATATTGTAATTTATTTTTGGCCTTGGCGTTGACAAAATGTTCGCAGAATGTATGAGCTTTAACTATGTGTCAAACGAAAACTTTATCACGTCAAAATCTGGTTTAGATTTGTATTTACATCACCAACAAAAGTTTATATTGACTTATTATTGGAATTTTTTTTGCAGGATCTTCATCACACATCTTTTAATGTAACAAAGTAAAGGCGCGAATCATTATAACGTATTGTTAGAGTGAATTTAACTCTGCTGCATATTTATAACAGAGGCCCCTCAATACGATTTTTTAATAAGAAATTATTTTAAGACAACAATGTTATTACGTGTCTAAATGCAGCCAGATACAATAATGACTACTACCAATATCAGAATACCTTACAGTATGCATTATACAATTACAGAAATTTAACAAGCACTTCTTTTTAAATTTCTTTATATTGGAATCATTACATCTTTCCTGCTATGCTTTACCGGAAGTAAAATTCGTACAATCCATGTACCAAGAAATATTTTAGAAAAATTTTGTGGTGTCTCATTTTCACCCCGTTGCTAATATACGACGCTCTTATTCACAACTTTAGAGTTAAAGTAGAACCTTAGAAATCGTTTGAAGGTTTCCAATGGGTAAAAGATAATCGTGGTCCTGATTTATCTTAGCTGAAGTCGTTACACAGAATCTGCGGTCGCAAGTAATTGAGATCTGTTTGAACGATACTCAATACTTGAAATTATATAACCCAAAACTGTTGTCACACAAAATATTCTCAGGTAATATGACTGCCAAAAATTGTGTGTAAAAATAATAATCTACACCCAGAGATGTGCACTGTTATGACAAGGAAGGACCGAGATTCGTAAAATACACATGTTAGTGCAACAATTGCTGTTGATGCCCTTGTTTGTTCATTGCATTTCAGCTCTAGGATCTTCAGGACTAATGCGCGAAGTCTAAAGATCTGTTGGCTGGAGTCAATGATATTTTTCGAAAAAGCATATAACAATAACATTTATTTTTCAGTGAAAAGGATACGAAGTGTAACTCAGTGACGGATGCGGCAAAGTTTAGTGAGTGCGCAAATAAAAAAAATAACACGCGAAGCTGTTCAAGTAGTGTCCAAGGTAGCGGCCACGCTCAGAGTAGCAGCAGCAATACTAGATACAATAGACTAGCAAGAGGTATGAAAAGAAACCAGGTAAGTTGTCGAAAGAACGACTCAGGAAAGGATCAAGACAGTAGCTCTTCAAGCATTGGAACTAACGCTTCAAACTCGTCCACTAAGGCCAATCCTAAGGACAAACGCTTTGGTAGGTCCTCCAGTATTTTGTCAGACGTATCTTGCAATATTAAACGATGGCTACTTGTCCTTCCTGAACATTGCCTCCAATTACAGAAAACAAGGTCGTCCTCAGAGCAGGAAACGCTTAATATGGGACCCTAAAAATAGCCCTTTATTATCCACCTTATGACCGTGCTACCTTAAACAGCGAATCTATACATTTACAAATATAAGTAATAGTTGGTCCTGTTTTCCGTTACAGATGCTCCAGTCCTCCAAAAAATATTGGATGCTCAATGCAGTGAGTTCGTAAGTGGTTCAACGACTAAATTCGTTGTAAACATTGAATTTCTTCGCATGCGAAATATAGACGTCATAAGCCAAATTATTGTAACGCATTGATGTTTTTAGTTAAATATCAACTAAATCTTAAGATATTTTGTTCCTACTTGTGAAGGTATATACCTAGGTTAAATGTGTTAAGGAAAAGCCAACAATGAAAGAACTGTCTAATTTATTACCAAAGAAATAATCTAACACATGGTGTCGAACCCAGTCCCTCAAAATATGTAATCGACCACGTTATCTTTGCGCCTTTCTCAACGAATTTGGTGTACGCTTAGCTGACACGTAGCGGTTGATTGTCCGTTCAGGTTTACGAAGCCCCGTTTAAAACGTAAACAGTTTATTCACCCGTGTGGTTTATATGTACAGATTGCATATACACGAGTATATCGCTATTGTAAATGTTAAGTACCGATGCCACGTTTGATGACGGCCTAGGCCGCGAACGCGACGGGAAACTCGTCTCTTCATGTCTGGGTAGTGAATCAGCAGAATAAGTTAATTACATGCCATCGGCTTTAATACCTTGGCTTACCTATATATGTAGACACAAATATGATCATTTGTTGAGAATAGCTCGACTTTTGTTATTAATTTAGTCTTACCGACTCCCGAAAAAGGAATTAGATCTTATAGTTCGTGCCGATTTGTCCTTTTGGACAGATAAGGCACAACTGCTAAAATCGGTTATTCAATTGGGGACACTGAAAAAGATCAATGTCAGATTAAATCAAAAACCCAAAGACGTCGTCTGGAAACGGCGTCTATAAACGAAAGCCAACAATTAGAAGAAATCTTGAATTTTCAGCGTTAGATAATATGCTTCATCTTAGTGCTTCGAAGGATCAAAAGATAATTTAGTACTCTAATGTTATAATTGCAAGTGGCAGTTTCTGTGTATTTATCTGAAAAGACACTGTTCGTTAGCGTATGATGATGAAAGCCCACATCTACGTTTCGTAGTTGTTCTTAGGCTTGGTTTTGTGTATCCTTCTAGTTCTGTATCGGGTACCAACAAGATCGGCGAAAGACCGCCTGGACGAATATAGCGATAGTTTTCACACTGGGTCTGCTCCGTCTCGTATTTCATTGGGAGCCATACAGATATCTACAATGTACACACAGACGCTGCAGTTTATCACGGGCCACTTCCGTTGTGATTATTGATAGGTTCGACCAGCTTTTCATCGAACGCGTCAAAGTGGCTACTCTTAAAAATATTAGGTAAGGTTAATTAAAACTTTACATATATTCGCGCCCATTATTTAGCAACGCTTCGGAGCTACGGTATATATATAATAATGCTTTAGTTGCTACGTTAACTCTGCACATTCATTCCGCGCACCGACGTCCACATTTAACAGAGCTTTTTATATTTCGCGCCCCCCCCCCCCCCCCCCCCCGCCAACCCGCCGAATCATTCACGCCGCTTAGAACTTCCTTTTGAAATCTTCCTTTGTTCAGTTCACTTGACGCAAGACAAATGCATAAATTTGGATTTTCAGCTCAGAATATTTATTGTCGCCCTTCATTTTAAATTAAGTATATCACTTTTAGATCCCTATCATTAACGTCTACAGGATGACGGAGATAATACAGAAGCAATCGTTTGCTTTGGTTCGACGTTGTTCTTTCTCGTAAAGAACAGGGCGTTTGAGGTCGCCTTGACATCTTATAAACTAATAGGCAATCAGAATTTTTGTGTATGCAGGATTGATCTGTCAAATGGGCGTATGATATCAGCGAGCCAAGGAAGTGGTTCGGTCTTAATCAATTTCTATATAATAATAAACTAATATATATATATATAGTTTTTTGTCCACCTAATTAACGCAGTAATGGCGTTTACTCCGTGTATATATTACTTACCCGTTGAGTCTTTACTACTATTAGGTACGAATACAGTAATTTACTCTACAAACATCATGAATGCTTTGAATTGAGTTTTAGAGAAAACCAAAGAACTTAATACTCGGACTGTGCTTTGTTATTCAAAAATTCATATTATATCAATTTAACTACCCTAAAACGGTAAATGTTTAAGTCTAAGAGGCAATGTAATCATTAAATTGCTAGCATATTTAGAGACTAAATGTTTTTCTGTAGAATAAGGAGGTACTTCAGACGATCGGCTAAGAGCAGGAGAGCGCTCAAGCGTGAAGTGGGTCGAATTACACATCTCACAATTTTGGAACCCAAGGTAGGTACAGCGGCTTTGCCTAAAACGCCCTGAAGAGAACTATAGCCACCTCTGTTTTTCCGTTTCGAAAAACTAATGAACCTGTTAAGTTTTTTGTTTCTATATGTGAGAGCTTAACTTTTTTTTGAGAAGTAGCAGAACTATTGGAAGACTATAACAGGAAAAATACGATAACTATTGAGATACGTAGACAGAAATTTTGCGATAAAAGATTATAAAACAACACAAAGATCAAAAAGAAAAATAGGGCAACCGTTGGCATATCATAAAAGCACTGCATAAAAAGTAAGTGTAAATGGTTTGCCCAGTTAAAGTCAGTTTGCGTAAAAGACGGAAGATATATTAATTGCAAGAATTACAACATCTTTTCCTATCTAAGGTTTACATTAGTGTAACACACATTTTTAGACAAAATGTGTGCGATACATAAGTTAAATATTTAGCCTCTACAAAAAAGTTCTTACCATAAGATCGACGATGCATTCAGTGAAAAGACTCTCTCGTTTGTGCAGCTTCTAAGCCCTAAATCATTTTGCAGAAAACTTTGACATTCTCCGATCAAAAAGATGATTGAAAAAAATGTAGAATTTAAAAGTCAAATTTTTTTTACGTGACCTGCAAAAAAAGCTAGTCAGGACCAGTGGTCCAGCGTTTCAGCTTAGCATTTGTTTCTATTTATAAAGTATTTGTATTGATGTGCATTTGTTTAATGGAATACAGGGTGTGCTACGACCCGTTAAAGAACTTCGCTATTTCATCAATAAGAAGATTAGATACGTGTGGAATACAGATTTACAGCGGTAAGTATAACCACAAAGAGCGACGAATTTGTGTAGGTGAAGTTATTAAATTCTGGTATATTGAGATGATAGAACTCGGAGTTTTATGGATTTTCATCAATGAATGTTGAAATCACGCGCCAATTCGGGCGGAAGCACTGTCTTTTCATAAAGGATATCATTGCTTATCTCACTTGTGGTAATCATTAGAAAGTAGATGCTGATTACATTACTTAGTAATTAATATACAATATTATTGACTGGGTTGTTCTTTTTTTTTTATAAGCTTTGTATAAGTGACTATTAAAATGGTCCATTCAGAAGACACCTTGAAACCGATTAAGTACCATGTTTTTCACTGTCACAAAGATCCTAAGCTTACGTAACTGTCAAAACGGCAAACGTACAGACAGGTGAAGTCGCACGTCATGGCGTGCTTTCGGCGACTGGATGTTAGTTTACGAAACCGAAGGTGGCCGGGTCGAGTCTCACGGTGGAACATACACCTTTCTAATCTTCCTTGCTGAGTTAAATATCGAGAAATAATGAACACTACAGTTTTAGACACAAGTTATTCAGGTTACTCTTGCAGTTGTTTAATATAAATCATAATATATATATATATATATATATACATATAAATAAATAAAAAAATATAATAGATATATAGCCATTTGCTTTGATCGTCAATATTTATTTTCCCTATTGTTTCTGTTGGTCCCTCTCAAAATCGATTGCAATTTAGGATAAACAAAGGATCATTTCCCATACTTGAAAAAACTCGGACAATATTTTCCCTACACTACAGCGATCGTTTTATCATATTTTTTTTTAGAATAGGCACGATAAGGCGCTTGTTCTACCAGTGCCAGTATACCCTCAGAGGCATAATAAGGATTATCCACCTTTTATCGAACCAAGAAAGCCGTTTATGTACAAAATGAGTACTTTTGTTCAGGGTGGAGAAGCACAGTCTAAAGAGATATTTCTATTTAGTAATCGAATCAGTTTTTTGGTTTTACCTAGCACGGCCCTGACGATAATTTTCCAGGAAGTTCAATTTATTTAATTCTAGAGTATTAGCGTACATTTCAATTGTTTATTGCAGATTTAGGCCACTTCACGGACTCGACCACAACATTGAATGCTCATACTTTCAACGCTGTCAGGTAGCCAATTTTGCTGCCGAAAGGAATATTGCTTAGACACAATGTGTTTTTATTTTTGTGGAGATAAGTTATTCAATGCTATTTATGAAAAAGTCATGTGTTTCGCCATACTTAAGCAAAAGATGCTCATTGTATAAATCGTTTATGCTCATCCATTTCAGCCTCTGACAACAAAAGAGGCAGTCAGACGCCGTGTTCTGTTTGGCAATAATGTTTTACATGTCGAGGCCAGGACCAAAACAGCGATTTTCCGAACAGAGATTTTGGAATACGTGTACTTTCTTCAGGTGCTCGCCATCTTTTACTGGTAAGATGAAAAAACGCTGGAAGAGTACGTAAATCCTATAACGAGGTGAACAGATAGTTCCGAACATGCGCTTTCCATGATTAATCGGGATCTCAATTTTTTTTAATCTACACGGAACCGTTTGTGTGTCAAATATAGACTTTTCTACACAAACTGGTTAGAACGATGCCACTGTGCATCTGACGACACCAACACACTTTTAGGAATCAATTTGGTGTTTTTCTTTGAACGCCAAATAATTCGTTGTTTTCATTTCGTTGTTTGTGCTTCGAATAACGTAGCTGCTATTGGCGAACCGCGATTTTTTGGCTTACAGCAACCTCTCATGTACAGATCTGGAGCGCGTTTACCTACGAATTGTGATATTATTATTCACGGCGCGCATTTGGCTACTTTAAAGTATTTTCTAGTTAAAGATAAGTTTCCAACCGCATCAAGTAAGCGTTTCAACTACGTCATATATAACTATGGTCATAATGTGTCGGGTAGCAAATACTATATGGCAGCTGAACGAGAAAATAGTCTCAGAAAGCCCCGTCTAATGCCTGCTCTTTCTATAGCCGACTGGACCTGGATTGAACGAGCTCGCATCATCTGTTTTAAGGAAGTAGTAAATATTGGCATAACTATTTGGTCACTACTGGGATCGCTGATGATACGAGTTCTCAGGACCGAGCGCAGGTGACTTAGTCTCCAAACCGGATCTTCGTGTTACGTACGTTTGGCCAGCCTAAAGTGTACTAAGAAGTGCAGTAATCTAATATTTGATACTTTGTCTTTGAAGGTTCATCTCGGAAGAGTATTTCTATTATCCGCTATCGATTGCTATTTTGCTGGTAGTTTCGCTCGTCACTGATATAAGGGAGGTGCACGGCAATCAACTACAATTAGCAAAATCGGCTGGTCCGAAGGAGGTTCGTAGAAAATAACCTTCATCAATTTCAGCTTTTTCTAATGCTATCTATTTTTACTTATAACGATCGTTAGTATTAAACATTTCAGTAATTTACTATGGTTAGCCAGTGGCCCCTGGTTAATGAGTAAACCAGGGGGTCGTTGATTAAACTCTATCATTGACGTACACTACAAATTTGTTGAAAGGGAGGAAATCGGCTAACATGGACTTACACAATGTGTATCTCCTTCAAATTGACCGCATGTCCATTTAGCGGTCTATTTTGGAAACAACAACAAAGAAAAAGCTAACTTAGGACAATGTTAACTGATTCTACTGGGATCAGCCAAACCGAAATGTATAGATTGGATAGAATGTTCGAGCAACGAGTCTATACAGCACGAAAGAATGAACAACAGACGGCTAGTTAATGCACTTTTCTCTGCATCAGCGTGTATTTGTAGCAGTTAAACGTCAGAAGGATTCAGGCGTGTTTCTCGACAAAGTACCTAGCGAAGAACTTGTGCCTGGTGAAGTGATCATTATTCCTCGTCACGAGAGCCAGATGGTTGCAGATGCTGTTATCATCGAGGGCAGGTAACATTTATCTAACTTGTTTGGGATTTGCGAGTCGTACGTCATCGATCGCATACTACAATATTCGGCTTGGACCATTTGTTACCAGCCGACAGATTTCTTGATATGGATTTAGAAATTTACTATAATAAACTGTTAACAGAAACTATCAATGAGCTCCAGTCCAAGTATTGGAACGCATACATATCATTCATAAAAACGTGTCACTGTATAAGGCTCACAGGTTCAACTCAGGACGTGCGAGTAAAGAGACAAGGGCGTCAACTAAACCTGCGATAATCGACGTCATATTTTTCAGTTTCAAAAATATACTGTATGGTTTTTTGATAGTTTGGTGGAGACATAGCTGGAAAAATACAATTAGCCTATGAACCTCTACTCGCGTTTAAGTAGTAAATCAGGCATGTTATGCGGACATGCTCAGGAAGAGAAGCCTTTGAACAGTTTTATCTTAACCGCCACGTATTTTCTAACAGCTGCGTTGTAAATGAGGCTGGCCTAACAGGCGAAAGCGTGCCAGTGGTGAAGACATCTATCAAAGCTTGCATAGGCCGCAACATACTCTACAATTCTGAGAGGCATTCCAGATGTACCCTATTAAGCGGAACGGATATCATGCAGACGAGGTATGTATTTTGGTCCATGTTTTTCTGCGCAAAGACATCTACATATAATGCCCCAAATAAATACGCACTGATAGATATTCTCCTTTAGACAAATAGTATATATGATTGTTCGTTTGGCCGCTTTAGGGCCGACTAGTTTAATACAAGATAAGGGAATATAGGGAGCTTTGGGCATGCACACTTACAGCGCTTGAACTTATTTGTCTACGAGTGGCCGATAATTCTTTTGTCGTAGACACGTTAGTGAATTAACTTGAAGCACCATGTCTTCGGTTAACTGACACTGGTTAGCGATAAAGGTGAGACGTAGGTGATCGAGGGTGGAATGACCTATTTGACACCTGAGTATATTATGGAACTAGTTCTTTAGGATATATATGGAAAGATATGGACCAACCGGTATAAGTGTTTTTGCAAAAGTTTGTCACGGAATAATTATGTATTATTGCATGCGTTTATAAAAATCCTTCCAATACGCAGGAGCAGCAGAAACGTCGAGGCAATGGTGATTCGCACAGGATTCTCGACTGAAAAAGGCAAGCTTCTCGGTGCAATGATTTACCCTAAGCCTGTCGACTTCCAGCTCGCCCGAGATGTTGACAATCTACTGAAATGTCTCCTGCCAATTGCAGCAGTCGCATTTTTAGGGCTAATGACCTATAAGGTAGGCAAAGAAGTACTAATATAATTCAATGTCATGTCAAAATGGAAACAATTCCATAAATTAAGCACTTATCTATATCTATTGTACAGATAAGTCAGCTGTTTCGAATAATCTTTTCAGTTTTCTGTTTTTTTCTCTATTTTTTTTTTCTCACCTCTATCTGTTTCTCACCTCTACCTATCGGCCAATCTCTGGGTAGGGGTTAGAAAAGGTCGAGTTGTAAGGAATTTTACTGGGTCTATCTGGGGTCTCCCGACAATCTAATGCAATGGCATGTCTGTCACCCATACAAGCTCAGAAATCTGCCCAATTTCCTGTTCATTGAACCCCAATTTAAATGTATTCATAATTCATGGTATTTTATCATAACGATTGGTAGTAGTTATTTTGCTGTATGCTTGTTCTCGATAATTAGCGAGATATATTGCGCACGACTGCTTAGTGAAACTTTCAGTATACATTTCAGCTATCTTTATAATACATATATAAAAACATTTCGTTACTGCACTTTTTTCCTTTCAACTATGATTAATTCGTTTTTCAACTCCTATATCAATGCACAGAACCAATAGGTCTTCGCACTTCGGCCTGCGCCCGTTTTGCCGCTGCTTTAATTAATCTAATTGAATAGTGTCACATCCACACTCTAAACGTAGCTCAAGCCAACGATTGTCGCATTCTAGTATTCCCGCTCTATTTATCGTTGTTACCCTACCAGATCAACCTGTTTCAATTATGCTATTACCCTCGTCCAATCTGAAAATTATCCTCTTCTCTCTCCGAGCATCGCAACTAGCTCGTTATTTTCGGTCTATAAGTCGTGAAATTGTCATATTACGATAGATTTGTTACCATATTGCTGCACGTGTCCTGTTGTCTCGAGAAATCACTAACCTAAACTTATAATCCCAATATGATGTTAAATTTACAATCGTAACTTATTCGTTCCCTTGCATTTTTCAGTGTTCAATAACTCTTACGAGCAAAAGACAATTTCGTCTTTGTATAGCAGAACGACAAAATGTTATATATTGTACCTATTTCATAAAACCGGAAAAAACAAGCACTTTAATCAGTATGTACAATTCTCATCAGTTGCCGAAAAGAGGAGTGTGTCTACTTACCCAATTTAGTATTAGGTTTTATGGTTTTGAATTTTTACGCGCCCTTAGTGTATGTCCTGGACCCCTAACACTGACGCAGACACTTCTCACGCTCCCGTTGCAGAACTCGTGTAACGTTCATTGCATTCAATCTATTCCCCGATTTCCACACCAATACAATTTACAAATGCGAAAATGGTTACAAAGCGAAAAGATGATCTTCGCAAAATCTTCCTATATGACCAAAGCATAAAAAATTGATTTGGTGCCTAGTTTTTATTGTTTTAAAAACAAATAACTTTTCAAATATGTTCAGCAATGGACCGGAAACTTGCTTAAGCTAGTGTTAGGTACCAAAAGAAAAAGAAACTGTTCGCTGAAATTAGTATTTAAGCTTTTTAAAGTTAAACTTTAAAGTACCGGTCTACAAAGGATCAGCTCAAAAAAGCTCTTTCAGCCACACGACAGACAACTTGAGCTTTAGCATTATAATATAACTCATTACTGTTAATATTGCAATTATGACAAACAGATGGGTAATTGGGGTCGCATTAATCAATCAACGAATCATGGACAAATACGTTTCAATTAAGTTTATGCCAAATAATTGAAAGATATAGATTGCTCTGAGTACTGTTGCCCGTTGTGTTGTTACTTAGTCGTCAAACAGGTATCTACATAACTAAAATATATAGTAGCTTTTAATTAGAGTGCCTCAAATATTGACTGAAAAATGTTGCGTCGTATGGATTCTGGGTTGCTCTGTGCTCTCATGCTACCACGGTGGGGTCTGACTAAACAGCGAGTGTTCCAAAATAATTACTTTGCACTGGACTTCAAAACTTCGTTCGACATAATTAGCCTTGCAATGCCTCCAGGTCTCCCGGCTGCCATGAGTATTGGTAACTTCCTCCATATTTACCTAGTAGACGCAATGGTGGATGTTTTACTTTAGGAACTTACGGCCTATTATGTACGCAACATGCTTTAAAATTAAGCAGTGATTATCATGACCAGCTCAAAAAGTCATATAAAATTTCTCCATTTAAGGAAAAAGCTACTTTGTAGGTTGATCGACTTTTCGTTATCATAACGTTACATAATAGATTAATACATTTTGACGCTGTTATTATGTTTACCACCGGGGCAAGCACAGCTGGTCGCGTTCCCGCCCAGCAGAGACTCTCCGAGGCACAAATATTCTGCACTTCACCGAAACATATCACAATCGGCGGTTGTATCACCTGTTTTTGTTTTGACAAGACAGGAACGCTAACTGAAACAGACCTCAACCTTTGGGGGGTCTTCGCCTTCGATCGACCGGAGCCGATAAAGGTTATTTGAAATATATAAATTTCTCCATATTGAAATGTATTTTTAGCGTATACACCGAATCAACAATTCATATAAAAGAACTAGTTTTCCTGTGTTTAAATACATTGCTAGTTACGAAGGTAGTAGCTTTTACAGTCATACATGAACGAATTTTACCAGCCTTTCGAACAGCATTATGTGCTAAATCCTAATTAACTGATGTTCTTCTTCACGGTATATCTACTGACGAAGAGTATCGTTGTTTTTCTAAATGCACTAAGGGAAAGTATCACATTAAAGGATCCATCGACTCTTCCATTTGACCATGCTATGCGTGTCGCCATGGCCAGCTGTCACGCTCTTACGAGGTCCTACGATAAGCTACTGGGCGACCCGATGGACGTGAAAATATTTGAAGCAACACGTTATGTGTTCGACGACTGCAATTTGTATAGTCCGTATGGTTACTATGCAAATGAGCGGATCATAGTAAGACCAATGTTCCAGGAAGCGAGTAACCAACACGGGGCAACCGACGACACAAAGAAAGGACCCCCGTTCATTCAGCGAAGCCGCCCTTTCGAGATTGGCATACTTTACGTTTATCCATTTTCTTCTGCTCTGCAGGTATAGCGGCTTAAATGGCTATTTACCGGCATTTGAAAGAACATTGAATTGATTATAACCCTAGGCACATTCATATTATAACCCTAGGCACATTCATAAAAGAATATTGATAAAATAAACGTTCACAAAAAGCTTTGTATTGCACATGTCCTACAGGACGCTCGATAAACATTTAAAGAGAGTAGAATGTGTATCCTCTGTAATAGCACCTCATTGACCGCAGAACTTCGACATAAAGCATATAATCACTATGTACAGGTGGTTAAGAAAGCAACAGGGCTTGGACATCTACAAAAATAAATCTAATGCACATTTGATGGTACTATAGTTTTCTAAAACCGAGCGTTTAAAATCTACAACTACGATCTGGAGCGGTCCGTACTGACTAAACACACCATAGATAGAGCTATAGTTTGCAAGGCTAATATTAAAAAGTATATTTAGCTGAAATTCTACGTATTAGAGACACGTTCATTTCTCTGTAAACCACAATGAAACCCTCGAATGCAATACATTAGGGGGGATAAGGGGGCACACAGTAGGTAGACGAAGGGTTTGTGAAATAGGAGAACCAGTCAGAGTGGTTCTTTTACCTACTAGATCCTTAGGTCTGTTTAGACATCATATGAGAAAGATCGCATTGTGTGTATAACGCGGCACTTTATTAGATGAATGTTTATAGGTTTTATTTACAAGCTAGTTATTCACGAGGACAGGAGACAATAGCTTTTCTTTGGTTCCAGCGAATGTCTGTACTCACGATAGTAGACAACAGCACCAATTTGACTGTCTTTGCTAAAGGAGCACCTGAGACTCTAGCCAATTTGTGTGTAAAGGAATCCATTCCAAAAGACTTTAAAAAGAAGCTCACCATTTTCGCCAAGGAAGGCTATCGCGTAATCGCCGTCGCTACCAAAGAGCTGCCATCAAACATCAATAATCAAAATGTCAGTCTGCACTGCTACGATCAGCACGAACAGCTTTACGGTGAAATTAAGTCTTTTCCCACCTGAATATGGAATTGAAAAGCCACATATGCTGACTGCAATTTATATTGCACCCTTTGTCTGCTTGATCTTTATAACTTTATTCTGGCCATCACTGTTTCACGACGCAAACAATTTTAACTGTATTTTACAAATTGTTTTCCTTTTAGTTGAAAAACCTCTCGCGGCAGGAGATTGAATCGCAGTTAACTATGCTAGGGTTCATAATAATGGAAAATCGACTAAGGAGACAAACAAAACCTGTACGTGGTTATTTTTTTGTCTTAATAAAGAGGCTCGGTCTTTCCGGAAACCTTGATAAAATAAGCATACCTTAATCTGTGAAAATAGCGGGCTAGATGTACGACGAACTGTTCCAGTCTAAGGAATCTTCATAAACGGAGCAAAGATAAGTAACTATTTGCATGCTCATCCTGGTATAAGCACGCAAATTACCTCATTTTCGAAAATGGCGTCTAACGGTTACAGCCTATAGCGTAGAACTTAGTCTCGTATCGATGAGCACTTAACTTACATGTATTGAATTTCTCGATCAAGTCGCACAAAACATCATTCACCTCTGCAAAAATCTACCTAAGCTGTGGAGATCGCGATGCTGTCTCGTCGACCGTTATTGTTAAAAAAAATGGCATTATATATTGCGACCTCTACCAGGGTTCCCCTTATTTGCACCTATTTCATGGCCAAAGACGGAAGCTGAACGTACTAAAATACATCACCATTAAGCCTAGCCACGTATAAGATAAGCTATTGGTTTATCCCTTAACAATCATGATTAGACTTTATTCATTGTCTAGACGATACAATTACTCGATTCTAAATAACGTCCTGTTGCTTTTTTAGTATATTCATTATTCCCTTGGGTAGCAGATGTCATGAAACGGTACAGAATTAAAATAGATCTTTGATCCGAACGCCATTTTGACTACTTACTTAGCATGTTGCTACTATTCGTCGAGGGAGGAATACTCGATGAAAATAGTTATCAGCCTTCGTGCGATGGCCACCAGTCTAGACCAATTTCTTTACTTAAAGGAATATGTCATTATCGTATTGATGAAGTTCGTTTCTATCTGCGGACTCAGCCTAGGACTGCAGCAAAGGTTGTTCTATCAGTAAAATTTTTGGGACGTCACTGTTAGGTGCTCAAAAAGCTAAAGGAAGCCAATATCCGGCCGATAATGGTGACGGGTGACAATTTACTAACGGCCTTAACTGTAGCTCGTGAGTGCGGCATGATCGAATCTACCGAGCCTATTATCCGGATTGAGTTAGACGACAGCGGTACAGACATCTACTGGGCGTATTACGACATTCAAGATCACGTGGAAGCCGTTGTAAGTCACAAATTCGTCCGAAAATGGTTTCAGACATGTTTAATGCCTGGAAACTAATCTTCTCTATTTGTGTCCTTCACGCTATGGGTGGTCACTATTGTAAAACCCGCTCAGTACTCGAGACGATAGTTATGATTTGGGCTAATAGGTCTGCTAAACCATTTACTAATCCTATGACTCCCATAGTCAATGCACTTTAACTATCGGTTCATTCATGCTCACTAACAGTGTTTTTTGGACATCGCTCCGCGTAGGCATTGCATACAAACTATACAGGTGTCTATTATCACTACCACTGTTTATACATGGTGTCCCAAAAATCTATACATATATAACATTCTACTTGTTTTTTTCAGGGCGTAATTGTTGATAGTATTGGATGAACTAAGATTAACTTTGAACAAAGAACATTTACAAAGGCAATATTGTTGGGTGTCCACCAGCGACTTATAATGAATTACAATCCAGTTAATCGATGGATTGGTTAATCCTAAATGGATTGAGTATCCTACTTCACAGGCGTTCACAGGCAATGTACCGAAAGACCAAGAATATCAACAAGCTTCATCAGCCAAATCGGAGTATTGGAAAGGTGTAGAAAAACATCCCCAAAGAATCTTCAAGATATTACCAAATGAAGTAAATGAAGCAAAATGTGATGGAACACATTTTATATGAAAAAGTTACATTTTCATAATAATAATACAAGTTATAAATGCATATAGTCCGGATTTTTTTTACACGCACAAGATTATTTGAGCAGTGAAGCTGTGTTCAGGCAATAGCACAACTAATCAACAGAATTAAATTTACTGAGCAACGATAGATCCAGATGATAAGTAGAAACACCAAAAAGATGTACATATTGATTATAGTCATTCATTCAAACTGTGTATATAGTTTTTTTGGGACACCCTGTATGATATACATGTCTACGGAAGTTCCTTCTTTGACTTACCGATTCGCTTTGTTTATTCGAGGCGGTCCCATTTTCGTTTGAAGGCCTAACCTTTCAGGAATGTAATGGTCCTTGCAGGACAAAGAAATACGGATTTCGTATACCGGGAACTTTCAAATCGTGACAACCGGAAATGCACTGGCCATAATACGTCGACGTTACCCGAAGATTCTTCATAAAGTGATCGTCCGCGGAATCGTCTTCGCCCGTATGACCCCTGATTCGAAGACTCATTTTGTTGAAGATCTGCAGGTTAGCATCACTGTTGCTTAAAACGAGAAGGAAGCTTTGTGGATCGCGGTTGAATAATCCCCTCTAGACGCGTTTGACGTAGGCAGAAAGAAACATCTATTATAAATGAAAGGAATTATTATTGATAGGCAAAGCGTAATACGGATCCGCACAAAATGATGGTAAATATCCTAGGTATTAGTACGCGAAAGTGTTCATACACTTACTTACATACTTAGGCGCTTTGTTGCAGGTGAAGACACATTGCATTTCGATGCTTACAAACTTTCATGACGAACTTAGCTTCACCTTGTTTACCGTGGATTGGGCCATTTTGGGTCGTTGAGATTCAAACACGGAAAGGTCGTTTACCTTTACTATTTTCGTTACGTGTTCGTTTTAAATTAGGCAATCAGGTTACTTATTATTATAATAAGTTAGGCGATCGAATGATACGAAGAAATTACAGCATTTGCTTTATAAACGGATGTACAAGGCTTCGATCTCATGCAAATATTGCTTAGAATCGTGCACGATATTTAAGGGGACCGAATATGAGAAATCCAAAAGTAATTTAGACAAATCTACTGCGTCTCTGTGTTCACTGGATAAGTAAGTTTTTGAGCAGATCCTTTTTCCACACTTTGTTACTCTATAATAAATAAAGGTTATTATTATAGTTATTTAACTAACAACTACCTTTGCAATCTACTCGAACAAACCGCATTAAGCATGAGTTACAAATGGTTGATTTTCGAAACTATAGGTACTACAATTGTGAAGCAGTAAATGTTGCCAGGTAGTTCAAAGCAGTTATGAGACACTATGCAAAATGTCGTCTGCTGTCAGGCTTACATTACCACACACATTTTAACACACACACATTATAACCGCCTACCTAAATTAATCCGCACAACCTATGGATACCTAAAACTTGTAAAAATAGTTCTAAAGGAGGCATCATACAAAAATTCAACTTCACGAAGCACACCATTAGACATATTATCAGCACTATCGAAGTGATAACCTTTTTTTCATAACTATTTAATATATTTGCTAAATTATCATATGAGATCAATGGTATCTGCTACAAAATGCAAATTTATGCAAACAGCTCTCGCTGGCTTGTCTGAGCATTCGCTTATGATGATTATCAAACGAGTACCTAATTAAATCACATGCAACATTCCAATATGGGATATTAAATATGGGAACATATGGGATTTACGAGAAATAAAGCATTATCGAACGAGGCTTGCGCTACTGAAAACTAAAACTCGTCTTGATAATCTACCTAGAGCATGGGAAGCTTTCAGTATCGCACTATGCAAGCTAGCTTTTTATTTTCAACAGTATTTTTACCTATGGGAAATTCGAAAGTTACTTTGCCAGTGACACACTTCGTCCAGACAGGTCTATTTTTGTTGAAGGTTCAACTTCTTTGTGTAAACGTTTCTCATCTGTGGCTGTGCCGTAGGCGGTGGGCCATTGCGTTGGATTTTGCGGTGATGGCTTGAATGACTGCGGCGCGCTAAAAGGCGCAAATATTGGGATTGCTCTCCTGGGTTCCGAAGCTTCAATATATTCCCCCTTCACGTCTACATCTAGTGATATAAGTTGCATTATCAAGTTAATCAGGTGAGTTTCCATCTGAGCTATATGATCGTTCGAGTAATCTCAAATTGATTCAAAAAAGAATTCAGTTAAACGATTATCTCCGTTGCTGTGGGCCTTACGCTATCGTTCCGCGTCACTCCGCAGAGGGAGCGAGGTACGAGGAGTACAAAGCGCCCAAGTGAATGCGCTGTAGATAATATTTTGTGTATATATAAGGCAAGATCTGCACAAAGACTAATTCTGGGCAGACCTACAAGCAGGATATCACAGGATTCCTGCAACTTAAGATTAGAAACAACGACTGGACGGGGTAACACTCTCACTTATTTGCCGCTGGAAGTTTTCATTAGACAAACCGTTCTTTGGGACTACTCGTTTTACGATATTATAGCCTATGGTTTATTGTGTAAGCTGCACTAGATCTACGACATCTATTCATCCTAATAAGCCGAAGAAAAGCCTTTTTGGAAAGTGTGTCAGGTTTAATTTAGGTTTGTTTTAATGAACGAACGTCGACTCTATTCCCCTTCTTTGAACAATGCAGCGTCAAATATCCAACGTATTGTTGAGGACGATATTGTTTTTGTGTGTACATTGACCGGACAGACTATGTTTCTTCTACTTTACAAAAATCAATTTATCTTACTTCAATGATTGGACATCGCTTTATGAGATGGCATTTCGATTCAACTTCTTCCGGCAGCGTCGTATACTAAAACTAGAACGGTCGCAGGAGTCGAGGAGATATGCCGGTTCAACGATTCTAAGGGTATAAGAAACATATAAAGAGGTGCTAATAGGAATGTCTCACACGCTACATTTTCATGATCTATTTACACATATTAACGATGTGCTTTAGTGATCGGTCGCAAACTGCCGAATGGTCCGTGCTACTGATCGAGAATAGAAAAATAACCTTCAAAGAATCAGTTTTCAACCCCGTGTATCGATCCCGTGACCTAACGACTCTAACAAGATGATACAAATCAAGTAAAAATTACGTACTTATTGGAAATGAACGGTTCCCGATAGTTACTATGGACGAAAGTCCCTTCTGGTCAAAAGCTGGTCAGAAATCGACGCAGGCTAATGAACGATCAAAATTTTAGTAATTACTAATGGAACCATGTGAAACAGAACCAATAGAAGCTATCGGCAGAAGTGCAAGCACAATAGTCCTGATAATTAGAACTATTTTAGGAACGTCTATTTCACAGATAAGGCCCAAGTTCCTCTCAGAAAAAGCATATCTGCTAGCTATGAGGTAGTCATTGTGAGAGGTTATCATATATTTCAACGATCCTATATGAAGCTTCGCTTAATTATTTTTTACGTTATACTAGAAATCGTACGGTCGTAACAGATTAATACAATCATCTTATCTATTGACTGTATTTCAGTGAGTGTCGGGCCGCTCTTGTAACGTCATGTGCAACGCTCAGATTTATGGCATGCTACGCTTTTCTTCAAGGCACGGCTATAGTCATCGTTGAAATAGTTGGCGTTCAGTTTACAGACCTAGTATGCTTTTCTTCAAAATTTTTTCTTGTTAGGACACATTGGTAGCCGATAGCTGTTAATCTGTAGTCTATCGGCGCTAAGCGTCGGAAAATCCTTCTTCTTGAGCCAGAAAACGCAAAGGATGAATAGTATTGAGGGGCTGAAGTAGTTCAGCATCAGCTGCGGATATGAGGCAAACAGTAAACATGCGTTCCCCATATGTATACTGCACCCTTCTTGATTCAATTCGGAGTAAAGTAATTTTGAATAGCTTATGTTAAAGTAAGATGATATATCATAAAAAATAAGATACTATAGTAAAAACAAAGTAAAGCGTATGACCATCGTCGTTTTCCAGCGAAGACATTTTTGCCGCATGGAAAATAGAACGTTGCCAGGATAAGCTGTGTCATATGCGCTTCTTGTCTTAACTGTAGGAGTTCGTTTTCATCGACATTTGCCTATCAATGGGTACGATGACGTTTTTTGGATTGACTCATCCAAGTGCTACGCTAGCGAAAACTCCTCCGGCAAAGTCAGCGATCGGCCTCGTGTCCGTGATATCAATCGTAGTCCACACTGTGATTTCGGTCTCGACTCAGGTTATCTTTGTATTTTTTTTGTGGGACGACGACGGTAATTGGTACGTGTCTCAACCGAAACCAACCCAGTAAGTACAGCCGCGGCGTATGCGGCTTTTACAAAAGACAACAGCCCTCGTGTCAGAATTGGACATCGTTGAGTGTGCATAGATAAGTCTGATAAGTGTTTTGTGTCACAGCTGCGGCAGCGGCTTTGTAAACGTAAGAGCCTCAAAGCAAGATTTAGGTTATGACATAGTGAATTCAATGATGCTATTCATTGTATATCGTATCCCGATCATATTATCTTGTTTATAAGGTATTCTTCGTTTTCTATCTTCTTTCTCTAACGAATTAACTGCGTGTGAAGTAATTATAAACGAATTGTTAACAGATCCTTGTAACACACAACACAACTTACCTACCACTGACGTTTGACTTTAGTGAGCATACGGATGGCACAGGCAATCTCGTCAACGGGAGCGTGATGCAAACGTAAGTGCTATGAAGGTTAGTCTGAGATAACTATAATAAAATGTTCATGCTGTACGCACTTACACAAATACAAGAAATATTAAATGAAGAAAATGGCAAAAAAATAAATTACATAATATTCCAAATGACAAATGGTACTAAATGGCCAAGAACAAAAACATATTTTCGAATTTATTGGATAGGACAATACTAGAATAATTTGTGCATGCCTAGCAGATAAATGTTGTAGAACATGTCAAAAGTCCTTAAGTCCAGTAGTTGATATCAATCGTTTCCTGTATGGTAGGTCTCATCAGCTGGAACCAACTGAGAGGCCTCAAGCATTAAAGCACTACATTGTGTTTGTCGTCAATGTATTCCAATACATCGCACTCGCCGTCGGCTTTTCCGTTGGTGCCCCCCATCGGCGAGCGCTGATCACAAACTGTGAGTTACGCTGTTCAACTAGACGTTATCCTGCGTTGCCCAGTTGTTTACGAACACATATATATACACGTAAATACAGTTCATTCACAGAACTTGGTGTGGTATAGGTTTTTGAAAGTATAGGTAAAAATGCTGTAAAAAATATAGAATTAATGTGACCTCAGAGTCTCCAGTATGGAGCCTTCGTTAAATAAGCGTACTTTACAGCTTACGGGAAGCAAGGCGGGTAGATAGTGGAACTCACGCCTACTGGAATGATTAGCATCTCTACTTTAGCACACGAAACTAATTAACTACGACTTGTTGCCAAGTTAATATTTGAACCGTAAACAGATGATTACCCAGAAGATGCAGTACTTCAGATGTATAGAGTCCTGTCTCTGAAATGCCAAAAGAAGAAGTTCATGGGAGGCTCCTATCAGCGCGGAACTTCCTTTGGTTGGGATATCTGGTTTTCCTGATATATTCTGATAATTTTTGTGGCATGTCCAAAAGACCGAAACGTCTATTGTACTTACAGGGGTTATGCAATGCCACGAAGTTTTGAGTATAACTTGAGTATGCCCCGAGTATAACGACACAAAGCCCCGTTAGCGACTTCGTTGACTAATCTAGAACTAGAAAAATGCATTCGAAACATCTCGGGTGTATTTGAGGATAATGTCAACTCGTATGCCTTCTAAGCTTATTTTTTTAAAAATTATTTTGAATTTTCATGAACACTATTTTTATGAGGTACGCTATTAAAATATATTTGTAAAATATGAACTATTAAAATATATCTGTCATAGGCCATAAAAAAAATGTTGCCTATTTTCTGTATTGTCTCTTGCAGATTATCTGGTGGCCTATCTAATAGGAATTTCTTTGGTGTGCACGTACCTAGCTCTTCAAACGGCCGGTTATTTATTAGATCTCGGCTATCTACCTATGCAGCCGACAGAAAGACTACTTCTTGTAATACTGGGATACGGCCAAATCACGGTCTCATATATTGTTGAGGTAAATACCTCGCATCCGCTAATGCTATTGCCGTTTTGCTTTATTAACATATGTAATATAATCACTCAATATTGAGCTAAGATGCAAACAGGTCGTCTCGAACGATAAAACCATTGACTGGAGCTTCCTGATTCGACATAGCTTCTTGATCCTGACTTCCCACTCCCTTCATGCCACGTGTCAACTTTCCGACGGCATTTAATCGTGCCGTGACGTGCCTTACAACTTTTTCATGTCTTCCTGTTTTGTCCTGTAACTTGGAAGCATCATTGTTCACAAAGTGCAGCGATATTTTCGATGATCTTTGATGTTTTTCCCTGTAGAAATGGAAGATGATTATAAAGCTTTTCTGTCGTTCGTGTGGTACAATGATTTCCTTTTTAGAACCTGATTATGACCTATTTGTCTCCCCTAATTAGCGAGCGAGATGACCGCCTACATCCTCCAGAATTTACACGACTTTATCGAGAGGTACGCTGAAGTTAGTAAGGTCACATTGATAATACAGTTAATTCTCTTTAGGTAATAGAAACAACGAATAATGGTTGAGTCATACCAGTTACACATAGTATACTTTGTTGCTGTTGAGACAGCACGGCATAGTTCCGCTTTTACGGATAGCATATACCAAACAGTCATTATTTTTAGAAGCATTGATGATTTGCACCGCCGTCGGCCGCCACTTAGTTAGAGAGCTAAAAATTATGTGGGCACTCGCTTGTCAAATGATTCTATTAAAAGATATAAAAATCAAGTCGTTTGGCCCCCGTCATAGGTATTAAGCAGAATGGCTTTCCTTCTTTGGATATGAGAAGAATTGCATTGTCTAGACATCGTTGATTTCTCATTTGCTTAAGTCGCGTTTTCGTTAACTAATTTCTCGTTTTTTTTTTACCCCTTATTCCACCGATATTTAATTTTGGAAGTTCCTTATCAGGTTGCTGTACGCTTCTTTATCGCATAGTGTTATCAGTGTATTGAATCTTGCTATTTACCAATGATCACTTTATATTTTTGATGGCCTTTAAAAAGAGATGCTACAAAGCATCTTCTAGGTAGCCTTTCTCCACAATACACAAAACTATCAATAGGATTCGCATAATGCATTTGGAGATTTGTACGTATCTGTTTGTTTATTCTCGGAAAGTTTAACTTGTGCCTGTATCCTCAACACTAATATGAGACGTACGATTCTAACCGTACTATTGAGTTACTGTAAGTACCCAACGTACTATTTACAGTAAACGTTAGGTCACTATATATGAACATCGGATATATATTATATGGTTATATTATAACCATATAATAATATGTATTCGATTGGCAAATTTCAGCTCCAGGGCCAGGATCCCTCTTCTTGGCTGCCGAAACAACAAAGGCGTTCGGAAGACGATGACTCATCGCCACCAAGATCGAACTCGTCGAAGCAAGACCAGTGCCCACCAGTTAGACCGTCAATTATCAACACTATTGACCCGTGAGTGAGAACCAATAAACGAATCGAAGGCTTACTTTTTGATTCATTAAAACCACTAGCGGGGCACGTTTATTAAAGCAAATGACAAAAACGACAATTTGCTAGATAAAAAGATTTGTATAGATTAGATACGTTATGCCATATAAATAGACCAGAGAGAAGTGTATCACTTAAAAACCGCTTTTAGAAATATAGCAGCCTGCTTAAAATGATTTGCAGAAAAGATTTTTCCTCCTTGATATGTCCTTTATCCTTTACAAGTTTACTGTTCTTCCTGGCTTCCTTTTGATCGAAGTTCTGTTATATTGATTAGAGATTTACTTTATTGTGCGCGTTTCCGTGTTGATATTTTTAGCTGCCTATCTCGGTAGCGACCTTGCTATCAGCCGTGTGTAACGCTGACTAAAATGGTTTTGTCGTTGGCTATCGGAACTCCAGATGGTGGATGCGAGCCCTCAGTTGATCCTCGTTGGTACACATCCGTGCCGTTTTCTGATTGAATAACAGTAGTAAACTTGCCCATTAGAGAAACTGAAGCTGACTATTGGAAATAGAAGTTTCTTACGCTGAAACGACAATGCGCTGCAGTACCTTTATTCAAATCAAAGCCAGTAAAGAATAACTGAAGGTTACCAATGTTCGTGATAGCTCCAAACGGGTTGATTTAGAGACGATCGAAATAATCCAAAGTGCAATGCGTTATCTAGATTATTCAATAACTTTCGTAATCGTTTTTCGTGGATCAGGCAGTAGGGTGCGAACTTTGTTGTCTGGGACAGAGTAAATGAGAAATAGGAGAGAGCTGTTAGAAACGTGCTTTTATTCATTGCTTTTACTGGGACAAATTTTGTATTTTGCGATATTTTTCTACACGTTT
The DNA here is from genome assembly GCF_002443255.2 of Varroa destructor. Classification (NCBI taxonomy): domain Eukaryota; kingdom Metazoa; phylum Arthropoda; class Arachnida; order Mesostigmata; family Varroidae; genus Varroa; species Varroa destructor. The sequence goes on from NW_019211459.1 coordinate 27,467,317, forward strand.
GATCCTCCGAAGCAATCTAATTTTAGACTGATTCGCTAGACTTGCTACATTGCTACTAGTATTGTAGGTGCATATGTACATACCACTCTTTCCATAACTGTGTTTCAGAGTCCGAATAAAGTTCAGGGAAAAACGTTAAAAAGTATAATGCCATATAAGACCAAACGTCGTTCTGAACCTGGAAGTTGATATGCCCACATGCGAGTCTCGCTCAATCGACGTACTTGTTGGTTAAGAATAATATTACCTTGTGTAACAGGAAAAGTTTATGCACTTGAAGTTCATAGAGCAGTATGCAAAATCCAGCCCTAAAAATTGCGGATGACCGCAAATATGCGGTACCGATCTGTAACTCATCAACGGTTTGTAGAAGCAATATTAGTGCAGTATGTGAGCAGGCTCAAATAAGTTACATAAACCTTTACTAGGACACAAACTGGCGGCTTCTAGCACTTTACGTAGAACTTGTGGAAACTCGTATTGAAAAGGGAAAACGTGTTTAGATTCCGAATGCTATGTTAAGACCAGCACTATCTTATAAGAAATTATGCTGTCAGACAAATAAATATTTCTTATGCGTTACACCACACAAAAGAGCGATATAATAATACTAAAAATATTAGGGCACAAAAAGTCTATTTTAGTTTTTGAATCTTTCAAAGATTAGTCCAAATATGGAAGGATCGTGACGTTCTAATGGCAACTGCAGCGTATGACCCTTACTTAGCATTCCGTAATTCAGATACCATTGCCGTTCCTGGTGGGAACGTGCTATTAACACGTACTAACCCCTGGTCGGGATAGAATCTCGTAAGACGATGTATTTTTTTTGCACTTGCTTACATTGACGAAATGATAGAGCAGCAAAGAACGCTTTCAACAAATAATACGAGTCACTTCTGGTAAGTAACACTCGATATAATTTTTTGGACGCTTCTTAAACGAACCATATCTCACTTCGGAAAAATTCAAGTTGGAGTAAATAAAAATACCATACAAAAGATCTGGCGATACGTCATTGAAATTGTAAGCTATTATTATTACTGCAAAATGCAAGAGTTGGTTTCTTCGTGTCCTTCCAATGCGATTCAAAGCTGCTCTACCCTTAAAGATAAAGAATATTTACATTTATATGTCATATCTACTCTTTCGCTGGTCTGAGCAGCAGTAAATTTCTGTAACAATTTGTATAGATGATCCTGAGTAGCTGCTATCTAGTTTTCATTTGTAATACGCGTGATTACTCACACGTTTATGTATAAATTTTATATTTTACATATTTTGTCTTTATTACACAATCGATACCTGAGATACTTCGACTTTGCGGTTATTTACATGTAATCTTTAAGACGATGAGATAAGATACTGCTGAAATTATTTTCTATCTTTGTCTCCATCCTTTACCGTTCTTGCGAATATACCTGCAAATTTTTACGTAACCGTGTTACGTTTAATGACAGTTTTAAATAAATATCGAGGCATCTTAGTCATGTAACCGCATCCGCAAGCTACCTCTAGCGCACGTAACGTGGTCGGGCTTCAAGCCGTTCACTATATGTATATACCACTATCCTATTTTTCCGATGGGACATAAATGGGTCGTTCCCGTCAACGCTTATTGTCAACTTAGCTGCCGTGCAAGCAGATACGCTATCTAATTATTTTGAGTTTAATTCTTCCTTCCTTTTTTGAGTAAATGTCGTTATTCAGGAGAGTACAAAGACTATATGCTTCATCCGCCGTTCCTTAAACTTAGACAGCATTACTTGGTTACTGGAAACTTATCTAGGCTAGTTATTGTGCTGACGGATTCAACTGACAAGACAATGAGAAATTTAGCAAAATCTCCCGGATACAGGAGGTCCTATTCCTTCGACTAAGTAATGACTTGTAGATTAGTGAGTACAACTAAGAGCTGCAGTTTTTTGATAATTCAATCCCTTATTGGTATCCAGCCCTAAAAGTAAACGCTACTTATAGGAATATAGAAACTACGTCATAGACAAATATATCTTTCGTCAGTTTTGAGGGTCCCTTCCTTTTTGTGACACACTGGAGGAATCCACATAAAAACTCATATGCATTGTCATGAGCTTTTAATGAAATAGAAGAATCGTTGCCGAATTTACGATGACACAGCTGTCTGAAAAATTAAAAAAAAAAAAAAAAACTCATTCTGAGTTGAAAAATATGTCAGAAATCTTCCTCTGTTGATACGACATGTCTGTGACATCAGCAGAGTATCTTGTGCTGCTTTTACAGAAAATCTAATTATTACCATTTCCCGATAAGCTTCCTTCAGAGCTTCGATTGTGTTGACGCCGGTCAGGTTATTGTTTTCGTTACTTGGAGCGTACGCATGGTGGGGGTAGCTCGGATTTTCACCTCGAGGTACCACCTGTTTTGGAGAATGCGGACAGATGAACGACATTATTGTTGTCGCGTTACAGAGGGGTAGATGTAAAAAAGCCCCGACTGTTTGCGAACCTTGAAACATCCGTATGTTATTGCTATAACTTCATCTGGATATAGTTTGTTGAAAGGTAATTTGGATGCATCTAGTTAGTCAAAGCAAATAGTTGTAATAGTAATAATATTGTTGATATTTCACCGTTTCAATTTTCTTACACCGTACAGTTTTCTAGGTAAAGATCACTTGCGTTTCTATAGAATTGCTCCTATAAATATTTATGTATCCAATGTTAGTTCTACAGTATTACTCAGTTAATATTGCTTAGTTTTCTTGCTGTTATATAGGCGTATTTCACATAGTAATGGGCCGACGCTGAGAAAATAGATGCACACAAGTAGTGAAAACAAGATGCAAACCTTGTTAGCGCGGACGTGGAAAGGAAAATGGTCGTTAGTCCGTGACGGCCAAACCATGTGCTGAAAAAGACGTGCACGTCATTATTACGGATAACTAATATATATATATATAGAGAGAGAAAGAGAGAAAGAGAGAGAGAGAGAGCGAGAGAGAGCGAGAGCGAGAGAGAGAGAGAGAGAGAGAGAGAGAGAGAGAGAGAGAGAGAGAGAGAGAGAGAGAGAGAGAGAGCAAGGACTGTGCGTGGATCACGGGAATTAATATATCAGTAGTTACGCAGTGAGGGTTTACAAGGCATTATAGGTCGCCTTATATAGGCATAGGCCGGTCAAGGATATCATCACAGGAAGCCTTTTTTGAGCTTTGTTGCTAAGTCGGGCCTACAGATTTCTACAGATTGGAGGTCTATTCCACCTCGATGCTAGTTGCCAGGGAGGCACACGGCAGCTGAACTCTGTCTCTACCTAGTTATGTTATCGCAACTATCTCAAATGTTATCGTTATGTTAGGAGCAACGTGCACTTAACGAGTACGGGAGTGATACAGCCTTTCATCATCCCTTATAGGCCATCAGAACGGATCTTAAATTGCGGATCTGTTAGGCTAGAAAGACAACCAGCTTTGTGTTCGTACTCCGCACAGAGTCTCTTTCCTTCCTACCAAACCTTGCTACTAATTTCGCGTTTTTTTTTTATCCAATTTACACATACCCTGTGTAAGTTACGAGTGGCTTTGATTTATGGAATAGAGTTCAAGTAGAATGTAGTAAGCGTTTGCCCTTCCAAGCAACCCTCCGATATCGTTCAGGTATCTCAAAGATGAGACTAGAGGACCACACCGCTTTCCGACGAAAGCACCCCATCCAAAAAGTCCTATTCCTAGAAGCACTATTCCAAGGCTGGGGAAACAGCTAGCAAGTCCTGTTCTTCTGGGAACAAGGGATCAAGTTCGCTTTTGCAATGAGCGGCCCTCATTAGAAGAAAACTTGTCTTTGCAGAATTTACCGCTAAAGGGATTTTCCCACATATATTTCAATAGCCATTTGAACGCTTTCTAATCCAGGGTGACATGCTTTACTCCAACTTTTCATTTTACCTGGGCACGAGTTAGGATTGTCAGTGCTAATTGTCGCACAGCATTTATTGCAAATTTTTATATGCTGTAGGATAAATAGCCATAGCATAGCGGACACACCGGAATTTTACCGAATTTCCAGACGGTTCGTGAACTGGATCTTAGGATCCTCGCCAATACTTGGAGAAACATGCGACTAAGATGATGGGCTAATAGTTATTAATACGAACCACTACCTTTAGATGTTCTTGGATAAATGACTCATGTCTGTACAAGTGGAAACTTACAAGGAAGGCGATATGCGCGAAGGCCATAATGAGTTCTTCGACGAAAGATACGCTCTTTTCACGAATCCAATTGGGAATAGCGAATGTCGCTATAAGAACCAGCGCCGGCATCGATACGAACCACGTCGTGTAGATAACAACTAACTGAGTGTAAAACGATAGCTTTTCTGGATATCTGTACAACGTAAATACGACTGCGTAAACAAACCAGCCCCACGACAGAAGACGTAAAACGACAATTGCGTAACCAGCCGGCGATTCGTACAAGTACAGTACGTAACCCGGATCGAACACCTGCGGGCGGCAGATGTCATTAAACAAGCAGATCGAATGATAGACAGAGTATTAATAAAATAGTTAGACGAAAAAATACTTGTCACATTCGGAGCACAATTTTGTTTAATGTTTCACGTGTCTTAAAATAAATGTGCGCCGCCCTTTTTTTTTTCAATATTGGATGTGATCGTAATCAGTAAAAATAGAAGTTAACCTGCAAAGTTTCTTATTATTATTATGTACATTTACAACTAATCGAAAGAGGGAATTCACCATCATTAAAAGTACTCTTTTTTTACTTGATGGACTAAAGCTTAGGCTAGAGGAGCGGATAATTGCTAGCTCAAATCGACATATAATAAACTACCTGTATGATAAAATTAACAAAGAACTCGAAACTTGTCCCTTTAAAATTTCTATTTGTATGATTTTGCTATTATATATAATGACTATATCACTATGCGCCTTGAGAAGATATCTGTAATTTCTTCGTGAGTGCGACCTCTGGTGGAATGCACGTGAGACTGTATATTGATTAAGACCCATGAGTAGGTTATAACATGAATAGTAAGCTTTTTTTATGCGTTTATGTGATACTAAATTTAGTATATTCGGCTATATTGTCATGCCCTGGAAGGTTCATAACAACGATAATGGTTGTCTATTTTCAAATATGCTTCTAGTTGATCAATGGAAAATTATTCCAAAGGCACTTACACATTGTTCGTACATGAGAAGGCTTACATACAGAACCGCATAGGAGGCCATGAGACCGTGGATTTTGATTGTCGTTCTCGCTTTAAGCCTTGCGCGGGTGACCGTGTAGCCCTTTCCTATCAACAAAAGCATTAGCTGAAGCGAAAGTGTCGATACTGTCGTGAAGATGTTTGCTGTAAGCAACAAAAATCGGAATGGTAATCGCGCTGCTATTGTTAATAGTAGTAAAATCTACTTGGCATCGTCAGCCTGTTAATAGTGTTATCATCAGGGCCTGAAAGGATGAAACGATAGTCTTCGATACTAAAATAGCTTATTTCTCTGTCGTAAGCAGGTCAACTCTTTCTTTTTCACTCAAGTACCCGAAAAAAGAGATATGAAATCGCACTTTTCATGAGTTATATCGTTTTGCGGTATCCAATGTGTTACAATGCAAAATAATCGTGTGTCGCCGTTCTTTACGTCAAAAGCAATGTGCTTTGACTTGTTCAAAATGAGGTTTTTCTTGTCAAGCATACCGATGAGTTTTATCCCTGAATAATCCACTCCAGAGTCAGCTATAATGTAGTAATAGCCGATGATCATAATGAGATGAGCCAACTGAAAGCCTAATGAGATAAGGTACAATTTGTATGTTTTATGCAGAAGATTACGGCTACTCAGTTTATCTGAAAAGAGAACCCGAAGGATGGCACAAAATACATTTTAACAACAACATCATTATTATTTGGATTATAAGAATGTAGAATATTCACTCTAATGTATAGTTCACAAGCTTCAAAGAAGCTCTAATTCATACACGCACGTCAAAATTCCGGGTTTAATTGCTCTCGTTATAATAGAAGTGGATAAAATAGTCGATTTGAAATAAAAGTCGTTAACCTTTTTTACCCCTAACGCGTTTATTTTTATTGCCTAAATGTGACGAAAGAGAAACCTGTTTACTATTAACGTAATTATAGGCACCATAGTGACAAGAGTTAGTAATATACAAACGCATAGGTCCTGGACGCCATCTTACTTTATTTTAAATTTGGCGCCAGAATAAGCACAAAAGTGGCTCGTATAACATCCCGAGTTTTAGGCCCGAATCTATCCGATAAGGCTATCAAATTGTTGAAAAAACTTAGTCGACATCTTCATTTATTTAAATTATAGGTATTTATAAACATAGCTACAAATAAAGCAGTCTGAAAAAAAAAAACTTGATTTATACATGTGATAAGAGATGAATTTTACCAAAATATTAGAGTCTCATGTATTAAAGGCATACAACGAGACTAGTTGATAAGTAGGTAAAAAAAAAACTAGAACGAATTACCATTTGCTTGACAATACTCACAGGCAGTGTATGAAGCGAGGCCGCAGAGTATTACGTAGATGACAAGAAATGCAATGTCAAACTGCAGTATATCTGCAAAGAGAAATCAGCATAAAAAAGTTGTTTGTCCTCAGAAAGGTCGACACACAATAGGATGTTATGTTTAACAGAAGAATGAACTGTAAAATTGACAATATTCTGCATTTTGTCTGAACGTTATAGCTAATTATTACATTACGTGTATATGCATAACATATATATACACACCTTTTAATACTTAATTTCAAAGCAATCTGAAAATGGGCGACCCACTTCTAAACATTGTTCTGCCTCTAAGTAGCATACACAACAGGGGCGGCCACTTTATTACCACGCCATAAACAAAGGCAGTAAGTATTAATAATCACAACATTTTGTCTAGGCCATTTAGACAAAGCATGCCCCTTACAATTATCCGTTGAGCTTTTCGCATCCATTCACGGCATCTACAGAAGAAAAACAGTCCATGCGGTAATATTTCTAAAACATCAATTAATATCAACTTGGTGTTGCGAACTTACAAAACTGATCGGCTGAAAAATGCATAAACCACCAGCGGTCCGCGTCGTTTAGCGCGTCCAGTCGGTATCTATAAGGAAGAAAGGAAACGCAAGACGAACGACACGCCCAATAAATTCGATTTTTAAATACTAGTATTATATAGAAAACGTCAAACATTTGTCACGATAGAACTATCGTTTGTATGAACGGTGATCTTGCTTCATCGACATATTAGGAATACGTGAAAGCTGACCATGTGTATCGACTTAGTACTTTTACTGCTACAAGTAGAAATTGATTTCCTATGTATTCACCGTCACCCTCCAAGGCCTTCTTCCAACCAGGTTAATCGTTACCAGGAATGGCGTTGAAAAGGATCTCTTCACTGTCAAATATATGATTACTGATTTCATTTGCTTGTGGCCGAAAGAGATGATAGCGTTTCATGACTAGGTTATGTACGACCTATAAGTTTCGTGGAGAGAGATGATAGAAACTAATCGAAAGTTCTTATGTTTTAATATGGTAATTTCGCATATAGATAACTTACCCGTCAGATGAATACATTCAATACGGTATCGATTAACATTATGTTGTAGCTAATTTGGGAATTGAGTTATAAGCGATAGACGATGTGTTCAATGCTATAGGATATAGGGTAATAGGGTGAAATCACACAGGCGGCGGCTTTACGCTTAAACCAGGACAGTAAACGCACATGTCAACGCTTAAAGGGGCCGCAAGGTATGTGTTTGCAAATTTGAATAAGTTTAGAGTGATCAACGAAAGTTAAAAGCTGTCGGTTTGATCGAATGGCTCAAGAATACCTGAGATATAAACCAGTGTAATTAGCTTTTTTATTCGCGCGTTTTCGACAGTTCGCTGTAGCAATATACCACCACCGAGGACGCGCAGTCTGGAACCCGATAATGCCAGAACACTGAACCCTTGGCAAGGGATCCGTCGATGAAACGCATCCGCGTTCATTTACTTCAAGTAGAATCACCTGGTTTCGTCGCTGATCTAAAGGCTTTATGCGTTCCACACAGGTCTATAACAAAAGGCAGATATCAGTGAAGGATTAGCTGATTGATGGCTGATCTCGGAAGAAAAGTCTAAAACTTGTCAAATGTTGAAAAAAATACCCAACTTAATCATGAAAATATTGCTGCTCATTCAATTGCAAATAGATATACTACATATACAGGTTATCAGTGGGTTGTGGGTTAATTGCGGATTACGAATTTGAGAAAAGTGTGCTTAGCAACGTATCAGTTCCTGTATCGTCGAGAGTATTTTTCTTATCAATATGATGAAGTATTTTCCGTGCCGGCAACATATCGGTAAGGTGTCTGGTTTAAAGAGGATACCATAAAATGATAGACAAAAGCGCAAAGTTTTTTTGGAATGTTAAAGATATATTTAGATACAAATCCTGACCTAATGACTAGGAAAATTTGAATATGTCAGTCAATGGATGCGATCTGTTGAATCCTGTATCGTGAATAAGCCCATGAGGCATGAAGCACAACAGAATTTGTTTCATTACGCGCTGATTAACATACAGGCTTATATACGTATTTACATTTAGTAGTAACACCTTTGAAATTGTTATAGCCATGCTACTAAATATTATATAATTAACTTCGGCAAAACATTAATAAATTTTACACTTTACAGGTCATATTCCGTCCTTGTCGATCTTTTTTAGAGTTTAAATAGCCCAAATGCGTCATTGGAATAGAAAGCTTCTTTTGAGAAACAACTTTTAGTTATGTAGAGACCACTCTTGTTTTAAAGAACCGTTAAGCGCGTTAAAAAAATATATTCCTGCGATTCGAGATTGTTAAGGAATAAGAAGCATAAAATATGGTCTAATTTAAAATTGTTCAATTCTTTATTGAACTATTTTAAATTGAACGGCAGTAAATAGAGGTTAGTAACATACCTTATTTGAGCGGTAGACAGCTTCCCAGAGGCCGGGTGCGTCGTAATACAGAAGAAGCTCGACGGGCCCGTAATCCTAATTATATATCGTTAAACTGACTTAAGTTCAGATCAGAGGTTCACGTACGTAGACTTACATTAAACCAAAGTAGTCAACATCAGTTTATTAAAAACTAATCATAGATCGTAATAAAAACAGTAGGAGATATCTATCGCTTGGCTTGCATCTGTGAGCTTTCTATAATTCAAAGGAATGGCACAGCAAGAAAATCTGTATCAACATGAGTTTCGGAATAGGGCTGATTAATTATGCCGGATTATAGCGTATATATAATTATTTCAGTTTGTAGCCGTTTTAGTTGCACACCACCGAAGTTACTACCAATTTTCGATTCCAACGAAATTCGAACCCAACGATTGACGTACCTTTGGAAAACTGATGTTGTAGATAAAGTGTCCACGAAGCGATAGGAAACAGAAGCGTCCAAGAAAGGCCCATTCCTAAAAAAACAGAGAAGGACACGTTGAGTTCTAAGGGTGCATTTGAGTCTAATGTAGCGTTGCATATTCTTTAGAACAGTGTACAATTGCGGATAGATTATCGATAAAAAGTAAATATGTATATATTCAACTATATTTTTTACTATTCAAATTATTCCACCTTGAACATTCTTCCGAGTTCTATAAGCGCGATAAACTATTGCTGAAATAATATGATCGATTTGCTATAACTCATCGATTATTTTATTCAAATTCTGATAAGAAGCAGTGCTGTCGTCCAGGTTCCTAACTGCCCCAATATCTATTAAAGCAGCAGATACGAAACTATCTATGGACCTGGTATATTTGCAGGCTCTATTCTTTCTACCAAGAAATGTGTTGGAAAGGCTGTTGCTCGCACAAAAGGTTATGCTGTTCAATTTAACATGTAGCATTAGGTGTTGTAAGCCTATATGGGTGACCAGTTTCCTAGCGTCTGTCGCGTGAAAATGAGCAACTGCGAGAACTTGGACATTTGGTTTTCATATAAACTTTCATTCTTCCTTTGCATTTGCGCACTGAACAATGATCTACTCATTCTTGTTTCCCGTCGAATTTTCTACATATATATTTGCGGTTGTAAATGATTTATCTTTTCATAATCACGTTATACTGTCCTGTGTGGGAGTTTATGTTGAGTCTCGACGAAATTCTCGCTATTGTGATTTTAACTTCCCATAGACTCGACACTAGCCAAATGAGCTTCATTAAAGGACCTAAACTCTCCTTTAGCGGTTCGTCTGCTAATATGTATATGTTGCTAGTAGAAACAAGATAACAGTATCCTAAATTGAGTGATTTTGATGTATTTTAGGACAATGTTTTATTTTTTTGTATCGTTTCCACACTCTGCTATCTAAACAAGCCCTTCTACTGGCACACGAACAGTCAAGACCAATAAGACCATTGCATATCGAGACTATTATGAAGATGTCGATCTAGTATGCGATAACACACGCTATTTATGACGCGCGTGAATGCGGAACGCGACGTGTGTGCAATAAGTTTCAGTAGCTACTTGAAATACAAAAACCATACCCTGACGAACAGAAACCATGATGATGGAGCAAATTATCGAACAATAGCCGTTCGGTCACTAATATATTATTATACTAATTTAAATAGTCACCAGCTATCTCTTGTAAACAGAAAATGATGACAAGTACCCGATCTAACGTTGCCGAATAGTAGATGGAGCTGTATATATAAATGGAGTAAATAGGAGATGTGCTGCTCAGGCAGGTAATTTGTCGTCTATAGTCAGAGCGTAAACAGCGTCCGTTACATTTAGGCTTGCATTTATCTAGATCAACGGGCCGCTCCTGGACTTTACTCCAAAATGTACAAGTTCGACGATTCGAGGGAGTTCAGATCTTCGGTTGACTAAATGACCTTCAGCGAATTGGAAAAATGCCCACAGACTATTTATTATAACCATAAAAATGTAATTTCTGCTAAGAATGACCTTGCGCTAGTTCAAAGATCGAAAATGTAATTATTCCATAAATTAGGTTCGTTTAATCTGTGTAGTTTTGGCTATACAGGGATTGCCCTGGGGTAAATGGATTGCCATTTTAATTAGATATATTTAATGTAGCAATGGAATATAATTTGCAGTGATCGTGTAGAACAGGTAGATGACGACGCTATCGCCTTTTCATTTAAATCGCGCAATGGCCATCCTGGTACGTTGCTTTTACGATAACTTATACCCATAAAGACTTTAAGATTTTTTACCTATAAAGACTTTAAACGTTGGAGGCGATTTTGGAGCGGCTGTAAAACTTCGAGTGATCCGTACTGCCGCTCATTCATGTATGGATCCAACAACTGGTTTGTAACTTCAGTCTGTACTCTATGATCGCTAATATTCAGGTCCCGTTAGTTTAGATTTCTCCAGGAGCAAATCTGCTGTGGTTTGAATAGAATTATATTGTAGCGCGTTTGTAAATAAATTATGCCTCTATCAATACGCGAGGACTAGCACGTATCGACATTAGAATCTGGCTCTCAGTCAGCCTAAATTGAAGCGGATAAATTCGAAAATGGCAAGTCCGGATCAGGCTGGAACTGTTTTTTAGAGACTATTTCCCTGTATATAAAACAATAGACATGGCTTACAATGGCTAGGTTGAAACCTATCGGCCCTCAGATCAAACACATCATGTAGTCCACAACTTCAAGTGTGTATCATCAAGCCTCCTTTTACACGTACGTACAGAATATATATATATATCAAACTCGAATGAAGGCGGATTTGCATTGTGTTAAGGTAAGGTAAAAACGTTCGGCTCTATATACGCCCAATAGTGAGTACCTAAGTAATGCCATATTGAGTTAAGCTTTTACTTAAACGAGCAGTCATTTAGCTGTTGGGTATGATCAACACAAAATACTGCGAAGCTGAGGAGCAGATGCTTTCTAACTGACCATGTTAATGTAACGGCCTGATAGCGATTGTTTAGGCAAGTCTGTAGATACACATAAATGAAAGTAGGACAGCACCTACAAAACAATAGCAGCTGGCTGAAGCTGCGTACACCCGTCGCTTGAGCGTATAGACAAACATTGACTTTTCGTCTAAACTCGGAGAAGCTCATTTGACATAATATAGATTCAATTAATAGACTCCGAAGTAAACATCTTTTCGACGCTCATTTTTTATTAAGGCATGCATAACAGTGATCGAAACGACCCTACGCGCAAATGGGGTTTTACTGTATGGGGTCCTTGAAATAAATTGTTTCGAGATCGAGAATATATTTTCACGTTTTTCGCTTTACTTTCTTTTTTGTAGCCCATTTTATCTAGCTGAAGGAAAATAGCTAACTTTATTATGTTTATGAATAAGTAACCTACTTTTAGATATTGGCGTCAATCCGTTACCGAGCTATAAATGCTTTAAAATGGACGAAATATTTCTACGATATAACATTATGAGAAGTCCTGGCACTAGATTACTATGCGCAGAGGTTCATTTACTATAATTCAGTATTTGCGTAATATTTACATATCGATCATTTTCGTACACTGCACCCGATTTAGTGAAAATAAACAAATCAGGACAATCGCAAGTTATAGTACGAAAGCAGTTGTCTCTATTCAAACGATTTCCCTACTCGTATTTATTTGCCTGACCTTGGCCCAACGCGTCCGTACACGCAAACAAATTCGTTACTGCATTGTTACATTTTACACCTAGAGATTTATACGAGAGACGATGAAAGGACCAATACTAACATGATTTAAAATTGTCGCAAAATTTCCTTTGCAATGCCGCCAAGTTCCATTTGTTATCCAACGACTGATTGCAAAGTTGGCGCCAATAATTCGCAATCTTTCGCGGAAAGGAAAACCATGAAGTCGCACAAAATGGAAAGCGTCCTATTTTAGGTTTGATCACCAATGGCCAGGTTCTCGCCTTTCTAATATAACATAGCTAATAATAAGCCAACAAACTAACTCTGTTCGGTAAGTGATACCTTTTTTCAAGCGGTGAGATCTATAAGGCTCAGATATATTTGTCCATCGCTGGTCGATAGCCTTAGCCGGGAAAACTTTATAAATGAATAAATAAAGTTTAAGACTGTGAAAAATTAAAATGATACGGCTGATTCAGATTTTGACGGACGACGACGACGACGACGGAGCGCTAACAAGACGGGAGCATAAACCCAAATGTTCAAATAAGATAAAAAATTATCAGAAGTTAGAATACGCCAATTTTTCCGTTAGCGATTCTTAAGCTAGTAGCCTCTGCATTATATCATCTGGCAGATGTCCCTTTTTGAGGTACAAGCGTATTGTGGAACTTTACTGAAAACAGGAGAAGTTAGAGACGGAGTAGGGTATTTCAAACGTTAGCGATTAATACTTACCGTACAGACTAAAATCTACATTTTCCATAAACCAATTATCTATATGAGTCATTAGACGTGAAGCCGACAAACATATCGTTAAGGACCTCCTAAATAGAACTAAACGCTTTGATTTTCTACCGAAAACCAGATATGACAAGAATAAGCAACACAAACAAACTTAGCTTGAGAAATCCAACGAAGACAGAAAACAACTTCAGAAAATCATGTTCCGTGCTTACATTGTTGAACATGGATATAATTGACTAAAGTGATGACAACGAATCGCTGGAATATTTACATACTGAAAATTCAATTTCTTAATGCAACGGGTTTGTACTTAAACGAAAGATGCCATGTTTTCTAAAAATGTTACGTCACTCTCAACTATATAAGTACAGAATATTACTATTTAATAAAAATGCAGGACCTTATGTTTGGTCTTCTATTATATGGCAAACATTTAGCAAATTAACATTCTTAGACAACATGTGCGCTTATTTAGATAATGCCTTCGTACCTGATTGGTGTGGACAAGGTTTTGAAACGTCAGCCCGTCGGCAAAAGCTGCCATTGACACCAGGCTAAGCAACCATATTAGCTTCATAGTGCGTCCGCAGCAGGACAGTGTCGTCACTAACTGTTTTCGGTAAACAGCAACGAAATTGCGCCCTACATCATCCAGAAGGGCAGCTTCCAGCCAAGATTCAACCAACCTTATTCGTTGCACCCCATTGCTATGAACGAGATTATAACAAGGCTAACTACGAAAGCTCTAGCAGGCTATTAACGTGTTAAAGTACATTCAGCACCTGTTAAGCTGATCAGTCGAAAGATGTGCGTCACTGTATTACCAATCTTCATACGGACATTTGGTTAGTATTTACAATCGCAAGTCATATTGCCAACTAAACCATATCAGGGCACTGTTTGAGTGAACAAAAAAATGGCCGCATGGTAGCAAGCCGTCGTAAGCCTTAGATACGCTCTTCCAGAAGCTAAGTGGACAGATATCTCGAGTAACTCATAGCTCCTTCTCGTGCAGAGTTAGTTCTCGACAGCTCTGAGGGGAGGTAACCGCAAGTGGCAACAACCCACCGAAGTATGTACCTAGACCTATCATGCAGTGTGTAGACCTTCGGCGCACGACGCCAATGGCAAGGAGCGACCAATCCATAGAGAAAGGTGGAGTGGAGGAGACTGTCCCCATGGAGACCCTAGACCAACAAGCGTGTAGGTCCCCTTTCCGTAATACGCTACTTCTATGTCCAGGAAGCGCACCCGTACATTAATAAATAAACTAATATAGGTGAAGTATACCTTTGAGCGCCACCTGGTGGCTGACTAAAAATTAAAGGTCTATGGTACCTGTTTGAAACTTTATCTCAACAAGAAACAAAACAAAGTTTGAGTTATCGTATAAATAATATTTACGATGCACCGCGGCTAATTCCTTGGTATTCCTGATACGTTACACTTAAATTCTTCGTCTCCTAGAAGCCAAGTCAATTGTTGAAGATTTTGAGAACGAGGTGCTATGCTCACAAAGAACGGGAATGCTCTCTTCACTGATGACGAGACACCAGGAACATTTCTGCTGCTAAAAAAAGATATTTACCGCACAGATTGAGCAAACGATGGAGAAATCATGAGAAAGCACGAAATGACTTGTGCTTAACTCAAAATGAATTATTGTGATAGAAAGTAGGGATCACGCTAAGGCAACTGAGCACACATCCGCTTTGCATACTGATTACAAGTAGATTCTGACACTAAGCTTTCAACGACTTATACTTTATTAGTAGTATTATTGTTATTTATTATTATTAAAGAAAAAAAGATTATTGTTAAAAATACGAACGGATGCATTCACTAGAATTCCCACCGTGAGCCTTTTTACAACAATGTACAAATAAAATGTGACCCATCAACCATTAAACCGTCGGTTTAATCAAATATAATAATAATCATAAAACTATTATGAAGCACAAATCTCCAATTTCCTTTATTCGTGCTTCTACGTTAGCTAGTACTCTTACTAGCTAACGTGAAATTAGTAGCCTTTAAAATTCAGATACTTTGTATAAAATTTCCAGTGAGTCGATTGGGTTTTATAAAGAATACACAGTATTTCAAAATGTCTATAGTTTCGTGCTTTTTAAAATATTCATTTATTAATAACAAATATAGAAGCCGCACAAAAGCATCCGAGACACCATTTGAATGACTATAGTTGAAGTAGTAATAATATTAAGTATTATTGTTCGTATTCGTTACACAGAAAACGATATTTGATGGTAATATATACTAATCATTAAGTGTATTACACGTCCCCATGAAGGCAGTGATTAGAAGTAAGTTTCTTCTAAGTTGTTTCTTAGTTGCTAGCTATATTTCTTTTTGTTTTTGGTGTTATCATCGCTTACTTTCTGTTCCTAGCATAGCGCGACCTCTCCTGTTATAACCTATGGTTAAAATTACTTGTATTAGTTGGTCAAGTCTGATATATAATATCCTGATAATATAACATTATTATTTCAAGTTGAATGGAACAATTTTACACCATTGAATTTCGTTTACATATTGCCATTATTGTTTTTGTTGGTGGTAGTTGACGTACTCGTGCTCGCAGAGCTTATATATATGTATATATATATATATATATATATGGATCAATCAATCACTTTATATACGCCACAGGGTGTTTAGGATAAAACAAGGTAAAATTCATGCTACTCGTGTATAGCTTACAGCTAAACGGAAACAGATATATTGATGACATCTTCCCGCACCTGTTGACACAGATGGTCCTCACCGACACTCTTTTTTAATGTAACTGCGGTTGGCTTTAATCACGACTTCGGGGGCTAAGCCACTTCCAAGTCATTCTA